>NC_056728.1:738981974-739118692 GCF_019279795.1 Protopterus annectens
TGGTGCTGAATTGATAGCATTCTTAATTTTCTGTAGGTTACATTCTCCACAATTAATGTTTGATACGAAACACACTGGATAAGATGACTAAGGGAAAAAAGTGTAATCATTGTACAATCACATTGCCAATCTCATCAAATTGGAGACATGCAGGCAAAAATAGTCCTGCTGTAACTAGTGATATTAACAAATGTATATAATGATCCTTTCTGTTCTTAAATACTACTGTGGATAAGCTATGTTGGACATCTAACTGTGCAGGGTAAATCAGAAGGCTTTGCATTCTATCCTCACATCAAATGCTAGGATTTTAAGATTTAGTATAAACAGGTATTTTACTATAAGGGAAAAGCTTTACTTTTGATGGGCTCTCCATATAGGGTATTAAAGAAATGCTTCAGCTATCTAAGTTAGTTGTACTTCAGATCAATTTTTATGATCACATCCTTTAAATTGCTAGTGCATTTAGGGTATACATAGCTTTATGTAAGCATGGAAAAATACCTATGTATCACTGTACAAAACAAAAGAGAAAAAACAATGTGTACATCAAAAGTTATTAAAATTAAAATAATTTTCACCTAGCATATGCTGTTCTATATAAAAAAACATAGAGGTTTAGTTTATGTGGTAAAATGACTTGAGTAACTCCTGCATGCCAGTCGTATTGTACATTGGCATTAAAGCATGGACAAAACTCAGCTTGAAATTTGGTAAAAGCTGATAGAGGCACTTTAGAGACAGAGAAGGTGGGGAAGAGATACAATTCTCCCCGGGATTCATGAAGCTTGCACCAGGCGCACGCATAGCATAGGCGTTATAACGCCAAATATGGCCACCGAGCGATTCAGGTACAATCCAATTCCACGTGCACTACCGGCGTATGACAGATCTGCGCAGCCCCCGGCGTAGGTATGCAAATCACCCCATGTGCAGTGCTGCACCATGCAAATGAAGGCATATAGCGATTCATGAAGTGGTGCAGGCGTAGCGTAAGCCCATGGAAATGTAAACCAAAAAACACGGTTTACATTTTCCCAAACATAACATCGGTGCTATGGAAGAGGGCCAGACCCAGGTATCACAACGTGAACTTATGCCAATGGCGAAATACACAGCCAATGGCATAAGAAAAGATGCATAACACGTAAATAACAACATTTAATGTCATGTCCACAGTAACGCACAGCAGAACCGCAGGGCATGTGTGCGGAAGCTGTAACATAAAGAAATAATATAAAAATGTCATAAAATCGCAATGTAATAGAAAGCAGGTTTATAGCATAACACACAATGGTAGGCATGGAACACCACAACCAAGGTGCAAGGGTTGCTAAGGGCTTGGGATAGTGTTCGGCGCGGCAACTATGAATTAGTAGTCAATGCCATGCAAATGAGGCAGATAATACTGAATCTCAAATGTCCCACCGGAGGCAGGTTGTACCATACGGCGCAGCGGTATAACACCGAGGAGTGGCTCAGAGGAGATACATGACATCAGCAGAGGGGTGTGCCACTGTAGCACGTAAGCACATTGGAGCATTGCAAATCTGGCCTGTCCGTTGCTAAGCAAAGCTGCAGGATAGGGGTGGGGAGGAATCATTTAGCTGAGAGCACACATGGTGGCCAAAAGCGCATGTGTACGAGGATGAAAAGGTGCCTGAAACCCAGTAATCGGACGCACGCGCCGCAAACAATAGCAGAAACAGGAAGGTCAGGGGAAGAAAAGGAAATGTGGAAGTAGGGTAATTGGAGTACTAATGAGCAATCAACACCAATCAACCCACGAAGGCCAATCGACGGCAGCTGACAAGTCCGCTTGCAGAAACCTGCAAAACAGGATAGGGGAGGCATGTGAATGCAAAGAAAGGAGGGGAGGTATTGGATTGCAAAGATAGGAGACCTGACACAGCAGAGCAAAGCAAACCGACAGCAGACCGGCAGTAGCACACATAATGCAAGATACGCCAGGTCCAGGAAAGCACAAATGAAAGTAGGCTACAGGATGCACGCCAGAAAATGGTAGGTGCAACGCGCAGAAATGTAAAGGGAAGGTCAAGAGGTAATCCACGGCAGGCAAATGTAATTCAACACCAAAGGCACCACAATAGTAGTTCCGGCAGTAAAACACATAACTTGACCTGTAGCTACGAACGTACATTTTTATTTATTTATTTATTTTTCATTTGTTTACCGGGCTTGTCTAACTGGATATATTTCCATTTTCAGTAGAGGCCCGGGGAGAAAAGCTCCAGCTTAGTAAAAATAAGAAAAATACACATTTTTTTGTCAAAAATTAGACATGCAGGCAAAAGAAGAAGAACTAGACAGTATAAATACAAATATATAGACAATATAAGTCAGAGGAATATACATTCAGAAAAGACATGGTCTAAATACAAAAAGTACCAGAAGGATAATAATGTATACAATTTGTCAGATTGATTGACAGGCAAAAGTATTCTATAGTTAATAGTTGGAAGCAGAAAAACAGATTAGAAAGCAAATTAGGAGAGCAGTTATGTACCTAAGCGGGTAAAAAGGGTGAATGTGGACCCAAGGAAGTAGGAAGATAGAAGTGAAGGAGGTAAACAATTTAGTTAGTCAGGGTTAGTGCAGGGGCACAACCAGTGTGATTTTATGTGTATTTTGAGTCTTTGTTTAAAGAGAGACAGAGATGGTAGTAGAGTTAGATCTGTAGGTAGAAGGTTCCAGTGTTTGCCAACAGTGTTTGAGAAAATGCTATCACCTGACAAGTTATTAGACTTAGTAGTACAAACAAGTAGTCTACTTGAAGAACGTAATGGAGTTAGATTAGTATAAGGGGTGATAAGGTTAGCAAGAATAGGAGTATTTTTAGGTTGATAAAAGATTTTGTGAGCAATGATGAGTTGGGAAAATGTTAGCATGTTAGATAATTCAAGCCAGTTGAGCTGCTTAAGATTAAGACAATGGTGTGTCCGGTATGGATTGCTGGTAGCAAACCTGACAATATTGTTATAGGCGTGAGAAATTTTGAGGAGGTTAGTTCTTTTTAGATTAGTATAAATTGGTGAAGCATAGAGAAGCGTTGAGATTAAGTGAGAGTGGGCAATGGTGGTTCTGGCCAGAGGAGTAAGGAAGGGTTTGATTCTATATAAGGAACCAATTTTTCTGTTCACTGCTTATATGGTGTTGTTAATATGCATATCATAGGTGAGGTTGTTGTCGATTGTGACTCCTAAAAGTTTGGTAGATTGTTCAGGAGTTATCAGGGTGCCTTTGCTAGATACAATAGAGAGATCAATAGGAGAGGACCTACTGGTAGGTGGAAATAGTAGAAGTTTAGCTTTTTTGGCATTCAGAAGAAGGCAACGTTTTAGGAACCATTCTTCAACTATGTTAAATACTTTTTGGGTTAGGTGGTGAAGTTCAGAGGTGGAGTTAGCAGAACATATAAGTATGGAATCATCGGCATATTGAATACAGGTGGCTTCCGGGACTGCTATGTGAAGGTTGTTGATAAATAGTGAAAAAAGAAGGGGTCCTAGAATTGAGCCCTGGGGGACTCCTATGGAGACTGGTAGGAGGGATGATAGTTTATTTTCCCAGAAAACTGCTTGTTGCTTATTGTTAAGGTAAGACTTGAACCATTGAATAACTGGGGGATCAAGAGCAAGAAGTTCAAGGGTATTTATAAGTAGGGGATGATTAACCATATCAAAAGCCTTTGACAGGTCGATGAAGAGAGCGGAAGAGAGGGTGTTGTTATTACGGTTCTTATTGATGGTATCTGTGAAGGATAGAAGGGCAGTGGTGGTGCTGTGAAATGGCCTAAAGCCATGTTGGCAAATAGCCAAAATATTGTGCTTAATTAAGGGGTTAAGTAACTGATGGTGAATGCATTTTTCCATGACTTTAGCTAAGGGTGAAAGAAGAGCTATAGGTCTGTAGTTAGAATAGTCAGTGGATTTACCACCTTTATGTAGTGGGATGATATGGGAGACTTTCCAGATTTCTGGGACGATACCTTCATTAATGGTTCTATTTAGTAGGATGGATATGGGAAAGGCAATGGATTTTGCTGCTATTTGCAGATACTCAGCAGGTAATTGGTCTGCTGAGGGGGTAGAAGGCTTAAGCTTTAGGAGGATTTTGTAGATAGAGTTAGTTGAGATAGGGTGAAATGTGAAAGTTGGTAGAGGTTTAGAACTGTGGGAAGGTAGCCTCATGTTATCAGTGGGAAGCTGACTTGCTAAGGACTGGATGGTCTCTGTAAAGTAGGTGTTAAAATTATTTGCAGTTTGAAGTGGGGTGTTTTGATCAGCATCATGAGGAGATGGTGTGCTACAGTGACCAGGTTTAAGGAGTCTATTGATGTTTGACCAAAATTTTTGAGGTTGTTTTTGGTGACATACACACCCTATGACATCATCAGTGTTCACAGCACAATAGTATAAAGTGTGTAAGCACCCAACACACACCTGTGTATTCCCAAACACCGCACCATAGGTGTAAACACACGGGGAACTTTTAAAATGTACATGTTGGGAGCTGCCATAGCTGTGATTCAACAGCATGTGTTAGAGACTGACGGTGTTGTGGAGGATGATGCCAACAACCACCGCAGGCATCAGAGGAGAAGGAGAGTGTTCAGACCAAGGGTAACTTACCAGGGGCTACATGACCTGGAGATAGTAGAGCATTACAGGGTGGACAGGGACATCTTACAGCAAATTGTGGAGCTGTGCCGGCCACGCCTGAGAACCAGAAACAACAGAGGGGAACCCATACCAGTGGACACGAAGGTATGTGTAAGCCTGCGAATACTGGCCACAGGTACCTTTCAAAGGCCAACTGGAGATATAATGGGTATCTCACAGGCATCAGCATCCAGGGTACTACACCAGTTCCTGGATGCTATGTTACCACATGCTAATGAGCAGATATACTTCCCCAGAACGCAGGAGGAGTTGGCCAGCAATATGCGTCAATTCCACCATATGGCACAATACCCAGAGGTACTGGGTGCGATAGACTGCACGCACATCCAAATCAAGTCACCACCCGGTGAGCAGGGTATGCACTACATAAACCACAAGGGATTCCATTCCATCAACTGTCAGGTCATGTGCAATGCCCAGGGCATTATCATGGATGTGTGTGCTGGCAGCCCTGGAAGCTACCATGACTCCCATATCTGGCATGCCTCACAGCTGTATCAGGTATTTGTCAAGGGGGAAATCCCACATGGCCATCTCGTGGGGGATGCTGGCTATGCACTGGAGCCGTGGATGATGACTCCCATCAGAAATGCACACACACCCATGCAAGAACGCCATAATGAGGCACACGCACAAACCAGAATCATCATAGAGCGTGTGTTCGGGATGCTGAAATCACAGTTCCAGTGCTTGGATACATCTGGTGGAGCCTTGCAGTACTCTCCAGGCATGTGTGCCCACATCATCATAGTATGTGCCATGCTACATAATATGATCTTGCAGAAGCAGCTGCAGCAGGGACAAAATGGTGAAGGCCCTCATAGCCCACCGCAATTGCCAAGGCCAGTACAGGCACAGAGGGATTCAGACCATGAACACACTGTGCCAGCCCCAGTAGGCAGACAGAGGCGTGCCCAATATGCCTAAACCTTGGCAAAGAGGGAACGTATAGCACATACTCTGACCGTGTAGGCCCCTACAGACTGACACTTCTCCACCTACACACACAGTAAAATGGATGGCACACAAACATGACCACCTGTAAATTGTAATGTATAGGTGGCCCAATGTGTGACTCCTACATAGGCAGCCCTCAAACATTGTAAATACAACAGCTAGTGGAACATGGAATGCCAACACCTGAACAGTACATGAGCCTTACAGCATATGGTGGTGCTGTGTGCCTGTCATGTTCCCCGCCAGATATATATATATATATATATATATATATATATATATATATATATCTATATATATATATATATATATATAGATATATATATAGATAGATATATATATATATGTACACATATGCATATATATAACACAGATAGAAAGGGCAATAGAGGGATATATGGTGATATAGATGGATTCAGCGATATCTGCAAATATGATAGATAGTCCAACGACATTCATAACATCATGGAGATACAAATAAATAGGATACCGCCAACCATGGAATGAGTAACATACCGACATGCGTAACCACGAGGCTGAAAGACCGATAGAACACAGTACCAGAACAGTACATCCGCGAGTAATAGTATGATGATATGAAGGCACGGTTAGTCACAGCTGATGGTGTCACGGTCCACGTAGGTACTGTGTTCAACTGTGTCTGTGAGTGCCGTAGTCTGTGTAAGTGTGCGTCGAGGGTGCTGTGTGCATTTCTGTGTGACTGTAATGTGTGTGTGTGTCTGCAACATGTGTATGTTGGTGCCAAGTCAGAGGCAGACCAGTATGGTAGGTGTGGGTATAGCTAGACGTAGGCATACAGTTACTACCTGTACCACAGTAGGAGGGACATCCCCACCCTGGCCAGGTGTGTCCTGACATAAAACAGTACAAAGGGCAAATGTCCGAGATGGTAGGACATAAATATGTCCCATATATAATGTAACAGTCGTATTTAATAGTTATGCCTGTATGTAAGAAACTTAAATGTTACATGCAATATGATAAGTATCCAAAGTCACACAACAATAGGTATGTAGGGAGGATAAAAGTATGTGCTACCTGTGTACTGACCATGGCTACGTGTTGGCCTGTAAACACCGCTTTGTGTCCCGCAAGTGTCCAACAATGACCATATGATAAGGTGGCAACCCATGGCAAACAGGCTATTTTAACAACACAACCACAATGACTGTAAATATCTGGGACAGAAATACAAGGGATAGCTGTCACCTACACATATCCCCTGATATATCGCTGCAATTACGGAGGTATACAAGTAGCAAGCTCACCTGCAGATGATATAGAAACCAATTAAAAATGGCCCAATGTACAATCCTGTAACATAAGTCTACTAACTGTTAGCTCTCTAATCAGGGACGGAGCCCACACACATATATACGGATTATGTAGAAATGCAAGGCCAACAAACCGTATATGTTACGTACAACCACCGACATCCCCCACACTAGAAACTAAAGCAATGCAAACTGTAATAGCAGCACAAACATCCAGTCAGTCAATTACATCTGCAGAACCCTCAACATACCGTGTGAGAGACACAATTAAAGGCGACATGCAAAATTGCAGGCGTTGTATAATGGAACAAACAGCCATGTTACAGGTATTGATTGCAATACTCCATTATCAGATGTCGGGATGACAGGTACACCCACATGTTGAACCAAATACTCTACCTGTCACACACAATCCACGGGGGACATGAATCCAAACTATACTTGTCTCCATGCATAGCAGTTGCAGTTACTCATAACAAAACACAATACAGGCCGTCTCCCCGAAGGTAGGGCAAATAGGCAACGCCCAAGTGGAGAATCCAATTATACCCCACTGTCGCCGCATAATTGGTGAATGGAGTAGCTGCACAGCTGATATGCAAGTAATTAGTCACTCAGGAACACCAACTGGCGGGAAGAATCCACATGTTTCAGGTATCGACGTATATAAGGATGACTTGCCAGACATTCAAACCGTATGCTCATACCGAAAAACAGTTGAAACACTGTGAGAGAGATACAAACAAAATGCCGTAACGACGACAAGGTATGTAGAACGCCCGATATGTAAGGTTATGTATAGCATTATCTGTATTAATTAAATTTACTGTATGTATAGCCTGGTTTGCATTAATTAAACGTGTCCGCAATGCATAAAGTGGGGAACGGTATTTATGTAGTGATGTCTTGCTGAGCATACTAACGCTTGTAGAATCTGTGCATCCAGCAGTGGGACACAAGGTACACAACACAGACACCACAAGGGATGCTACATAAGGCCATTAAACAGAACAATGCCATACAACCTGCCATCAGTGGTAGGGTATGTCCAACAAGGACGTGCCATAGCAGGGGATAGTATATGTTGATCTACTGTCACAGCACGCATGTGTATGGGCAAATAACGTTAATGACATATGTAAGGTGGTCCCGCTGAGCAAGTATGCTTTGCATTATGGGATACTATGTGAAATATGTGTAATGTAAAGTATTATAGGTAGATATGACATTCAACACAGCATAATAGGCATATCATGCATACCACAGGTATCGTCTATTGGTATGTACAATAACAGGATACATATGGCCTGTAGGTATGGGACATAGTAATAGCATGATAGCTAATCTAAATGGAAGGGCTACCAAGTAACCATGCACAAAGGACAAGTAATAGCTGCACAGGTGCATAGTGGGGTACTATGCAGTCTGTCAAGTCCATGTGTAAGCACAAAGTACAGTTTTGTACCTACCATAAATGTAGATGTCCGAACAGGATAGCATCTGCAGTCCTTACAAATGGGTTGTCCTGTCGTCAGGCAGCCCTTCGGTCGGCTGGATTCCAAAGTCTGGGTCTGGCCTCGGCTGGTGTCGCACTTCACCCGACGTCATCACTGCAGGTCTTCGGGTATAAAGGCATCAGCCAACGCCATTTTCCTCAGTGTTTCTTGCCCCAGATGCCAGTTGCCCTCTTGGATAGCTAAATTTTTGGATAAATGCCAATGTTTCCAAAAAAGGTAGAAGGCAAACACAAAAAATAAGCATGTATGTACATATATACAAACAAATACACCATAAGAGATCCCCCCCCAGCTAGCTATTAGGTGGGCAAATACCCTCGGAGTACCACAGAGGGGAAGGAGGGTGGGTAATCCTGACTGCAGATGCTATCCTGTTCGGACATCTACATTTATGGTAGGTACAAAACTGTACTATGTCCTTCAAGGATGCATCTGCAGTCCTTAAATGGGTAGAATACCATAGCCAAACTAGGGAGGAGGAAGAAGAAATTATGGTGTAGTTAGGATCCCTTGCAAAACAGCAGTGGCAAACCCTGCTCGGGATCTAGAGTATAGAGGTAAGTTATAATGCTTGGCAAATGTATGCACGGAGGTCCAAGTAGCAGCCTCTATAATGTCCTTGGTAGCCACTCCTCGTAAGAAAGCTGTGGTAGTGGCTGTAGCCCTTGTAGAATGAGGCCTTATGTTCTGTGGAATTTGCTTTCCATGGTAGGAGTAACAGAATCTTATGCAATTTCCTATCCACTTGGAGATTGTCTGTTTGGAAATTGCTTTTCCTTCCCTTCCTGTTGCATATGCTACTAGAAGCTGGTCAGTTTTTCTATTGCCCTTGGTTCTGTCCAGGTAGTAGCGCAACTGTCTATGTACATCCAAGGTATGCAGCAGTCTTTCCCCTGTTCTGTGGATTGGGAAAGAAGGTAGGTAGGTGGATTGCCTGGTTTAGAGACACTCTGGATACCACCTTAGGCATAAATGTAGGATTAGTTCTCATGGACACTCTATCTTGATGGAAGATTAGGAAGGGTTGTACTGCCATTAAAGCCTGTAGTTCGAAACCCTTCTTGCTGAAGTAATTGCCAGTAGGAAAGCAGTTTTCCAGGATAGGTGTTGAAGATCTGCTGTTGCTGCTGGTTCGAATGGAGGGAGTGTCAGCTTTTCTAGCACAAAGTTCAAGTCCCATGCTGGTAATGGTGGTTTCCTAGGAGGTTTTACATTCTTAATTCCTCTCAGAAACTGCCTGAGTAGAGGATGTGAGAAGACAGGGGGATCGAAGCTGTATTCTGCAGAAATAGCTGATGCATGTATCTTGATGGAGGAATAGGACAGGCCTGTATGGAGAAGCTCTGCCAAATACTCCAGGATGTTGGCCATATCTACCTTTGACACATCTTTCCCTCTTTCAGTACTCCAAATGACAAACCTTTTCCATTTTCCTGCATAGTTCCTTCTTGTTGAAGGTCTGCGGGCCTCAAGGATAATGTCTTTAACCCTTTGGGATAAATCTGGGTTAGTTGCTCTTATGTAATGTTCCAGGCAGTCAGTTGCAGAGTTTTCAGGTTTGGATGCAGGATGTTGTAGTCGCTCTGAGTTAACATCAAAGGAATCAGGGGTATTGTCCACGTTTCCCCCCGAGACATGCTCCTCAGTAATGGATACCAATGTTGTCTTGGACAATTTGGAGCTATCAGAATTATCCTTGGACGTTCCTCTTTGATTTTCAGTAGTACCTTGTGCATCAAAGGAAGAGGTGGGAATGCATATGCTGTCAGGCCTTTCCAACTGAAGGATAGAGAGTCCACCTTCCAAGCAAGTGGGTGGTATGTCCTTGTGCAGAATTTCTTGAGCTGGTGATTGAGTGGGGATGCGAATAGGTCTATTTGTGGCATTCCCCATTTCTTTGTGATGGCCTTGAAGATGTCCGGGTGTAGCATCCATTTGTGAGCATCCGAGGTAGTTCTGCTTAACATGTCTGCTAGGATGTTTTCTTTTCCCGGTACAAATATTGCCTGTAACTGAATGTTGTAACTCAGAGCCATATTCCATAGGTCCAGAGCCATTCGGCATAGGGGGTATGAATGAGTGCCTCCCTGTTTGTTGATGTACCACATGACTGTGGTGTTGTCTGTCCTTATCATCAATTGGCCTTCTTTGAGGAATGGTCTGAAATTCTGGATTGCTAGTTTTACTGCCAGCATTTCTTTTTGATTTATGTGCAGGTGCAGTTGATCTGGAGTCCATAAGCCTTGAATGCACTTGTCCAGCATGTGGGCCCCCCAACCGAGGTCTGAGGCGTCCATTGTGATGGTTTGGCTTGTTTGAATGCTGTGGAAGGACAAACCTGGGTTTGACTGGCATGCTTGAGCCCACCATAGGAACTCTTGTTTCAGGCATGGGATTAGTGGTATTTCGGTTTCTAAGCTGTGCCTGTGTTGAGACCATAAATTCTTTAGGTACCACTGTAGCTTTCTCATATGCAGTCTGGCATGGGGACCAGGATTATGCAGGATGCCATGAAGCCCAAGGCCTGCAGTACTTTCCTTGCTGTTAGTTTGTTCTGCTTTGTTAATGCCAAGAAGTAAAGAGGAAGTTGTTCTTGTTTTTCTACAGTTAGGAATGCCATCTGTTTTACTGTGTCCAATTCTGCACCCAAGAATGTTCTTGTTTGGGATGGTATCAGTCTTGACTTTTTTAAATTGACTGTGTATCCCAGGGCTTGTAGTAAGCAAATGACTCTTTGTAAGTCTTGTGTCAGCTTGTTTTTGTTGTCCGCTTGTATCAGGCAGTCGTCCAGGTATGGATAAATTTGGATTCCCTGAAGCCTGCAGTGAGCGATTACTGATGCCAGGCATTTCGTGAACACTCTGGGCGCAGTAGATAAGCCAAAGGGCAATGCTGAGAATTGATAATGCTCTGATCCTGCAAGAAATCTGAGGTATCTTCTGCAATGTGGTCGTATGGGGACGTGCAGGTATGCCTCCTTGAGATCTAGAGTTACCAGCCAATACTCCTTGCCCAGCATGGGAAGAAGTTGCTGTAGAGTCAGCATTTTGAATTTTGGAACAATGATGAATGTGTTTAAAGTGGACAGGTCGAGAATAGGTCTCCAACTTTTCTCTTTTCTTGGTACTAGGAAGAGTCTGGAGTAAAATCCCTTGCCCTGTTCTGTAGGTGGTACCCTTTCCACAGCTCTCATCTTTGTTAATTGAGCTATTTGTTTTAGAGCTTCTGTCTTTTGATTTGGTGGTAGGTTTGGCATTCCTCTTTTTACTGGTAAAGTGTGGAAATGAAACCTGTAGCCTTGGTCTATAGTTTGCAAAATCCACTTGTCTCTTGTGATATAGTGCCAGTTTTTTGAAAATAAGGCTAACTTCCCGCCTAAGGGTGCTGCTATTTGTTCCCTGGTAGGCGGTGTCAGAGCCAAGTCATTGTGATTGTCCTGTTGCAGTGGTAGTGGTTGTATCTGTGCCTCGTTGGTTATTGCCTTGCCACTGGCGTCCCCTGTAGGCACCTCCTCTGGATTGATTTCTGCCTCTGGAACGTCTATTCCTGCCTCTCTGAGTTTTAGAGGAGTCTGGAAAGGACCAATTTTTGGAAGGCCAGTTCCTGCTAAACCTTGGGGGCTGAACCTGTAAGAAATCTTTAACTGTTTGTACAGAGTTTGCCTTCTCTTCCATTTTCTTCATGACCTGTTGGGCAGGAGAACCAAATAGACTGACCTTATCCATAGGAGCATCTAATAGCTTTGCTTTAACATGATCCGGCAAGACCTGTTCTTTCAACCATGCATGCCTTCTTATAACTGTGCCAGTCATGGCTGATCTAAATGAAGCCTCCAGTGCATCATAGCCACATTTTAAAGAATGGTTACTAACCTGCTGAATGTTATTCACCATTTCTAGAACATATTTCTTATCTAAGGAATCATCAGAGGACAGTTTCTTAGTTAACTGATCAAGCATAAACTCTTGGTATTGGATCATATGAAACTGACAGTTCAAAGCTCTAGCTGAGAGAGTAGCAGAGGTGTATACTTTTTTACCCCATCTCTCTAAGGACCTGGATTCCCTTTCAGAAGGGAGAGGGTTTTTCACTGAGGTCGAAGCTACTGCCTTAGGGCCCTGGGAGATAGTCTCAGGATCTGCAAAAGGAGCCTTGTATAAGTGGTGATGAGTGTCCGGTACCCTGTAAAACCTATCGGGCTTAGCAGGGGCTGGAGGTAAAGTATCAGAAGCAGTGCAAGCATCATTAAATGCATCATCCACAACAGGAAGAACTGGAGGTATAGCTAAGGGCCTATGTTGCGGTAAGTGTAAAGGTCCTAAGCCTTTCCTGGAATCTGAGAAATCTTGACGCGGCCATTCGAAGTGCTCTGTCATGGCAGGTAAGGTTTCCCAAAGGAAAATTCCTCTGGTGGAGAGGCAGAAGGAATCGATTCTTCAGCATCGGAATCTTCATAAGTAGAAAAAGGAGCCTCTGGATGGTCTGTATTGTCTGTATCATCAGAAGTGTCATCTGAGGACACTGGCTCAGGGGGCTCTGCTCTAGGTCTCTTTTCTGGAGGCTGAGAGGCCCTGTCTGGGTGAGATTGGGATCCCCTTATTAAAGAGATGAGATCCGCTGCCAGAGTAAGCATTTGGGAACTGGAACTGGGCCTGTGAGAGGGGGGCTTAACAGGCACAGACTTAGCAGTTTTGGCTGCTTTAGCCCTGGCAAAGGCCTTTATAGACATGGCTGCAGGAGGCCTAGCAGCACCACGTGCTGGGGTAGAGACATCCAAAGGGATGGTGTCCGATAATTCTTGAGAAACCACAGTAGTAGGCAAAACTTCAGAGGCCGATTCAACTAGGGTAGAAGGAGCCTCGGTAGTAGTCATGGATTCGGATGAAGATTGACCCGTTTGCTCGGTTTCAGCCGAAACCGAGACACTCGCGGTTTGCTTAACCGTGGTTTCGGCCGAAACCGCGGACCGCGAGTGTCGGTCCTTTTCTTTGCGTTTCTTAACAATTTGAGTAGTCGGAGGATCCGACGGCATAATGTATGCAAAATCTGAGCCGAAAAACTGTTCAGCAAACTCCGACGCCTAAGCGTTCGTCGGTTGAAGGAAGCACAGGCTAACCAAGCTGCTACGTCGTGGTCTGGGCCTAAACAAGGTAAGCAGTAAGAGTGGAAATCTTTATGAGGTATTTGTTTCCCACAAGTTAAACAGTTATTCACTTTTTCTGACATCGGCTGAGGCAAGAAAGAGTCCCCAACGGGCTACTTAGCTTTTAGAAGTCTTAGTAGTATTCGTAGTAGTAATCTCTGGATCTGACTGACCGGCACTTGCGAACAGCTTCTGCTTCGGGCGCCACGCGGCAAGAAAGACTGAGGAAAATGGCGTCGGCTGATGCCTTTATACCCGAAGACCTGCAGTGATGACGTCGGGTGAAGTGCGACACCAGCCGAGGCCAGACCCAGACTTTGGAATCCGGCCGACCGAAGGGCTGCCTGACGACAGGACAACCCATTTGTAAGGACTGCAGATGCATCCTTGAAGGACATCTACAGTGTTCACACTAGTGGCACCTCTCCAGGGTAGTGCCCTGTGAAGAGCAGAGCCAGGTGTCACCTGCACCACTGCACAGTACAGCCACTGCAGTGATCCCAGGCCTACATGTGTCTCCCAACCACCAAGGGAGGTATCACATGAATAGTGCTACTGAGTGTCCCTGCGTGATGTACAGAGGAATTATGTTCCACAGCATGGTGAGTGTCCGGTTTGGGAATGTAACCCAGAAGCACATCCCACTCATTGTGGCGTGTGTGCACATATCCATGAGCATGTTGCTCACAGTGGCCTCTGCTTATGTTGCGTATGAGGAGTATATCCATCAATAATGTTGTGGACATGGGCCCTGTCTGATCAGCAGAGGTCACCCCTGAGTATGTAGTATGCAAATGTGTACAGATGTGGTGTCCGTAGTGCAGCCGCATATTGAAACTGTCGGAGCTCAGTAAATGTCATGGCATGTTAATGTTGTGGCATGTAAAGCTGTAGCTGTTGTGTAAGGTACACCCTAAATGGGGTGGTATACCCTTGAATGTGTGTAGATGTCTTGTGTTCAGAGGTACAATGGGTGCCTATGTAATAGTTACACACCCAGTACAGATAGGTGTGGCCACGTAGGAGGATATCCACGCCACAGTGGCAATACGGTAACCACAGGAGTGGGTGCGACATATGTGTGTACTGAAAACATGTACAATGTGATATGTATGTAGGGGACCACCATCCATGTGATAGTCAGTGGGTGAATGGTGTAATGCAAAGGTGATGTGCATGCACCTTGTGTCATGCAGCTTGATGCCATGATAGTCATATTATGTATCTGTCACAGTGACATCCGTATGGTTGGAGTCAGTATCAGCTGGTGGAGCAATCATGGTGCTTGGTATGTAGGTGTTCTAAAGCTAGGCAGGGAAAGTCCCCTGTGCCAGCCTGTTCTGCAGGGAAGCATATACTTAACATGAGGGGCCCTATGACTGAGGACCATGGTATGCCAAAGTACCTGACATGTAGTAGGTACTATGGTATGCTGGCCTCACTGTGTGTCCTGTCCATGAGCCACATAGCATAACATCCTGAGACACAGGGTACAATGTGCAGGTGGATGTGTATGTTGTCAATACCAGAATGGGGAATGGTGCTGAAAGGCAATGAGAGGACAATGTAGGATGTGTGTACTCCCGTACCATCAGCAACTGCCCTGGTAACTGTATGAAAGGAGTCCACCATGTGTAGGGGCCATGCTCTGGACTTAACAAGCCCAACCCGGGTGGCAGCAGAGGACGGGAGACCAACAATGTCTCTGAGAATGACGTCCTTGATGATGTGCCCTATAGCCACGCAGAACAGTCCAGTCAGGTGTGTAGGACTATAGTCCCACTCGTGCAATGTGGTGCCACCTGTGTGTAGTGTGATAAATGCTGCTGTGTGCCATTCAGGGTCTACAATGTCTGAAACAAGGCTATTACTGAATATGGTGGCCTAGTGGTGAGACATGTAATTCGGAGGTTGGTGGACATCACAGCCTGGGACATTGGAAGGTGACATGGGGCCAGTGTCCCAGGACACATAGAGTGTAGGTCAGTACTGTGTAGGTGTGACCACAGGGACACCACAATGTTCATGTATGGATTGCGGCCCTGTAGTGAGTGAGAGGGTGTACTGCCAGCATTGAATCCATCCTCCAGCATGTTGCCAACAATACCTGGGTCTGCAATGTTCCTGAGTGACTGTTGTATGTGACAGCAGATGTGGGTGTTGCCATCGAATACTGACATAACACCATAATGCCTGGTGGTACACCCCGGAATGTGTGGCAGTCATGTTTACATAGCTAGTCTTGGAGTATGTGATGAGGGACCCTGTGGCCCCACCACGGCTGACCAGTGAGCCACCCCACACATGGGAATGTACACCACTGTGCAACAGCCTACACCTGTTGTTGTACATCATATGTCCATGGAACATGACCACCAGAGTGGCGTCTGTGGAATAGCATGATCCATGCAGTTGTGTACATGCTAATTAAGTGAACTGGGGTATGTGTCAGCATTTGTATGTGCATTGCCCATCTGCACGGGTGTCATGATGTTAACAACCGCTGTCAGCAGACGTCTGTAGTAGGTGTAGTAGTACACATGTACTGTGTATGCTGTGATGGGTATGTTTCTGGGATGTGGCTAACACGGTAGATTAGCATATGTTCAGAATCCACCAATGAGGGGATAACCTCAGGTGTGTAACACCAGTCACATGGTGGTAGTGTTCATGCCAAGGGTAATGTAGGTCTTGGAGGTGGTGTGTATGTGTTGATCCAGCAGAGTGGAGGGTATGACTCATGGATGTGTCGGTACATGAGTGGCTATCCCAGTGAAGTGTGGGGTAGTGTCAGTCACACATCAGTAGTAGCTGAGGCCCACTGTCCACTATACCACCATAGAAGGTATGTTACCCATGGGGTATGATGTTGACTCTGTCACTTGTTACAATGTGTATAGCGGTCCCGGACACAGTTAGTTGCACATGGAGCACCTCTGATGCATTGTGCTAAGCAACTTGCCAGGATGTGTGCAAAACATAGTGGGATATGGGAACCCCTCAGCTGTGGGTGTGCCGGTCCAGGTATGTGCCTGGAAGGTATGGTCCGTCTATAACCTGTCATTGCAGGTGTGCTCTGCAGAGCCTACAGGCAGGTCCCAGTCACTGCAGAGATGTTGGAGTGGTGCATTATAAGGTGTGCCTTGCCTGCGTGCGTCACAGGGGAAGATGCAAGCAATGTGTCACATGACCCCATGTCGCGCATGCCAGTTACCGCCCTGCCGGTGACAGTTATTGGAAACTGTGCAGGACAGGCAGTATAGAAGCAGCAAGAGCCTAGCATGTGAGCTGTACTCCCAGGGCTGACAGGTGCAAGTCATCTGTGCCACAGCATTGTGTTTGACCAGGACAGTCATAGCGGACAGATACCTCATGCCTGTGGAATGACAATAGGAGCATAGGCAACTGTTGCAGTGACACAGTCGGTCACTGTACAGTGGTATCGTGTCCAGACGAATGCAAAATGCTCCCCAGGGCTAGGCCCACACCCTCAGGGCTATAAGACTGGTGAGCTATTGCATGTCCCTGCACACGTAGTCTGTGAAGTGGCATCACAGGGCAATCACACTAACATGGCGAATGACAGACATATCGTACCTGGTGAGGTGTGGCATGGGTGCATAGGTTATGTTGCAGAAGCAGTTACCTGACAGCAAGATGTAAGCGACTAACGCCTTGTGTAGCCTGCTGTGTGGAACTGCAGTGTGACACCCTACAGAGTCAGCTATGACTGGTGTGTTGTGAATGTTATAACACACTATTGGCTGTATGTGGTGGGCACACATGAGTCTGTGGGCTATAAGCTGGTGATGTTGTCTTCCAAGATGGGGGCTACCTCTGGTGCCTACAGTGAGGTTGTCCTCGTCGGTGTGGCCAGTGGTGTAGATTATGTGAGACTATGTGATGGGTGGGGTGTGTTGCGAATGTTACACATCCCCAAATGACTGTCAGGTGCAGTAAGGGTTGGCGACAGCATTACCCCCAGCCATAGCTGTCAGCCTCCTGTCCCCAAAATGAGGAACATCAGCCCTCATACAGTGTGACAAATGGGCGAAACGTGGAACACTTACAACTGGCTTACTAACAGTGTCAACTAGGAACGGCATATGATGGCTAAAATAGGCTGGTCTTATGTATAAAACAGATATTCCAATGAATTAAAATGATTCTCATCTATCTAGCCATGGCTAGCAGGTAAACTATGTACAACAATGAATGTGTGACAGACCCTTCCAATGTGGAACCTTGAGGAACATGCACCTTTTAGAACCCCAAATGAGGTACATTCCCCGTAATGAGGTACACCTGAGAGCTATGGGCCCAGCACGGCTGCAGACGTGCATCCCCCACAGGCTGTAGTGCCGTATGTTGGGAAGTGAGCATTGAAAGTTTACATGAGACAATTGCTCTATTGCCACATGTATGACATATCCCTCATATAGGCAGGCAGTAGCACTGGTATGTGACAGTTGGACATGCCTGCATATACAACCATGTCCCACAGGATATGTGCATTACGTGTGTACAACAGCTGTCGTACCTTAAGCAAGCTCGGAAGTGTAGGACAGCCAGTGTACCTGTGAGAAATGGTGTGGAATGGGCGCTATAGTAATCAGTAGCTCATGACATGCTCACATGTTCTGAACAAGTGCCTAGCATGACCATACAATACAGACAGGGTGTTGGATAATATCAACCCACAAGAGGTGATGACAGTCATTTAGGGTGGCACCACACTATAACCCTGCTGAGTATGGTGTGCATGTCCATGAACCATTAGCACTGTAGATGTTAGCAGTATAGATGTACAAGATAGCACGGATATTTGATTACAAATACCTTTGCATGTCACAGGTGTGTTCCACCAGTGGCCTGTTGACAGACCCACAACTACAAAAGGTGCAAGAGTGACATGTGCACAGCACATCTGTGCCAGATACAGTAGAACAGGGTTAATGTGTTGTACCCAACCCTAATTGTAGCCCATACCACACCGACAAATGTTAAGCATCTGTGTATGTAAGGCTGTGAATGGCCATGACCTATCAGTTTAGCTGTGTCAGTGTTGTGAACAACACACAGAATGGGCTGTGTGAGGTGTGTCACATATGTGCACAGTCTGATGGATGATACCAGCAGTGTCACCGCTAGGTGAACATCCCTGTACCCATAAACTGCTACCTAGGCTGTGGTCAACATTATGGACACTGTGTAAGGGATGGTGCTGTGCAGTGCACCCCCGACATGGTGATGTCTCCAGGCCCCTTAGGTAGTCATCTGAGGTACCCATGTCATGTCAGGGTGCCATCCATGAGCACGGAGATCACTGGCCAGGCATATACAGCACTGTGGTGACCAATATTGGATCACATATCACCTGTAAGGGGTAATGGCTATGCATGGATGTGCGATAACAGCCTTCACAATCCACACCTCCACTATGCAGCATGCCGTCTACCTTGCAGAAGGACATTTGCTACACCATGATGATGGACATGCTACATGTCCATATCCTGATCTATATGACATATGTCATGGACAGCCACCATCCTAATACTAGGATCGCCACAGGCTGGACAGATCCTTGTGCCATATATGTGACATACTCCCGCCATACCATGCAACCCTGTCCATCAAAGCTGCAGATGTCATCCCAGTCATACATGGTGTGATGGCCGCATGGTAGATGTACTATCAACTAACTGGATCAGTAATGTGGCACTGATGCAGCTTGCGCTGCCACAATGGCCGTTTGTAACAGCGTGGAAACCGTGCCTGCACATGCTATGGTTGATGACCATCCCTGCGAATGTCGTCTGACTATCCATTGTCCCATGTCTATCACATGTGTAATACAGGCGATCCGTGTCAGGATGTTGAACAGTTGTACAGTGCTGTGTAGATATATATGGCAAAACACATGCATGTACAGGTGTCCATGCGTATGTGTGCATTGTCACTGCTCAAGTCCATTCCGGCTGTGTCTGTGTTGATATGTGACATATACACAGCATCCAGGTCAACAGTAGTACCGTGGACACATCGAGGCATGTGCAGATAGGTAAGAACACAATTGCAGGCAAATAGACATGCCCACAGCAAGACAGCATTTACATGGAGTATGAACACTGTAATGAGGTGACACACATATATGGTGATGATATCCAATGCATAATGGGTGTGACATGTGTGACACAAATACGTCAGTCATGTCAGTGTCATGGTGCTTTGCAAAGATAACTGTGCAGATGCAGTAGATGTCATAGAAATGTATGTGCAGCAGTATCTCTGTACATCTCTGAAACTGTGACCTGTCATCATCATTATGTTTTACAGATAATGCCCCATACACGCCTCCCAGCATACACCCGCCAGGAGGATGATGTCCTCATCCCACAGCTCCATGACAACTATGACTTGTTGTTCAGCCATGTGCCACAGCATGCCCAGCAGCGGGATGACCTGTGGAAGGATCTGCGCAGGAGGGTGAACGATGTGGGTGGCCATAACCGCACCTATCAGCAGGTGCGCAGACACTGCACGGACCTGATACAACATGCAAAACAGCGTGCCACTGCAATCGCCAGGGAACAAGGTGGAACAGGTGGTGGGCCACCAACCCAGCCCCCACTCACACACACCGAGGAGCTACTGGCCAGTCTGGGGACACCCAGGGAACAGCATCCAGAAACACTAGCTGCCATCGTGGAGGTGGGTGTCTCCCAACCAATGAGCCTGGAGTTGCCTGGTAAGTCAGTAATGCACATATGGCTATTATATCCCATGTAGTTGTATGTGTCACTGTACATAATGTAAAGTAACATATGCCAGGTTTGTGGACACACATGCTGCATAGTACAGTATGCTACGTTGTGTATGCACACATGTGCATACTGTATGCTATTACACAGGTGAATGTGTGCACATGCACAGTGCAACCTGTGGCTGTCATACAGTCATGGATAATGTTCATACTGGTGTGTCACCCCTATACAGGTACCTCTGGTGTGCCGCACAGACATGGGTCCGTTGCAGGTGAGACTGTCATCAGTATCAGGCATGTGACAGTGTAGATCTATTTGCCATGTGGCCAGTTAACACTTGCACACCTGATGTTTGTTCCAGTCACGATATGCAAGTCGCACCACCATGCATTCACACATGCCACCCATGTGCAATATATGCAAATGTAATGATACACAGACTTGAAACCACAGTACTTGTCATTGCGACATGTGTGGTCAGCTGTGCATAGAACGGTGGAGGTGTTCTACAATGGAGGCATATGTAGTATGCATTGGAACAACATGTGTGGTACGCACACAGTACCACACAGTGAGCTGTGATATGGGCAGCCCACAAGTGTCACCATTGTGTCATATGCCCCTGCATCGGGTGCACACATTGTGATGTGCCACATGACATGTCCCAGACATGTTGTGTTCTGTCTGCAATATTGTCACACTATCACATGACCTATACCCCACATACCAAACATACAACCCGTTGTCTGCATAGACCTGTGGAATGTGACATATCTGACATGTATGGGTGTATGTCATATGGGACCACACAAACATGTGGAGAAGATGCCCATCACACACAACTGGCCACCACATGTGCAGACATGGCCATGGGGGATGGCCAGAGACATGTAGCCACACAGTACATGGGATGTGTATACACCCTGTTGCACATTGTCCACACATGGTCCAATTATAGCCTTAGTTGACCGATTATACAGTTGATGTGGTATAGTGGACAACCTAAAAGCCTGTGCACAGCTACTGGAGGTGTCACTGAAATCTACCATATACGATCTGTCGAACATCACAACTGTGTTGCAGTTATGGCTATGCAATGTGTACACATTATGCATTCTACAGCAACATACATGCCCCATGTTACCATACAATGGTACAGTGTCTGTACTTCACACTGTATAACAATGTAGACGGCTCACACTACCCTCCCATGCTCATGCACATTTGCTAAACATGCATTCTATCTGTAGGGCATACACACAACACTGCAATGTGAAGCCCATTATGATGCTGTACATGTGTCAGGACACCATTGTGTCAAACATGTATGCATGTTAATGCACATGTCAGCAAATTACATGTCAAGGTCACGTCAGACATGTGTACTGTTATCCTGTTCTGGCCCACATGGTGTATCACGGAGATGCATGCATACTACCATGATTGTGTGAACTGCATGGCTACTGATATGACACCTGCTTGCTGTAGTGTGCACCCCAGGGAGGTATGCTTACTAACACTATTAATGTCTGAGCTGCATGCCCTCTGCTCTATCGCAGGCATGCTGCATGCCATCTGACAAATCACATGCATGGTGTGTCTGTGTGTGTGTGTGTGTGTGTGTGTGTGTGTGTGTGTGTGTGTGTGTGTGTGTGTCTGTCTGTCTGTGTGCGTCTGTGTATGCCTGTGTGTGTGCCTGTGTGTGTGTCTGTGTGTGTGTCTGTGTGTGTGTCTGCGTCTAATGTACTTTACAGTATTTCTTTGCATTCACAGGTGATGTAGGTGCGTTACTCTCCTGCGGTCCATCTGATGTTAGTGTCCCCACAGATACTAGCGGTGATGAACATATGCATGAGGTACAGGCAGGGCTGTCAGGGGCTGAATCTGTGCCAATGGTTACCATCCCAGCTATGTCCCCCTCTTCCCCGCACACAGTTCTGCTGCCAACACATACCGCATCACCGGTGGCCATAAAGGAAGGACAGTCAGCGTCTGTTGGCATGGAACAGGAACGTGTGGTGGCTACAGAAGGTGTGTCTACACACCATGGTGTCAGTGTAATGACTGCAGATGTGCCACACAGGCATGTGGCCAGTGCTGCTCGTAGGAGGACCTCTGGCAGACATGCACCTGCAGGACAGAGCGCAGCAGCTGGTATCACCAGACGCATGTTGCAGACTGTAATGGCGGCACAGGCATGTGCTGAATGGCAGAACAGAGAAGGGCAGAGGCTGCAGAGGGCTGCTATCCATACCCTAAATGACAACATCCAGGCATTGGCAAATGCTCAACAGCAGATTGCTAATGTTCTGGATAGGTGACTAGGTGAAATGGTCGGTATCCTTGAACGAGGCATGGCAATCCGCGAGCGGAAGCTGTCTGTGCTGGAACACCTGGTAGGAGTGAGGCATAGGCCACGTGGACGTAGGCCAGCAACACCACCTAGTGTAGGTCAACGTGACCGTGCCACCTCACATGCCCGCTCCCATAGTGCCGGTAGCAGTAGCAGTGCAGCTGCTGCTGCGCTGTCAACACCAGGACACAGCAGGCCACGTGGACGTGGCCCTGGATGGTCTCAGCGGGGACACGTTTCCAGCGGACATGTGTCATTGGACAGTAGCCACTCTGTACCTCCACCTGGTAGTGCCCGTGCAACCCCAGGCAGGCACAGGTTACGTGGCTGTGGACGGACACAGCGAGCTGTACAACCTGCACTGTACAATCTGGGGCTGTCAATTATACCCCGTGTAGGCATCACAAATGGCAGAACTGTGTACACACATACACGCACACAGCAAACACAACTGTAGGGCTCCACAACATCCACATGCATTCTGCACAGATATGTCCAGTCAACTCACCGGCCCTTACACACACACACATGATGTTATCCATTGGTGCAGCCTATGCCCCTGGCAAACATATCACCCTGTGCATATGATGAAGCCTGTGCCACATCCCTGTCATCCACACCATCGGTGCAGGGTTATGCACAAATATTCTGATGCACAGGGTGAACAGCATAGTGAGAGGTGTATGTAATACCTGTGTATGCATAGTGAGGGATGTGTATGTTGCAGTGGTTGTGTGTGAATACTGAGTTGTGTATGTGACATAGGTTGTGTACTGTCGACATGCACCAGTCACACCATGTAGTGCAGGTGCAGCATGCATTGTGATGTGTTCACAGTATGTGTCTTGGTTATATCTGTAGCACCATGTTGGTTGTGATACCCTGGTTCCCTCCTATGGTGTACTTGCATGTGTCTACAGGTAGCAGTGTTTGCAGTCCCCACATGTAACTGTGGAGTACACACAGGCATGTCTGGCAATATCAGCATGCTACATGTACCCTCATCCTGACTGTTGGACACACAAACATGACACAGATGTCCACACATATACTGCACCTGACGCATGTGGTCAGTGCCACAGGCTACACTGGACAGAGACGTGACATACATAGCAGGACACATTACAGGTATGGTGACATGGTGCAGGGGTTGTACACAGCGGCCTGGCCAATGATGATGTGAGGTGTCACTTGGTAGCTGGAGGCCACACTGTGCAGCAGTAGGACCCATAACAGTATGTGAACATGTCTGCATTCACGGGGTGTACACCACTATAACGCACACCCCATAGTGTGCAGCTGGGGACCCTTGCCTGTGTGGTCATCACCCTCACAGTACTATGCACCCACACGTGTCACAGAGAAGGACATGCACAGGTAGCCAGTATGGCTGGGACCTATGGCATCAACAGGGTTGTGCAATGCATCACCATTACGGGTTAGTCAACATGTGGGGCCAGTGATAATTTCCAACCGTATATTAGCATACACACTCACACCAAGAACCAGACATACATACAGACACACACACACTGTGGTGACCACACATGTGTATACGGACAGCCGATGTGTGTGATGCACATCACCGGCGAACGTCATGCTTCCCACACTGACATATGTACAGTTCTCTACAATGGTGTACAGGGATGTGTAGCAACTGGGACATATTCCCCGCGATATGTGGCATCCCTGGTCACACATTCTGACACACATGGCGGTGCTGGGAATGATACACCAGCCATATGATGACACATTTGCTGGACATGCAGAGGTATTGATTGCATTATGTGTACCAACGCTATATCTGGCAAATGTGCTGCTATATACACACGGGAGGTTGTAGGTGTTACAGGTGCCATATGACATATAGTTGTTAACACCTGACCGCTGTGTATGCATTATGACAGCACCGTCACGTAACAGTGACATAGCGTACAGTTAGCACATGGCATGATAGGATGGTGTGTGACACAACTGTGAGCCACTCCCTGCACACATACATCTAGACAGGTGGTTCACCACGTTATGTACACACATCCCTCCATACGTGCTGTTTGTATGTCACCGTATACAGATGTCAATGATGGGTCTGCATTGCGTCTGCATGTCGTAGGTAGGTGCAACTATGTTACGGACATCGGCCACTGCACATGCATGTTTGCTGCATGCACAGTACAGATGTCACATGTGTCTCCTGTTGCCATGTTTGTATGCATTGCTATTGTTGGACATGTGTGTTGACATACATAACACATGGACTGCGGTATGATATCACGGGTGTCACAGGTGACCAGTACAAGGGTATGTGTCCTGGTCAACACTGCTACCCCCTGTAGTGTGAGCATTCAACAGACATGGGCCCACCTTCAATTCGCATGTGTAGCATTGATTAGGCCAGTGTTATGCATGAGGTACATCAAAGGCCATGTATGTATGTGTTGTGTGTGCAGTCCATGCACACATCCACACAATCACATGTATGACATACCCAGACGTGTGTTCATTGGTGTACAGCAACAGTCAGGTGTCACAGCTGTGTAAGGGCCATGGTATGTCTTGAGCCGACCTGTTCATGTATACTGGTATCATTGCAATGCATAACACCTGTTGGATCCCTGTTGGTATGTGTGTACTCTGCACAGCTGGTGTACACCACTGTACAGCCCAGTGGTCATGTGTCACATGGTGTTGTGGGACCGTAAGGCTGTGTAGTGCTGCACCAACGACATGGTGCTGACTTGACAGCTACAGTGTACACTGCAGTGTGTACATGTGTGACCTGCACCTGTGACAGCTGTGATGGCAGCTGTGTGTGTACAGGTCACTGCATGTGTGACCGCCTTGTGCGTGAGGGCAGTTATACCTTACTGTGCCCTTCTGTGTGTACACTCCATCTGCATGCAAGATTGCCCTTTGCACCTGCTAAATGTGTGAGCATGCCCAGTATGCCGTTGTGTAGATGGACACACAGTACATTCCACACTGCGCCCCTCCATGATTAGACTCCGTGTGCATGCAAGATGGCCCTTTGCAACAGCTAAGTGTGTGAGCATGCCCAGTACGCCATTGTGTAGATGGACACACAGTACATTCCACATTGCGCCCCTCCATGATTAGACTCCGTGTGCATGCAAGATGGCCCTTTGCAACAGCTGTGTGAGCATGCCCTGTACGCCATTGCATAGATGGACACACAGTACATTCCACACTGCGTCCCTCCATGATTAGACTCCGTGTGCATGCAAGATGGCCATTTGCAACAGCTGTGTGAGCATGCCCAGTACGCCATTGTGTAGATGGACACACAGTACATTCCACACTGCGCCCCTCCATGATTAGACTCTGTGTGCATGCAAGATGGCCCTTTGCAACAGCTAAGTGTGTGAGCATGCCCAGTACGCCATTGTGTAGATGGACACACAGTACATTCCACACTGCGCCCCTCCATGATTAGACTCCGTGTGCATGCAAGAATGCCCTTTGCAACAGCTAAGTGTGTGAGCATGCCCAGTATGCCGTTGTGTAGATGGACACACAGTACATTCCACACTGCGCCCCTCCGTGATTAGACTCCGTGTGCATGCAAGATGGCCCTTTGCAACAGCTAAGTGTGTGAGCATGCCCAGTACGCCATTGTGTAGATGGACACACAGTACATTCCACACTGCGCCCCTCCATGATTAGACTCCGTGTGCATGCAAGAATGCCCTTTGCAACAGCTAAGTGTGTGAGCATGCCCAGTATGCCGTTGTGTAGATGGACACACAGTACATTCCACACTGCGCCCCTCCGTGATTAGACTCCGTGTGCATGCAAGATGGCCCTTTGCAACAGCTAAGTGTGTGAGCATGCCCAGTACACCGTTGTGTAGATGGACACACAGTACATTCCAAAAAGACGTGTGATACAAAGCATGTGGGCATGGCCATTGACATCCTGTATAGCCATGATGGTCATCCAGGCACCAGATGTCCAATTTCAATGTCACGATGGATGCCTACATTGAACACACTTGTTGCTCTCTCGAAGGGTGTACTGTCTGTGGTGCATCCCGTATCTATTCAGTGTTGTTGTGCTCCGTAGATATTTAGTTGGCCCGTTGACAGCACTGGCGTGTTTGTGTACGTCTACCTTGGGACGGTAATATGTTTTCTGACCGCTCACTCTCTAAACATTCCCTATCGGCATCTTTGCCTTTGCGGATGATGTCACCCACCTAGAAGTATGCCTCTGGGAGTGCTGTGCTCCGTAATCCTGGTAGCGCATTCTGTAAATGCGTAATGCTGTAGTGTGTTAGAGTAGGTAGGTGTATGTTCAACTCCTGGCCCTTCCAGGTGTGTGTGTGCTTCCAGCTGCCTGGGGACACAGTAATGCTTTTAGATGCCTCACAACACATACATTCCCTATCGGCATCTTTGCCTTTGCGGATGATGTCACCCACCTAGAAGTATGCCTCTGAGAGTACTGTGTTCAGTAATCTCGGTAGTGCGTTCCGTATATGCATAATGCTGTAGTGTGTTAGAGTAAGGAAGTGTGTGTTCAACTCCCGGCCCTTCCAAGTGTGTGTGTGTGTGTGTGTGTGTGTGTGTGTGTGTGCGTGCGTGTGTTTCCAGCTGCCTCGGGACACAGTAATGCCTTTAGATGCCTCACAACACATACATTCCCTATCGGCGTCTTTGCCTTTGCGGATTTTGTCACCCACCTAGAGGTATGCCTCTGAGAGTGCTGTGTTCAGTAATCTCAGTAGCGCATTCTGTAAATGCGTAATGCTGTAGTGTGTTAGAGTAGGTAGGTGTGTGTTCAACTCCCAGCCTTTCCAAGTGTGTGCGTGTGTTTCCAGCTGCCTGGAGACACAGTAATGCTTTTAGATGCCTCACAACACATACATTCCCTATCGGTGTCTTTGCCTTTGCGGATGATGTCACCCACCTAGAGGTATGCCTCTGAGAGTGCTGTGTTCAGTAATCTCGGTAGCGCATTCTGTAAATGCGTAATGCTGTAGTGTACTAGAGTAGGTGGGTGTGTGTTCAACTCCCGGCCCTTCCAAGTGTGTGTGTGTGCGTGTGTTTCCAGCTGCCTGGGGTCACAGTAATGCTTTTAGATGCCTCACAACACATGCATTCCCTATCGGCGTCTTTGCCTTTGTGGATTTTGTCACTCACCTAGAAGTATGCCTCTGAGAGTGCTGTGTTCAGTAATCTCGGTAGCGCATTCTGTAAATGCGTAATGCTGTAGTGTGTTAGAGTAGGTAGGTGTGTGTTCAACTCCCGGCCCTTCCAAGTGTGTGTGTGCGTGTGTTTCCAGCTGCCTGGGGACACAGTAATGCTTTTAGATGCTTCACAACACATACATTCCCTATCGGCGTCTTTGCCTTTGTGGATGATGTCACCCACCTAGAGGTATGCCTCTGAGAGTGCTGTGTTCAGTAATCTCGGTAGCGAGTTCTATAAATGCGTAATGCTGTAGTGTACTAGAGTAGGTAGGTGTGTGTTCAACTCCCGGCCCTTCCAAGTGTGTGTGCATGTGTTTCCAGCTGCCTGGGGACACAGTAATGCTTTTAGATGCCTCACAACACGTACATTCCCTATCGGCGTCTTTGCCTTTGCAGATGATGTCACCCACCTAGAAGTATGCCTCTGAGAGTGCTGTATTCAGTAATCTCAGTAGCGCGTTCTGTAAATGCGTAATGCTGTAGTGTGTTAGAGTAGGTAGGTATGTGTTCAACTCCTGGCCCTTCCAAGTGTGTGTGTGTGTGTGTGTGTGTGTGTGTGTGTGTGTGCGTGTGTTTCCAGCTGCCTGGGGACCCAGTAATGCTTTTAGATGCCTCACAACACATACATTCTTTATCGGCATCTTTGCCTTTGCAGATGATGTCACCCACCTAGAAGTATGCCTCTGGAAGTGCTGTGTTCAGTAGTCTTGGTAGCGCGTTCTGTAAATGCGTCATGATGTAGTGTGATAGGGTAGTTAGGTGTGGGTTCAATTCCCAGACCTGCCAGATGTGTGTGTGTGTGTGTGTGTGTGTGTGTGTGTGTGTGTGTGTGCATGCTCCCGTCGGCCTAGGGACTCAGGTTATGCTTTTAGATGCTTCGCAACACAGATGTATCCTGCTGCCGTCTTTGTCTTTGCGGATGTTGACACGCACCTAGTAGAATGCCTGTGTGTCTGCTGTGTTTAGTAGTCTCGGTAGCATGTTCTGTAAATGCGTCATGCTGTAGTGTGATAGGGTAGTCATGTGTAGATTCAATTACCAGCCCTGCCACATGTGTGTGTGTGTGTGTATGTCTGTATCTCTCTCTCTCTCTCTCTCTATATATATATATATATAAAATCTATTTTCTGCCCATAACCCTGCTCTTGCATGGACACCTGACTGTTTCATGTATCGCATATTTGCATAGCTTTTACATACCAATGGGGTATGTTGCAACTCCCAACATTGTCCGTGTTACAGGCGGTGTTACACGCCCTTACAGGTGTTTGCTGTATATCTTAGTAGACATCTATCCTTGCTGTACTCTCACTGTACTCGTACACGCCGGAGGCTTCATGTATCATGGCCTAGTTTTAATGTGTGTATGTCTATTCGTGCTGTGTGCATGGCTGTGGGTATGTCCCAGTATCATCATTTGTAAAGGTGACAGCCCTAAAGGTTCTTCATGTAAACTGCTGTGTCATTTGACATATCAGCACATACCTGCGGACAGTACTGCACATCCTACTGCAGCGCATTTCCTACCTTCTGCGCTATCTTTCAGTCGATATTGCTGTTTCCTCACACATGTATCTGTTTCTGTTCATACCACTCCACCTCCTAGAGCAAGTTGCTGGACAAGGCCTTATCTGATAGTGGGACACATAGGGGCAGTATTGACATGTTGCTCTTACAAACTTAAATAGTTGACACAATAATAGGTTTTGCATTAGTATGGCTTTTCTGTCAGATTTGGTGTCTTACGCACATGTTTGTCATTATTTCATGTCTTCAGTTATCATGAAAGTGCCAGAATGTTACTGTTACGTGGAACACACCAAACATATGAGGCAGAACTCTGCACATTCATCATAAATCTGTACAGTTGCGGAGTATGTGTCTGTAACAAAATATCAACTTTCTGACACCAATACACACACTGTATGGTGGCATCACAGGCCACATGCCATTACATTTATATTGCAGGACACACCCACCCAGACAGTTTTATTCCTCACACAGGCCAACAGCTGCTTATCCACACTAATTGGTCTATCATGTACCGTATGTGTGCGCCGGTATTTACGCTTTCCGTCAGTGGCAGAGCTAACGTATGTGTCTGGGGGACTGGACATTGTTACGGTGACACTGCATGACACCCTGAGGGACACATTACGTTTGTGTCTATTAACCTTCCACATTGACATTCACAGGGCATACGTTGTCATTCACATTTGTCGGTGTACATGCGTGTGACTTGTACATGTTTTTTCATTTGTCCTGATGTCTTTCTTCTCACCTGTCCACCTAGTATCACTAGTTCTGTACATGTATTTTGGACAGGTTACCTTCATACTCCTAACCTGTACACATTATGGGTAAACGCCCTGATGTTTGACCTTGTTACATTTGTCATAGTGATGTGCCTTTCTGGTAAATTATGGACTGTGCGGTAGATAATAGTGACTGACATTTCCATTACATGATTAGTAACACTCATAACATCCGTATTCATGGGTACGCCAGTATTCTCACAATGTTCTGACTTTGTCTGCGGTATATCTAATATAGTCCCTATTTGTATTTCATGTACTATGCCTTAGTGCAGCTGTGTTATTCTGACAGTTTGCCAGTTATGGGTACCATCTTGGTCATACGCATGTCCATCCATGATAATCGCCTACATGACACTGATATATGGCCCTACATATTATCAAAATGGTTTCCGCAATATCCAGTGGATGGTTTGCCCCATTATTGAGAATATAGGCGTATGCTATACCCACATCACTCCCAGGGGGCGGGCCTATGAAATCCCTGCCAAACAACACCTAGGCCCATTTCTGCATACCCATGATTCCCATACCTGACAACCCTCTACAGTACCCATTACACATGTTTAATGTGTGCGTTACTGCAGTGTGGAGACACTTATATGCACTCCCCACTCTACGGATATCAGTTCGTACGCCATACATTCTATCGACACATGTGTCATCACCCTTGCACCTGATACTGTTGCATGTACAGCTATTTCGTATTTGCTGCGGTCACTTATTTTGCGTCAATGTCGGTTGACACTACGTATTTCAATTTATGGAGTCCTGCAATGGACACCTATCTGCATGTTTAAAGTGTAGAACTTGCTGGACTGTCACTTTCTGGCCAATGTTTTTGAATGCTGCGGTTTATTCACCTTTCCTGCATGTCTGTCTGTCTACCCATATTAGATTTAACGTCGCCTATTTATGTACATATGTCATATCTACGGGACATAAGTCTGTTGTGTATACATATATACATGTACAATCCTCATTTCATAACTTGCTTTGATTTACATCTGTGGATTATGTGTGTACACATATATCTATATCCATACCATACCTTTCCACTATACAGATTGTCGCAGAGTGTGCAGCTGCTTGCCCCTTTATCTTTGCTGTGTTTTACATAAACCTGTGTCTATCTGGCAATGTAGTGGCATTTCATTTGAGACTTATGGTGGGGATTTCTGGCAAGCAGTTCAGGTTATGACTGCATACCCTTCAGAGAATCCATGCTACTGACACACCCGTTATTCTATCCACTTTCTATGTTTGTTCTGGCACATATCTGGGGTTTGTCCCTATTTGTAATGGTAGTTTGCATGGCTTCGTCCAGTTTCATACTTTACGAGGTTAACGGGTTTGAGCCATGTATAACTAACGTGGGGGAAACAGCATTCATTTACTATGCTGTGAGCGGATCACACACGCACAGGCGCACTTGCATTTCCTTATTGTGGGTTACGCGTGGGCACACATACATATCCTTATTGTGGGTTACATATGTTTACTAAGTCTTTGTGCTTACGTGGGCTTTATTACTTGTGACAGTACCAGTAATTATCTGTAATCCGGTTAACGGACGTTTGCGAAACACACGTTCACCTTTACATATTTAACTGTCTGTACAGCACAGACGCATTCATTACACTTTCACATTATATGTGCTGCAGTCGTTGTTCAACCGGGACTGCATTCACGTTGGCCGGATGCTGTAACCAGTATAAGTTTGGTGTTCTGACTCATTTATATGCATACCCATAGTACATAGCTACATTAACATATGCCTCACCGCTTCACTTACGTCACAGGCATCCATTCTCCTGCTGGGAAAAATGCGGTACTACATGTTACACATTCCCTATTCCCTACTGCTCTGGACCCAAGCTGCATATTTCATCACTGCAGAGATATTCAGAACCCAAAGGCTTATATTCCTGACACATACAGGTCTTTAATTGTCAGGGTGTTCCTGTGGTGATTTGGGTTTAGGCTTGTCCGACTGGTAAACGGAACTGCTCTGACCATGTTCAAATATCAGACAAAGCACATAGACAGGGATTGTCCATTTTAAACATTTAATCTGTTTACAGACAGAGGTGTTTGGGCACGTGTCAGCAGCTTATGATGTTGGCGATACATAATATGGGTGGGGGTGGTTACGATACATAATCCACGGTGAGTGGTGTTCCCATTCACATTTCCCTATTTCCTGTATTCATTCCTATGAGGGTTATTTTTTTGCACATGACGTAACTATGAATTAACTACGGGTATGCAGTAGTACAGTCAACATATGTGATGGTTTGTTACAGTATATATGTACGGACCTCTGTCATACTGGGGACTACCCCACATCCTTCACAACATTTCCTGCTTATGTACATACTATTATTCAGTGAACTTTCGAAGCTTGTGAGAGCAGTTATTACATCTGTCCCTATTTGTCCACCCATCCTTTTAGGCTTTGTCCAGGTTTTGTTGCTGTAATAGGTTGAGAGGTGGTGTCGGTATGTGATTGAGTTGAATATATACTGTCGATAATTCAGTGGGGAGTAGGGTTACCACTTGTTCCTCTTTGCGAGGGGAGGTCCCACTTTGGACAGTTGTGTCCTGCGACGACACCTAAGACATGGCAAATGTCCTGTGATTTTAAGACAATAATATGTTTCTTATTTTCTGTACTAGTTGCATGATACAGGTATTTTGCATCTGGTACACATAACTATTATTTGGGATAGCATAAGCTATTCAAATGCTATGGCATAAGCTTTTATCCTGGCATACACGTGTAATTCTGTCCGTTGCACTGGCCGGGGGTATGTTTTATCCTGCAAATTCTCACATTTCTACAAGGGATGTCCCACCTTGGCCATCTGAACAGGTGGCAACCCTAGTGGGGTGACCTGCATGGTGGACAGCTGTTCCATCCTGCATAGTATGAATTGCATGTCTGTGTAGAAACTGAACAGTACCGTGACTACACATACATGTTTTGTCCAGATGTGTACAGTAATGGACACCGTGGCATGTAAACAACTCTGAGGTTTCAACAGGTTACTTATCCCATGCGGGATGTACACACACTTTGCCATAACATTAACGCGCGGGCATTTGGATTTACGTACCTGTGATGGGATGTTTACAATCGTGGGATACATATTTGCAATCCTGACACTGCCTAGGACGATACTTCCTACTACATATGGGGAATACTCGCTATGTGCAGGTGTACGGATGCGCAAGGCTGGTAGCTGGATTTGGTGGACATTCGGACATGGGTGCAGGTTATGTGCTATACTGGGGTTGTTGCGTATTGCATTTGCATGCATGGGTTCTACTTTTGGATATCCCGGTTCCGCATATAGCATCCTATGTGTATGTGTATGTGACGGTTACGTTCCTGTTCATGTGTATAGCACATTTTAATATACATATGTTTGTGTGTGTTTGGTATACAATTTGGACTGTCAGGTTTCTTTTCGGTTGTTATATAGCCACAACTGCCCTGCTGGGTAATATCACTACCACTGTTGGACTGCTGGTGACCCATGGGGCTAGACATGTGTATTGGCGGCGCGCTGACATGATGCGCTTCACTTCCACTGGGTATAACTTCTGACAGTGCAGTACATTACGGACACACGATTTTAAATATCATTTGTTCCATGGACGGAAACTTATATTATGTTGCGTGCATTTCTGTTTGGTTCTCCATTTTGTGTGGCCGGGAACTGTCTTGCATGCTTTGCATACGTTTCATTATCCATGGACACTGATAGGTGCGATTACTATTGCAGGCAGGCTATAATATTCAGCAGTTTAGGTTGCTCATCGCCAGCCGACATTGACACTCCTCCGGGCGCAGCTTAGTAATGCCCCATGCACTCGCGCACGTGTCCTATGCACATGGATGTGGTAGTGGCGCACCTTCATTAATATGCATATGGCGCTACTACACCATTTATATGCTGCACGGCCGGCGCAGGCCTTACACCGGCCTTGCGCCGAGCTTCATGAATCTGGGGGTCTGTTTTTTTTTGTTTTTTTTTGCCTGTGTACAGAAAAAAAGAGACAATAAAAAAAGAAAATAAAAAACAAAGTTCAGAAACTGTAGTGGAATGAAGTGATCTGTTTAAATAACTGAAGCAAAAATGTGGGAGAGAGATGGACATTGTTATATTAGTAAAATCTTAATAAACACCAACACAGAACAGGTAAGTTATCTGATATGCAGCTAGTAACCAGCTATTCTTTGACAATGATGTATAGCAGAGCCAGTTTTGTTCTCTGATTTTTGAACTTAGAGCATTTCCAAATATAATAATAATTACTATAAGCACAGTACATCTGGGAAGTGGAAACAGAAAGTCACCATCATGTATTAGTCTTTTCTGTCTGTTTGTCTGGTAAGATGTGCAACTTGTATTTGCTATCTGCCTGTTTACTCAGCCATTGTAAAATGACATGATCAGTCATTCATTTGAATTGTGCACCTAATAAAATAATATTTCAGAAAATGGTACTACCAATATGGAAACATTTATTTGATCCCAACAGGATGCCATAGTTCACCGTATGAAATGGTACTGCCAACATGGAAACATATATTTGATCCCAACAAGATGCTGTAGTTAACTGTATAAAATGGTAGTGCCAAGATGGAAACATATATTTGATCCCAACAAGATGCTGTAGTTCACAGTATAAAATGGTACTGCCAACATGGAAACATATATTTGATCCCAACAGGATGCTGTAGTCCACAGTATGAAATAGTAGTGCCAAGATGGAAACATATATTTGATCCCAACAGGATGCTGTAGTTCACAGCATGAAATGGAAGTGCCAAGATGGAAACATATATCTGATGTCAACAGGATGCTGTAGTTCGCAGTATAAAATGGTAGTGTCATGATGGAAACATATATTTGATCCCAACAGGATCCTGTAGTTTGCAGTATGAAATGGTAGTGCCAAGATGGAAACATATATTTGATCCCAACAAGATCCTGTAGTTTGTAATATGAAATGGTAGTGCTAAGATGGAAACATATATTTGATCCAAAAAAGATCCTGTAGTTCACAGTATGAAATGTTGTTAAGGGAGCAGGTAGTGCTAAGATGGAAACATATATTTAATCCAATGTCATCAAGAGATCATTAAACACCTTTTAAATGGGCAGTTTATATGCTTTAGAGAGTCCTGAATGTTGAATGATAATGAACATATGAGGCATGAGATTTTAGAAATTACCTCAGCTGCAAATAGGCAACTTTCTCAGTGACTGTAACTTAAAATGTGAAGTTCATGATGGAGCAGGAAACCCCTGGACAACAGATGGCTCAAGAATATCTAGGTGAAAGGGTGCAGCCTTATACTACAGGAGCAAAGCCATGACTATGCTAGACAACCAATGTTCATCTAGTGGCATGGATGCCTCAGGGACAGGGTGGGGGAGGATAGGAATTAGCAGCTGATGCGACTTGCCCATCCTGGGGGAAGGATGCTGCCTAAGCTCATTGCAATAACAACATTAAGAGCTGAATGAGCTTCAACCTGCAAGCAGTGTGATGCTTGGTGGGCAGGTTGCACCAGTGGAAGCATGCGCGCACGTCCTGAGGGTAGCCATTGGGATAGGGGGGGTTGTCCTGGGGTGAGGGTGATTACAGCCACTCCCCAGCAGCACTACAATGCTGCATCTGCATCCTTTATTATCTCACTGACGCCAGATGTGAGACGGATTGATCCACTGGGAGGCTGAGGCAGGTACAGATCACTTGGAGAACATGGAGAGGAGATGATGACAACTGCTAGTCAGCTGTGGTGAGGTAGAGAAAGGAACAAAATGAATATTCAGGTGAGAGTTAACTAAAATAGCTGGGTCAGGGTCCAGTCAATAGCTTGTGGGTCATAATAAAGAGATTAAATCCATAACCTTTATGTAGTCACTAGACTAAAATGTGCACCAATACCAAGACAAAGGCTCCTTGCCAGGTTCACTGGTAATTCATATGTCTGCACAATGAAATTTCTTGCCTGAAGACTACAACCTTACTGCCAAAGAAATGCAAAACAACCTCAAACTCTGTGATATAAAAGCTTTCAGCTAACCAAGGAAGCAAAGCTATAAAAGCTGCTTACAACACAGAGTAATGCAGCACACTGTAGCTTTGGCAGCCATCAAAGATTAAACAACTTATTTCATAAACATTAATTGTACTTGACTTAGGAATGAGGTCCATTTTCAGTCAAGGTATTAGAATCCCTATATATTTGGAGAAATAGAAAAAAAAAAAGAAAAAAAGCATAGTGTTCGCCTAACCTAACTTTATACTCAGGTAGGCAGGCAGGTATTTCAACCTCTGTGTCTCAACCTTTTCCCTTCCTTACTGAGACTACAGAGGTCCCAAAAGACCAGAGTTCTCTACACGGTGGTGGTAGGATGTGCAGGAACTGAGAAAAATGGTGTAGAGCAAGGATGTCTGTTTCAGTTTGGTGGCCATAAACCACATTTGGACAGTTTTGGAAGGATGACCTCTCCATCACCCAACATACATCTGCACTGTAAAACTACATAACAGACACAATTATGGTAGGACACCACAGTAAGCAGTCACACAGTGCCGGAGGTTTCAGATTCATTTTAAACATTATTCTGACCATAACATTGCAGGATCTTTGCAATATCTGCAAGTTCAAATTCAAGTAAAAGTATTTCACCACTAACAAAACTATAATTTTAAAATCTGTGGAACTCAATGGCATAATGGTAAAAATCCATATGAAAATATTTTGCAGCTAAAACTGAATTCAGATTAAAAACTGATCATAGGTTCATAGGTTAACAGGTTAATACTAGGGAATTGATCCAAAGGTGCATTTGCAGCCTAGCCACATGATCCCGAACTGTGAATGCCACAGGCATGAATAATTAATACCCACTTACAAGCCATTTCATTGAAGTCTTTAGAGGCAGATCTAAGATGTATTTAGTACCTAACTCTGATCCCTTATAGTGAGGGCTTGAGGAACCAGACCTGGGGTGTATTTATGATCACCCATACATTCATCCAGGTTACTCTTAAAGAGAGTCAAGAAGTTTCTTTGTTTTACATCCAAGGGAAATCTATTTCATAAAGAGGGATACTCTGGTCCTAGTTGCAGTTCAGTGGAAATTTAGATCTCTTGAGCAGGTTTTAGGGTATTATTTATTTGGTAGATGTGTGGGAGGATGAATAGAACAATTCATTTGAGGCTCCATAGACCAGACAGAGGTCCCCCTCTCAAGAGCGTCTAGGAAACATAAAAGAGAGAGAGACAGCACTTTCAGATGATATGTATAGCTCAAAGAAGACATGCCCTTAAATGTCTTGGTGAGGAAACGTGATCTCTCAAGTTGAGTCACACGTTTAGACAAGTACAGGCCAGATGGGAAACTATACTCTATTATGGGCCTAATGAAGGAGTTGTAGAGAGGGACAATGACTTCTCCGGACCCCTGGTTATCAGTCTGGCCAGATAAAAGGATTTCTGAGATAGTGGATACAATATGGTCAAAGGATAGTTCATTATCAATGAAAGTGCTCAGGTCCCTTGTGACTGAGTCAACTTTCAATCGGCCCTAGGACCTATACAAACCTAGCCATAACAATTCCTTGGCTATTTCTTCCCACAATATTTACTACCCTGGACCCCTATCTAGCAGGGCAACTGACATGATCCCTGGGGTGAATTTTCTATCTCCCATCCAATTGTCGAGGTTTCTTTTGAAGACGGCCAAAGAGGCGCTCTGCTTGACATGTATGGGCAGTCTATTCCATAGTCTGGGCAGTCTCTGGGTCAGGAACTTATCCCTCCAGCATGTTTTGTTCATTGTGATGACAGGGTTTAAATCCCTGGAGCATGTGGCTCTGAGGGATTGGGATTTCTTTAAGTGGAGCATGTCCAACAGCTCTGGGTTTGACATGGCCTTGTATGTTAAGCAGAGACTGCCTCTGAGTAGACGATATGCAACAGAGTATAGCTGGAGTTTTTTTAAATGGTCATCATACGGCATCTGCTTTAGGCCTGTGATTTTTTTAGTGAGGTGTTTCTGTAGCCTTTCCAGTTGTTGCAGATGTCTTGAGGGGTACATACCAAATGGGGCAATGTATTCTATAATGGGTCTAATAAGGGATGAGTACAGTGGGACAATGACCTCTTTTTTCTGGATGAAAAGCCCTTAGTGATGAGGTGTGCCACATAGAAGGATTTCCTGACTGTTGTGGCGATGTGGTTATCGAAGGTGAGACAACTGTCCACCTGTGCCCCTAAGTCTCATATCACACTTTCGGTGTTTAGTGCACTGCCACCTATGTGGTAATTCATGGGTACATGTTTTTTCCCAAAGGGGATAACAATAAATTTCTTGGCATTGAGCTTGAGCCCATGGCTCTTGTACCACGCATCTGTTTCTGTAAGGCCCTTTTGTAGAATATCCACATCATTTGGGGATTCAATAATGGCTCCCAGTTTGCAGTCATCTGCAAACTTTGTTAGCCAGAGTCCCTTAGTGTTTGCCTGTACTTCAGAGAAGTAGATGCCAAACAAGAGTGGTCCCAGGACTGAACCCTGAGGTACTCCACTTGTCACTTGTCTGGAGCTGGATTTGGAGTCAGCTACTTTTACAGTGTGGATTCGGTCAGTAAGCCAGTTGGCAACCCATCGAGTGATGTAGGGATTAATGCTCAGCTTAGTAAGTTTATGATTCCAGAGTGGGGAATTGTGTCAAAGGCCTTGGCAAGGTCCATATAAGCTGTGTGGCCCACCTTACCCTCGTCCACAGCTCTGGAGACTGATTTGAAGAAGTCAATCAGGTTCAGGAGACAAGATTGTCCCTTCATGAACCCAAACTGGGTGGGGTCCAGTGTTTGAAGGTTGCCAATGTTTTTGTTTATAAGCTCCATGATAATACGTTCCATGGCTTTGCAGATCAGGCTTGTAAGACTGATGGGGCGTTAGTTCCCAGGATCCAAGGTGGATCCCCCCTTGTGGGGTGGGATAAATGTAGCTGTGCACCACTTAGTGGGCATGAAGCCTGAGGTGAGGCTATGATTAAACAATTAATTGTGTAGTTCATGTAGTACACAGCCTGGGATGTCATCTGGTCACATGGATGCTGTATTCTTAGCTTTGGAGAGTGCGGTTTTACCTGTGTGGCCATTATTACCGGAATTTGGAAATCTTTCAGTATTGAGATGGGCCCTTTAGGGGGTGAGAGGGGGGTGAAGTTGGCACTGAATCGATCTGCCAGGATATTGGTAATATCCTTGGGATCAGTATATTTAATGCCATTCTGTTGTAGCTCAGAGCAGATCTGAGCATTGCCATTTAGATTCTTGACATAGCTATAGAATGCCTTGTGGTTGTCTTTGGAATCTTTGGCAATTTTATTTTCGTAACTAGCTTTGGAGGATTTTATGAGTTTTATGGATTTTATAAGTGGGAGATTGAAAAGACAGATCAAGCTAAGAAAGAATAATGGTTGTTTAACTAAGAAAGCAGTAGCAATAGCAAAGAACAGGGCATCAGATGCAGCTTCTGGAAAATGATTCAGTAGGTGGCACAAAGAAACTATATCAGGTTGCAAGGCAAAGACAGAAAGATAAAGAAGATAGTCAGACACCCTTCGTAAGGGTTGCCAGCAACAACCTGCTCATCAGTCCACAGGACATCAAAGGCAGATAAAAGGAGTACTTCCAGCAGCTTCTGCATGAAGAAAATCCCACAGGAGCTATACTGCCCCAGACACGACCTATGATGACAGGAGAAGAGGAGCTCACCATAGAAGAAGTATTACAGCATTAAGGAAAACTAAGTCAGGGAAAGCAGCAGGCTTAGATGAGGTCACTGCAGATATGATAAAGATAATGCATGAGATGGGGAGAATGGCTCTTGAGGGTACTTACAGCAGTGTGGAAAGATAAGCCTATCCCAGATGACTGGAGAATAAGCATATTCATGCCAGTGCACAAGAGCACAGTGGGAAATTCACTACTACGGGCAGTACAGAGGTATCAAACTCCTGTCATACTGCATGAAAGTTCTGGAGAGTTTATCTGATAAATGAATACACAGAGTAGTAGAAAGCAAGATGGGATATGAGTAGTTCAGATTCAGATCAGGATGCAGCATAACTGACTCAATGTTTACAGTGAGACAGATAGTTGAGAAGAAGGTAGAGAAAAGGAAAGACTCCAAATAAGCATTCCTATACTTGGATCAAACATACGACAAGGTCCCAAGAAAGCTGATTTGGGCAGTCCTGTGGTGGTTCCCAGAAACTTTGGTAAAATTAGTGCAAGCTATATACAAAGATCCAATAACTCAAATACAAACATGTTCTGTCTCACAGGCAGGAGCGGCCCTAGGTCAACTGGTGCCCTAGGCAAAACAGCTCCACGGCACCCCCCCAACACATTACCTGGTGCCCCCATCCTAGTCTACCTGCACCAAATAAATACTGGAAAAGTGCCCCTGCTACACGGGTGCCCTAGGCGGCCGCCTAGTTGGCCTATGCCTAAGGCCGGCCATGCTCACAGGGGGGTTCCTAGTTGGAGAGGGTGTATATCAGGGTTCAGCTCCTAGCCCACTGCTGTTCATACTGGTGATGGACTACATTAGCAAACAGGTTGGAGGGGGTTGATCAACAAAGTTGCTGTATGCAGATGATGTGGCAGTACAGGCAGACTCTGAGCTAGAGCTTCACTGAAGGACAGGGGAATGGAATGCAAAATTGAAGGCACTTAGGATGAAAGTAGATACAGATATGACAGTGACAATGGCAGTAAATTGGGAAAATCAGAAGAAGATGAGAATTGAGATAGAAGGGAAGATAGTGGAACAGGTTAACACTTCAAGTATCTGGCATGGGTGGTTGAAGAGAGGGAAAGTCTGGATGAAGAGATCAAAGCTAGAATCAGAGAGGCTGCAGCCAACTGGCATAGAGTCTCAGGTGTAGTCTATGACAGAAGAATGACAAAGAAGCTGAAAAGTAAGGTGTACAAGACAGTGGTGCGACCAGTACTACTGTATGGTATAAAAACCTGGGCAGTTAAGGCAGAGCAGATGAGGAAGCTAGAGGTGATGGAAATGAGGTGCATGAGAAGGGTCACAGGATGCACACTGTAGGACAGATGAAGAAATGAGGACATAAGAGCAGAAGCCAAAGTCACTCCAATTGCAGAAAAGATCAAAGAGAACAGATTATGGTGGCTTGGACACATGCAGAAAAGCAGAAGACAATCTGGTGAAAAAAAATTGGGACAGACAGGAAGAAGATAAGAGGAAATGAGGATGTCCAGCAAAGAGGTGGATGGATTGTGGGAAAGATCTGTGACAGTCAGGCATAAGTGTTGAAGAAGGCAGGAGTGTGGCACTGAATAGGGAGAGATGGTGACAGTTAACACGATACCCTGACTCCATGTAGAAAATAGGAAAAAGGGGGTTAATGATGATGATGATGATGATGATGATGACTGCGTTTGCCAAGTACTGGTTCTGGTTAAAGACATAAGCTCAACAAAAACAGAACCTCATAAATGCCACATATTATTTGGACCTTCCACTAACCTCACTAGATGAGAAATGCATAGTCACCACAGTATTGCATGGAGAGAACCCATAACGTAAAATATTCTTTGGGTTAAATTTGAAATAAGCTACACCTGAAAGCATATAAGACAGTTATTGCTACCTGACAACCCCCTCATAAATCTGGGTCTACTTTATTTATGCGAAAGCATAAAACCGCGAATACATATGGATCAAACCATATGCATCGAAAGTGCAAGCCGTCGAAAACTGTAAACGGAAATCATTGTAGGTGGAGATTTCCATTTACTTGAATGTAGTGCAATCTCAGAGTTGGTATATTTAAGTTAGCAGGGGTTGTGGGGGGTTCAGGGGGGCTTGCCCCCTGCCTACATCTTTTTTTTTTCCTGTGTATTTTTTTCTATATTAACTTTTGAACGTTTAAGAGTTTGATGCATATGTGTCGATCTTTATGCATTCAAACTTTTGAACATTTGAGTTAATAAAGTAGACCCCATAAATCTTAGTATTTAGTGGCTTCACTGTGTAACACAGAGACATACTTCACTTGTCCTTGTAAATAATTTGAAAAAGTATAATGCCTGCCTAACAGCAAAATTAAGGATTTATTAAACAGGTTATAAAGGTATGAGGAGAAAAGGTGTGTTCATTGTTCATGATGGAGTGAAAAATCTAAGAAGGATTCCCGCCTGAATATAGAGCACGATATGGTAAGATTATCTAACATCTGAGGAAGCATGCAAAAAGAACATTTGCTTAGGAAAAATACTGGTTATTCAGTCAGACCACCTCTACGCCATGGAATAAAAACCAAAACACTATCAAACAAAACCATTCACAGAGTCCCACTCACCAGTTAAATCTTTAATCATCGGTTGAGCACTTTTGCTCCATGGGAACTTCATCAGAAATGATACAGACATCATATCCTGACTTATATCCAAAATAATTCAAAGCCAATTAAATTAGCAGCATGCCTAATATTGCATAATTAATTAATACAATTAATTAAAACACCATTTAACTATATGACACATGGACAAACAATTAGTACTTGAGACTCTTCAACCTGTACTGAAAATGCATAAGTGAAAAACAGTTATTTTGTGTGTCCATTTCAATATTTTATTACTTCAACCTTAAAGTATCAGAGTAATTTATCGGGGGTTAATAATGAATTAAAAACAGATCAATTAACAAAAACAAATAAATATAATCAAAATTAATTTAAAATTAATAGTCCCTGTATCCTTCGTTTGTTAACATATTGACTTTTAATAGGTCCTAAATACAGTCCGCCCTTAACATTTGGGCACTACCAATAGAAATCCTATTACTGATGCCCAGAAATTGGGTCACTTTTTACAGCATTTGCCAAAATAATTCCCTGTATTCCAGGTATGCTTCCCAATTACCACTCTGTTAATTTTTGCGGACATTCTCTAGGATATAAAACAGGAACTTACTGAAACTTTTACCATCACTTGCGTGGTTACTTAATGCACGGTTATTATTGTGTTTTTTAATAGCATAAACATGTTGGCATATTCTCATTCTAAAGGCCTGCTCTGTCTTCCTAGTATAAAAAGCCTGACATACAAGTGGCCACACAGACCACTCCTTTAGTGTTACAACTGTGCCTTCCATATGTGGAAATGATTCAAGGGTAGTTGCCTACCACAATGTTTGAGCCATCATAAATATACCTGCATTGCGGACACCCTCCACACTTAGTCATTCCTGTCCTAGTTCTATTATAACTAGTACCCCTGCTAGTACTTTTTCAAATAAAGGCTTCATGTCTTTCCCTTTTTTTTTCCTTTTTTTGCAAACTACTCAGGGACTGCCACATAATATGAAATTAAATCAAAGGTACAAAATACACTTTTCCTGTTGGATTTTTTTTTTACATCAAAGTTATTTTAGACAAGAACTGGAAACAATAAATATGCAAATATTTTCAGTTCTGAGTCAAATCAGTTTGATTGATATGTTAATGATAATTAAGAGGGGCTAATTGTGCGACATGGCTGCTCCAGAAATTACAATGACGTTGAGCAGAAACTCGATTATATTGGAATTAAGGGAAAATATGAAGGAGCTTACTTTTATTATGAAGAAGTACAGGATGGTGTTCACTTTTCATTCCAAAAAACATTTCCAGCTGTAGCAGTACAACTATAATCCACAACCTTAGAATGCTGCCAGTTCTAGAATCCCCCAACATTCTTTGCGTTTCTCTTTTCAAAGGTAAAAAACAGGGATAACTTATCAGTCCAAACTCATGTAAATGATTTCACAGGATATTGTACTCCACCCTGTGTTTCTTTAGGCAGTGCTTGAATGGACAACAAGCCGCAGAGATAAATAATACTGTTGAATTTTATTTGTCAAAATAAAATCTTGTTTACTACTCTAAGAATAAATTCAAAATGCTGATTAGAATCAATGAGAGGAACAAAGGTCAAAATTGAGGTAGAAATGAGTTTTCATAATCAGAGTCACAGATATTAAAATACATCACAGAAGTCATAATATGGGTCTTAAAGCATAACAACATAGTATGCACTGTTGTACATAGTGGATGAACACTATCAAATAAAACTATTTCCAAGGTATTTTAATTAATAAGTGGATAAAAATACCTGCACACTACTACGATAGGAAGGAAGTGTTACTTAGCACTGCGAAAGAAAGAAGAATCCATAGATTGTTATCCAGATTTACAAGTGATGACCTTGTCTCTGAAACAGCTTATGCTATAAGACAAGAACACATATGTTACTGTAAGGAAGCCAAGGTTAAAACCTTCAATGAATTCAATGAAAACTGTTATGGAACACTAGTTATATTTTCCTCAGACTGTATTAGATTTTCTATAAAAATCTTTCAGATTTCTAATGATCTTCAACTCTTTGCTGAACACAGCCTTGAACAAGATTCAAGTGACTTTTGTTGTTGGTCTGTTTGCTAAAACCATTATCCACCTGTTCCATCTTTCTCTTGCATTCAATATGTTGTCAATAAATCTTTTATCCTTCTAGCTGTTCTACAGAGATGATGCCACCATTTTCAGGGACTGCTGAATTCAAATACCTGAGTGGTGGAAAATTCAGATTATTCATTTATATAAAAATATCTTTGGTAGAGACTACAACACATTCTATTGTCAATTTTGTTCAGAATTGATATAACCTTTACATGCAAGCTAAAAAATGCCATGAATACAAACTCTCACAACCTTCTTGAAACCTTGAGTTCCTCAAAAGTTTGTATAGCTATATATGAACTTTACAAAAGTAGTGTGCTAACTTGCAATCCCTGAAAATACAAATATCTTCTTACCTCTCTAATTGCTATAGATTTTTGAATGTTTTCAAAATGTCCTGCTTGTTATATAATGAAAAGACCCACAACATGTAAAATAAGCTATACACAAACCTTGGTACTGTATAGCATGTCTAAATTAGGGGCATGCTTGGTTACATCAGCAAATGTCTGTCCTACCATCTTTGCACATAAATATATACCGGGTTAAAAAAAATAAATAAATTCATTTTTAGCAATGAACATGCAGTTTGTCAGGGCTTAATTTTAATAGAGTAGCACAACTATTGAGTTAAGACTAAATTTTGTCTTTAGAAAGGCGGCTTGGGGAGTATCATTTTTTTTTGTTTTTGTTTCTTTGTTTTTTGTTTTATTATTATTTTTTTTGTAGATGTCCCAATGCAGATTATTTCTTACTTCAAAGAATGAAAATGCATAATGAACAGTTACAAGAAGGGGTGACATGGGACTGATTTTGAATATATCAGTAACATACTAGTTTTGACTGAAGTTTATAAATATTTATAAAGTAGTCTAAATGTTACAGTGAACAATAAATAAGTGAACATCCTGTCCTTAATAATCTTATCATACAGTAAAATAATACAATATTCTGTAAACATTACCAAGTGTGTATACCCACAGGGTATGAAACTGATAAGAAACAAAAAACAAAGAACCACGTCCAAAGCACTAGGTGGAAGTTTAATCCAAAGTACATACGAATTCACTTGCTAAGCGCTTTCACCATTACAAATGGCTTCATCAGAGTAAGTGAAAATCATCCATACCACATATTAAATACCTAAACAATTAGTTATACAACCAATAAGAAATTAGGTAATTAATTACTTAAATAAATAATGTTAAATAGATGTAAACACAGGAAGTATCCACGCACAATGAAAAACATTACCCTAACTTGCTATTAAAAACAAGTGTCTAAAACATCTTGTCTAAATTGTGTATACTTATATCTCTCCATCAAATAAAACCAAATTGAAAACAAAATGATGAAATAGAAATAAAAATAATAATAATGAAAATAAATGATGATGTTATTAGTAATAATTTGAATAAAGCATGTAGGGATATAAGAATACCTTCTAACCTCTTATTTGTACTATATCCTGTTAGCCCTTTCTTTTAAAACAGGTTTTAGAGAAATATATTCATTCAAACCTGGTGGGGTTGTTGCATCCAAAATTATACAGCAAAATGTCTTAATGTCATAGCCTAAAAATTACTCTGAAAAAAGTTTACTTCTAACAACTCATCAAAATTTCTATCCTATTTCGGACCAAAATCCTACTTGAAATCTTAATACAACACTTCATATTCTCACCCTTCTGTTCTATCATGATGACCTTTTTCATCACAATTCCAAGATTAAAACTGCAGACCACATCTTTCAAATTAATTATTCAAACATCTCAGTGATTCCTTATTCCAGAACGTGCCTCTGCTATATAACAACCATTAATTTTACACATGAACAGATTCTGTCATGAGGTTTCCCTTTTCATACTCCTACCCCAAAAAATGCTTTTGCCATTTGAAATATTAGACTAAAAAGAACTCTTACCTGTGTCTCATAGCTAATCACAAAAAACAGGCTCAAACAAAGAGTTTGCACATAGAAAGACTACAAAAATCCAGTGTCATATTATCATTAGACAAGTTTTCAAAAGATAAAAAGGTGTAGCGACTCAGAATTGCCAACAAAACAAAATAATACCAAAACTGAGTCGCTGAGCCCAGAAGACAGAACACTGCTCCATTTAGAAGTCAAATCCATACTTTATTTGAAAAGATTAAGTGCTTTCGTCCATCAGAATGCTTGGACTTCATCAGAATCTGTATAAAATCAATTAAGTACACTATTTATAACAGAAACAATCAATCAATTTTGTTACATCACAACAAGATTTAGAGAAGTAACAATAAATACATCAATTCAAAAATCTGGGTACTGCAATACTTAAAAAGTATTAAAGTAAAACACACACTAAGCTTAATAAATATTAAAGCTTGATGAATATACTGTTCAGTATTAATTTAATGAAATACATTCATTAATACCTAAAAAATGTTAAAGCTAGGACTAACAGTTAAATAAACAACAATAAATGCTATGAATCACAAACCTGAGCACTACAATAAGTTAAAAATACTAAAAATAAAATAAAATACATATTATGCCTAATATGTATTGAAACATGGCGGATCTACTATTTAAAATTAGTTGCAATGAAATACATTCATTAATACTTGGAAAGTTAGAAGCATTAAGTTTTACGCTGCCATCTGATCTCCTTATTTTCAAGGAGTAATTTGTCATCACCATCTCTAGGGTCATGGCGACAAATCTGTTTCTAAGATCCCAAATTTAAACACAGAACAATCAGGACTATTACTAAAATGTTTAAAAAGAGCATGTTTGTTATCTTGTTTATTAATGTGGTATATATGCTCATAAATTCGACAAGTGTTTGCAATCCTCTGATATATGTAAAAGTATGTATAGCAAAATCACCATACTTTAAAGAGATTGAAAACACTTATTTTAATAAATAAGAAGATTATGCATAATGGTATATAGCAAAGTACACCATCAAATATTAAAGGTCAAAATATTCTCAATGTACATGCCAGGCAGTTTAATCACCCCCCCCCCCTCCCCACATCACTACCTCTCCACTGCTTCAGCCAACTCAATATCAGACCACTACTTAGCATTTATTTCTACATGCCAGCTTTATCAGGTCTCTCACAAATGTATACATTCTTCTAAAGGAAGATCTCCACCACAGACAACCAGGATTTCATAGACTTTTAGCCACATTTCTTAGAGCAGATGACAAGTTCTTCACAATTCACCTCTTATGCGTATTTAACCTCCATGAAACAAATAATTTCCAAAATATCCCCATACTACTACATCTGCATTAACCATGAGTATCAGTATGCAGGGGTTATTCTCCATTCTCCTTTCAGTTTCTAAAGTGGCTGGGGCTATGTTATCAGAGATGGATGCCCACAATACTTCCTATTAACCTCTCTGTGAGGAGCAATATAGCTTCAGCATAGGTGGTGCAACAGTGTTGTCATTTAACAGCAACATATATAAAATGACAGATGAACGTTCCTTGACTTGAGCATTTTTTATTGACTTTACTACAGCTTTACATCTAATCCGTCATGCCATACTAATCAAAGAGCTGCAAAACTATGGTCACTCCATAAACACCAATAAATGGCTGAGAAATTGCAAACTGTAAACATGGCAGCTGTGTTCTTTCCTCACTTCATGGCTGGAATGTGACTGCTATGTGATAGACACGCTGATGTGAAATCACAAAATACTCAATTTCAAAAAGGAATACAGACTTAAAATTGCTACATTCACAAAAAAAAATAAAGAAATCGGGGGTGTTTGCCCCATGCACTACCCAATGTAGGAGGCTGTGCCTTCACATCCTTACTATTTAGATATCCAGAAACTCTAAGATCACTGCATCATAGGGTAAGAAGAAATGTCAAGTGTTGATAAATATGTTATAATTATGTATTAAGTCTGGTGTCCCCTTGTCCTATTTGCCTTTACTCTGTTCATCAGTCACTTCATTGCAGACATCCTTTTTCTTCATGCTTTCCTTCATGTAGATGATATTTTTCAAAGCTGAACTGATAGCTCTTTAGTGTTAGCATCAGTGTTCCCAACAGGTCCAAAATCTGTTAGGAGCACTGATGCTAACAGTGAAAGAAATACTTATAATGTTTTATTATTTATAATGCTAACTATAAGTTGTTTTCCAGTAAAACAGGTCACTATTTTCTTTACCAAAACAAAAGTTATGTTGTTTCAAGTGGATACCAAGCTAAAACAAAAACACAACACTTAGCAAATCATATTTTGAAGCACAGATGACAATCTGATGATGGAATCATTTAAATACCTCGACCTATGGCTTTTGTGTATACTAGACCTACTGGCAACACAGAAGCAATTATATACATTTCAGTGCCTTCCCTATCTCAAAGTAGTTGTAGTACTATGATTGATTTTACTATTGCCTTATTATATATAGTAAAAACATTGTCTCTTTTTAACTTGTTAACTTACTGACTGTTTTTGGATGCATTACTGAAATTAGCACTGATATTCTATTGACTGCAGAGTAATTAAGTTTAAATATCACACTGTTGTGTCTTGTTGCTGTTGCACTGTTGTTGTTCACTAATGTTACTGATACCAGGTAGACAGAATCCAAAGTAAGACATCCCCTGGATTCACTATCCTTCCGTACAGGGCTAGCTTAGTCCTGCACGGAAGCAGCCATTTAGGAGCAGGATGGCAGCGCATCATGCATATCAATGAAGGCGCACTGCCTGAGGTCCTAAGCAGACACAGAGCATGTACAAGTGCAGGGGGTGTGTCTGACAGCAGACCTCTCAGAATATACACGCCCCTGCAATGAAGAACAGCAGTATATGAATAAGAATGAGCGAGACCACTCATAGGCTTATCCCCAGTGACATCCCCCCAAGTTTATAAGAGCAATAGTTAAAACATTAAATATAAAGAAGTTTTTTTTATGAAACAGATTAAATTTAACCGTAGGTGCATGGGTTTGCCTATCACTTAGCTATGGTTAATGCAGCTTAAATGGCAAAAGAGGATAAAAGGCAAGATATATACAAATGAAGCAGTACAGCAATGGTGTAGTGGGCAGAGCATTTGCCTTACGAGTAGTCATTCCTGGTTTGAGTCCCACTCCAGTACATTCCATTTTCCATGTCAAATCACTTTATGACCAATTTTTTGTTGCATAATCTACTAAATAGCATATATTTCTGAACTGGAGTGCTGCATTAAATGCAGATGTGAGGTGTCATTGTCATAACGTTGTAAAATCCACAGATAATCACATGTGCCCCATACAGTATATGTACACAGGAATCAAGGATACAAATGGAAGGTAAAATGTGTAATGAATGATAAATCCATACAGTTTCCAAATCCACCACCTTTCCAAGAACCATTTGACATTACTGTCTAAAATTAGTGTGGTGGTAAGCAGGAGTATGCAGTAGTAAGCAAGCGTAAGCATATTTAGGCAGTAGTAAGTGGAAGCAAGCATATTTAAGCAGTAGTGAGCAAGTTTAAGCCCATTTGTGTGGGGGTAAGCAATGCACACACAGGTTAAGCAATACTGAAGCTAACTCTCTGTAAGCATATTTAACCGAAGGTTAGCATTGCTTACCCTCATGCAAACCCACACAAACCCACTTACAGTTGCTTAAAAGTACCTTAATCACTCTGTATGCAACAGTCGCTGTCCTGGCCAGAAACATAATAAACAGCCTTTGCAGGTCTTGAACCCAGGACCCTGTACACTACAGTCACTGTAGTTAACCACTAAGCAATCATAGCAGCACATAAGGCTCAGGTATCACAATACAGATCCTCACTAGAGGAAAATCAAACTGGATATGTGAAAGGAATCTATATACAGTTTTATGTCGTATAACCTACTACATAACATAAATATGTGAACTGGAGTACTGCAGTAAGCCCAGATGTGAGGTGTCATTATAGTAAAGTGTTGAAACCCCCCTAATAAACACAAGGACCCCATACAGTGTATGTACACATGAATCTTGGATACCAAACACATATATAACATGCAATGAATAATAAATCAATGCCAAAAAGCAAATATAATGCAAATTAAATATTAAGAAATGCTAAGCATTGCACAGCCCAGCTTAGGTGTAAGCAATGTGTAGGCCAGCTAACTCAGTCTGCCCATTGGTATACCCCTTTAAGCAATGCCAACCTTAGGTAAGCAGGCTTGCCCATAGCTTAGCATTTTCAAAACTGTCCAATCATGGCAAAGTGTGGGAAACTGGCTCTATTTAAACTCAACAGGTGGGAATATATCTCATAAGTGGTAGTAGCTTCCTCCTGTAGGCACTATGTCTGGAATGGGAGAGGGTGTGTACTTTCGGGTGCAGTGCTGGGGCATCCAGGAGTCTAGAGTCATGGCAGGACTCCTTGTGAAAGACCATGACCAGAGACTGCTACAGGGTCAGTACCAGGGTTCCCAATACAAAGCAGAAGTCTGGAACCATCTCACCCATGACCTCACGAGTGCCACTGGCATACCCCAAACTAGTGAGCAGGTCAGGCATCACTATGCTGATCTGAAGTGAAGAAAGGAGGATCTGTTGGATCAGTGGATCCAAGAGGCTAGGAGGACAGGGGAACTTCCAGCTATGTGTAAGTATCAGTCCACTACCTGTTTAATAATTGCCAGCTCATGTATATTATGGATAGGTGTGGCTAAATATTCCTCTTATGTCTCTCACAGTGGCAGGTGAGCGGCTGCAAACCAGGAAGCCCATGCCTGTAGATTGCAGCAGTTGTGGCACAAGGCAGGTTAGTAATACTCTTGCATGTGCTGTCATAGGAAATAAATCTAAAAGTAGTAGTAAGTTAATTGCCTGTATAAAACCTGTATTGTTTAAGGCATGTACTGCATACACCAGAGAATACGGCAGGAAGAGTCTCATATAGGTTGTATGTAAATAAAAGCATAATAGCCTGACAATAAAGGTCTAACTGCTGGACTGCATGTGTTTGCTCTGGTATGATATGGTAATGTAGAGTTGCAATCATTTAATAGTAGTGTTGTATTAAGCATTGTTATCCACACTGTGCTACATAAATAAAATGTGTAGGAATCTCTGTATATGACTGTTGTAATCCCAAGAGGTTATACAGTACAAGTGAGAGAGACTTAGGCAGAAAACAGTGAATAGACAGACAACAAAATCAAAATAGCACACTCAAACTGTGACATGAACTGTTGTATTTTTTGCACACACATCCATGGTTTGAACCCTGGGAGTGGTAGTAGGCTGTATGGAGAATCATACTCCACAACTGTACAGATATGTCCAGAATGTCCAGTAAATCAGCCCATATCTGCTGCTTGTCACCCTGTCCCGCTGGCAAATCAGTGGGATGATCCCAAACATTTAGGCAGCAAACAAGACATACAACTGATTGCCAGGCATCTATAAGAACAAACCCGTCACTCTAGCAACTCCCCAAAATGTTATGAGAGTAATTAGCCAAGTATGTCCCATCTCCAACCCCATGTTGTCAAGCTGTGACCAGAGTGTGTACAGTAACAGAGTGAGACATATGTGCATAATACTAATGTGGAATCTGGTAATTAGTGTGGAAACATTCAGGTAGTGCTAACAAACATTGCTCCCACAGGTCTGTCAGATATAAACACTGTGCCTAGAAATAAAAGATTGATATCCTGTACTGGTACTGTTTACTCTGGTATTGTATGGCATTGTTAGTGTTGCAGTTGCTCTGAATAATAAGGTATTACTCCTCACTGTCACCCACACTGAACTACATAATACAACTGTCTAGGAAATCCTGTATAAGAGTGTTGTAATTACAAGGTCAGAATGTAAAGCCACAGAAGAAGTATAGACAGAAATCAGACAAGAGATATACAGCAATATCTATATAGCACACTCAACTGTGATGGACAGTGTTTTATTTTTAGCAGACACAGCCAACAGCCATGTTTCAAATTCTGGGAGTGGTAGTAAGCTGTATGCAGAATCATACCCCACAAGTGTACAGAATTGTCCAGAATGTCCAGTGAATTGGCCCATATCTGTCGGCTGTTACCCTGTCCCCCTGGCATATCAGTGTGTTAATCTCTGACATGTAGGCAGCATTTCATGTCATATAACTGACTGTCAGACCTGTACTTATTTGGAAAATGTCAATGAAAACAAACCTGTCATTGTACAATTCACTAAAGGTTCAAGAGGACAATAGTCAAAATATGTCCCGGTTCACCTGCATGTGGTGAAAACATGCCCAGAGTGTATGCAATAAGAGGTGGACAGGTATCTGCATAACATTAACCTTGAATCTGGGAATATGTGTAGAAACAGGTAGTGTTAACAAACAAACCTCCACAAGTATACTAGGTAAGAGGTGTATACTGCAGGTAAAACTCAGTTCATGTATATAGTTGTCGACATCCATACCAGTGTCCAAACTAAGGCGATAGGGTAGTGCACTAAGGTACAGATCACAGCACTGACTAGGAAAGTAATGCAAACTACAGGCATATACTAGTTGTTAATTGACATCCCCCCCACCATATATGCAACAATAAACTAAATACACAACTCATTTGGTATGTGCTGCATTAAAGTACTGTTGGGACTTATGTCCTATGGTTTGATAGGTTCAGTGCTAACTTTAAAACTCTCATCCCCTAAAGCGCCCAGCTCTATACCGGAAGACTGCAAAGTACCTGTAATCACGGCTGCACAGGTAAGAAACACCTCTCCAAACCCAAGAACACAGCATCCATGGGACCTGACAACATCCCAGGCTGCGTTCTACATGAACTACAGAACGAACTGGCACCCCACCTAAGTACCATGTTCAATCATAGCCTCACCTCAGGCTTTGTGCCCAATGAATGGTGCACAGCAACAGTTATCCCACTCCACAAAGGGGGTGCCACGACGGACCCCGAGAACTACCGCCCCATTAGCCTGACGAGCCTGGTCTGCAAGTCTATGGAGCGTATCATCATGGAACTTATAAACAACATTGGTAATCTCCAAACTCTGGACCCTGCCCATTTTGGGTTTGTAAAAGGCAGATCATGTCTCCTAAACCTGAAGTGGTCACCAAAGCCGTAGATGAGGGTAAGGTGGTACACACAGCCTATCCAGATCTTGCCAAGGCTTTCAACACCATCGCCCACTCTGGAATTATAGACAAACTCACTAAACTAGGTATAAATCCCTATGTCACAAGATGGGTTGCCAACTGGCTCAATGACACAACCCACACTGTGAAAGTAGCAGACTCTAAATCCAACTTCAGACCAGTGACAAGTGGAGTACCACAGGGTTCAGTCCTAGGTCCTCTCCTGTTTGCTATCTACTTCTCTGAAGTACAGGCTAACATAGAAGGTCTTTGGCTAACTAAGTTCGCAGATGACTGCAAACTAGGAGCCATAATCAAAACTCCTAATGATGTGGGCATCCTACAAAAGGGCCTCACTGAGACAGATGCCTGGTGTCAAAGCCATGGCCTCAAGCTCAATACTAAAAAGTGCATTGTCATCCCTTTTGATAAAAACTCTGTACCCATGAATTACCACATAGGCGGTAGTCTACTTAACACCAAAAGTGTGATAAGAGACCTTGAGACACAGCTGGACAGTAGTCTCTCCTTTGATATTCACATCGCCACAGTAGTCAGGAAATCCTTCTATGTGGCACACCTCATCACAAAAGTTTCTCATCCAGAAAAAAAGAGGTCATTGTTCCCCTCTACTCATCACTCATTAGACCCATTATACAGTTCAATGCCCCTTTTGGTATGTACCTCACAAGACATCTACAACAACTGGAAAGGCCACAGAAATACCTCACAAAGAGGATTTCCGGCCTCAAACAGATGCCCTACGCAGACCGTCTCAAAAAACTCCAGCTTTACTCTGTCGCATATCGCCTACTCAGAGGCGATCTCTGCCTAACATACAAAGCTATGTCAACCCAGAGCTGTTGGACATGCTCCACGTAAAGAAATCCCAATCCCTCTGAGCTACACGCTCTAGGGACCTAAACCCTGTCACCACAATAAACAGAACATGCTGGAGGGATAGATTCCTGTCCCAGAGATTTCCCATACTCTGGAACAAACTACCTATCTATATTAAACAAAGCTCCTCATTAGCACTTCTCAAGAAAAATCTTGATGATTGGATGGGAGATTGGAAATTCACCCTGGGGATCACTTCTGTGGCTCTGCTTGAAAGGGGCACAGGAAAATAATTTTCTTGGGTGGCAAAAGCCAGGGTACCGTTTGGCTAGGCTTATATAGGCCCTAGGTCCAATAGCCTAGTACCTACCTATGAACCTATGAGAAGCTAAATCAGTATAAGAAACTGTAACTGGAAGTTAGCATTGCTTACCTCCACGCAAACCCGCACAAACCTCCGCAAACCCACTTACAACTGCTTGAAAGTGTCTTAATTACTCTGTATCCAGTGGCCCTTGTTCTGCCCAGCAACAAAATATACAGCATCTACAAGGCTCAAACACAGGACCCTGCACACCACAGCCAAAGTGATTTACAACTAAGCCATATGAGATATACATAAAGCTGATGTTTTCACAAACATATCATCCAGCACAGTCATTCAACAGTACAGGAAATGTATTTAAACATGTAGATGTATGTGTATGTGTGTGTGTGTGTGTGTGTGTGTGTGTGTGTGTGTGTGTGTGTGTGTGTGTGTGTGTGTGTGTGTGTTTGTGTGTGTGTGTGTGTGTGTGTATTTCTATCTAAACAGATATATAAATCTCTCTCTCTCTATATATATATATATATATGTATATACATATGTAAGCATATATATATATATATATAAATATATATATATATATATATATATATATATATATATATATATATATATATATATATATATATATATATATATATGTAAGCATATATATATATATATATATATATATATATATATATATATATATATGTAAGCATATATATATATATATATATATATATATATATATATGTATATATATATATATATATATATACAGATATAAAAGAGAACATAACAAATACATACAGGCACCATTAATGGGGGTGAGAGGGCCCAAGCTACATACATCTTGTATGAATTGATATCACCCCCCCCCCTCAGCCAAACAGGTCTGCCCTGCAATACAGTATCAACTGTTGCAAGTCCCATAACCAGGACCTGACACAATATGGGCATAAGATGTTAACAGTAATCCATTCCACCTGTATGATGTCAGGCTGGTATCAATAACATATCATGCAGTACAATCTGGCTACCATAGGGAAAGTACAATGTGGAAGCAATAAACATATATGCACAAACATACATATATGCAGCCACATATATATATATATATGTATATATATATATATATATATATATATATATATATATATATATATATATATACATATATGTATATAACTACAAATACACACACACAGATATGTATAGGAAGATACATATTTATAGGGTGCACACCATACAGAACAGCCAGTATTTCTACAGTTGCCACCTTATCAAATGGACAGTGTTTGAGTCACCCATACAAAAGACAATTGTTGCCTGAAACATATACCCACAGAGAGGTCAAAGGATATAATACCACATACAGGTTTGCATACATGAGAAAGCTTTATTTGTGTACTTTTACAGTTTTATATGCCATGTCATATAGCTGTTTAGACTTTGAAATACATACAAACAGATTAATGCAACTCTCAGAAAGATCATTTAATACAGTATTCCGAAAAGCATAACATATGTTGCTGTCCAGGCCAAGGCCTTCAAGTGGTACAACAGCAAAGATAGACTGCACCACAGGGTAACAATCAATCAACAGTAAGTAGTGCAGATGTATAGTCCAGCAGCCTCTAACTACGCTCTGTACACAATCCCTAGGGGGAAAAGACTTCAGTTCACACAATGGGATGTATCTGTTACATAACAAGGCATAACTGAAACTATCGCAATCGCACTGACAAACAGAACAGTCGGTATGGCAGGAAGCAGTAGGCCAGCATTTTCCCAAGGTGAAATGTATGGTAATGTACATCCATGTACCTAAAGGACCTGATATCCCTCACATGTTGTAACAGCCTAGGTTATTTATGGTGCATCGCCCCCCAAAAAAACTGACTTACAGGGGCATATACCACTGTTGCATACACTGACCTCTGAACTGCAGAAGGGCACACATGTATTGTGCAGATGAAGCCCGCACATATATGGACCCAGCCCCACAATATGTGTGGGGGCCACAACAGCAGTGGAATGATGGCAGGAATGGCAGCATGACATACTCACAGGCCACTACATAACAACCCCTGAGAGCATGCCATATGGACAAAGCCTGGTATGTAGGTGGAAGACAGAGGCCGGAACACAGGCCCATATGTGAAATAGTGTTGTCATACACTAAGCAAGTCACTGGTGTTACAGGATAGTCTGCAACATACCCTTAGTCAGGAATATGTAGTCAGAAACACAAATAGATGTAGCTATGTGCTGATAGCACTCAACATACACACAGACAGTGATATAACTGACACAAGACCTGTGTGGTGGACAGACAAAACAGAACAGGCACACCTCTGGCCATCAAGTGGATAGGCACACAGTTGAGAGCTATGCAGACAGATTGCATTCCATGTTAAACTAGTATGTACACACAAACCCTGTAACACTGGTGCTATACAATGCATACAACAACACTACTCACACTCTGTACTTCTGGAACCTCATACAAATATGTAGCTGACCTGAGAGTGCAAGTTCTCTTGTAAGAGTTATTGCTACCTACTGTCTGTAACACTGCTGCCCACACACAGGAAGGATGTCCACCATACAGGAAAGGTAAAGGGACCACGCCCACATGATTTAAGGATTTATAGTAGTTGGTTGCTGTGACAGTGATAATTGGAAGTACTACACAGCATGCTGCATGCAGGTAGCAAGTGGAGGACACTGACTGGTGTAGAGGCCATCACCTGATCATGTGCATCATCTACAAAAGCCATGCTGCAGTCTATTCCAAACAGCACAATCCATTTACTGGAGAGAGAGAGAGAGAGAGAGAGAGAGAGAAACTGAAACCGAAACCGAAAATGAAACAGAAACAAACATACCTAGAAAGAAAGCAGGCTAAAGCCAAAGCAAAGGTGATAAAAAAAACTCCTACAAGGAAACTATCCAAAACAGACCTCATTCCCACAACAGGTATGTGAAGTATATATGCATGTAACTGACTATAGTACTAAGTCCATAATAATGGGATAGATGATGTGGAATGATTTATATGTGCCATCAGATGTTGTTGTAATGATGTTCAGCTGAACAACTGCTATGGACAGTAGAGTCTGTACCTGTGGGTAGTGGGCCATATCCATCAACTGTGCAGAGCAGCACTGACTGACAAGATGTAAGCCATCATAGTGTATGTTGTGTAATGGTAAGCATGTATATTACTGTGGCCAATAGCTGGTGGTGGAAGTAATGCCATAATGATGGACACAGGGGTTCCAGAGCCCTGCACTTGCAGGACACTCAGGTTAACATGTATTGTAGAAAGCTGAAATGCCATAGGTGTGTCATAGGCTTACCTGCAATCTGGCCCTATATATACCCCCCTAATGTTAGGCTGTGTCCATATGTGGCACCTGTCTGTGTTGTAGTAAGGCAGAACAGTGCAGCTGTGCAGGAAGGAGAGTTAGATATTGTGGACCTGATGTCTGACTGTACCCCATATATACAGGTATGTATATGTGTACACACACACACACACACACACACACACACACACATATATATATATATATATATATATATATATATGTCTACAGATATATAGACCCCTACATGTAGACATATATATATATATATATATATATATATATATATATATATATATATATATATATATGTCTACGTATATACAAACACACATATCTATACAAATACATGTCCCTTATATTTCTATCACAGTGCTGCATGCTATGTATGAGGGAACATCACACATAGCAATGCACACAAATATATATACAGCTGTATGTGCAACATGGACGATTATGTCACATGTGGACCCTTTGTTGGGACCACATTGCCCTTGTCTGTGAAGTAGGGAACGGGAATTTGGAGAAGGATAGCAGTATATTTGTGGAAGTGGTTTGGGTTGGTAGACAGCCTACAGGGGTGGTATATGACACATGTGGTGGGTAAACACCCTGGATGGTGGGTGTGGTCTGTGATGTGGAAGCCCCATGAGTCCCTATATGGAAACAATGGGAACAAGGCCCCCACCCATTGCTATTCACAATGGCAGCTTCACAACCCTGAAGGTGTCTGGCCTGGAGACTGAGCAGGAGGAGCATGTGGACCCTGTGATTGTGTACTGAGGGCCTCAAGGTGCTGTAGCACATCGCACATGTTTCTGTGGAGCCCCCTATGGAACACACCCTAGACCTGACCTCAGGTGACAGGATCATGTCTGTGTGTGCCCCTGGGGGACACACCATCCCCTGAGGTGGTTCCACTTGAAAGTAGTGCTGGACCTGTAGATGAGGAGGCCCCAGGGTGGGTCGCACATGTGATGTGGCCTGGTACCATGGCCAGATGAGGTGGGAGAGGTGGTTCTGCTGGCAACTGTTCCCTAAACATGCTATTGTGTCACTGTTATAGAACATATGTGGGTAGTAATAGTCCACACAATCCTGGAACATGTCTAACAGCATGCGTAGATATCCCCAATAACACATAACGACAGATGTGCAGCAATCACATAGCAAGCATACCATATGCATATATGGAACCATAGTGGCCCTGACAATGGCATGCAGATGAAATAGTCTGTAACAGGCCAGCAATGATAGTGTCCCCACAGTGAACATGGCTACAAACACACAGCACAAAGCGTGGCACAATACGATATATGTCTCAATGGTAGGTAAGCTGTAGCCATACCTATTGAGTTGTGTGAACAGTTTGCTGTAGCTGATATGGTGGGAGTGAGAGAGAGAAGTGTATTAAGAACTATGGCAAACTTGCTGTATGAGTTTTTCAGACCTGTTTCCATCTTTATGTCTTTCAGGCAAGATGTCCCACGGCCGGTTACCACTGTATTCAGCGGCAGAAAAATAGGTCATTCTTAAACACCTAATACAGCACTACCAGGTTCTCTTCAGCAGGACAGCCCATGAGCAGCATAAGCGGACTGCCCTGTGGAACGATCTAGTCCACAGGGTCAATGATGTCAGCCTGCATAATCGCAGTTATGAGCAGGTCCGGCATCACTGTAGCGACCTGCTTCACAATGCCAGTTGGTGTGCTGCTGCAGTCCGTGGGGATCACCTCACAACATGGGGGAGTCATCCACCCCCCCTGACCCATGTTGAGGAGCTCCTCGTCAGCCTCGTGGCACCTGCCCATTTGCACACGCAACAACTGGTGGAGACCATAGTGGAGGTGGGTGCTACCCACACACCAGCTGAGGAGTGTGCAGGTAGGGCCACAGGGCACATCAGTAGACCACTGTTGTGTATGCATCTGCATCTGTACAGGTAGATCATGCATATGTGAAATGTCATATACACACACACATATATATATATATATATATATATATATATATATATATATATATAGACTGTTGCTGCACAGTAGTAATAACAGATGTGCATAAGCTGTAGTATTGTGGACTTGTACTGTTGATGTACTGTAATGCTGCACCCACACTGTAGCAATGCCACAGCTGTGGCCATTGACATCACATCTCTCACACTCTTATGTAGGTCCCTCTGGTATACCCCCAAGGCAGCAGCCTATAGCTGGTGAGTATGGTTTATGTTCATGCTTGCCAATACACCGGTCATGTAATGGCTATGGTATATCCCATGCACACATCTAACACACCTACCCATAATGCATGCCGTACATGTGAATGTATTGTTGCTAACTGCACTGCATCACAGTGTTGACCATGATGGGGTATTTGAAGGGTATGTCAGACACCTGCAAGATAACTAACATCCTGTCATTGCAAAATGTGTCCACAGGGATGAACATAATGGTAGGGACATGTGTGAAACATCACCCTTATACAGTGCTACAGCAGTGTATATACCAGTATTACAATAGCAACTGTTACAGATTTACACTGCGGCATATCATAATACTGTGGTCCACAACCCTTAACACCTGAATGTGGTCCCAACATGAGCACTGAGTGTGTAATATGGAATCGTAGGTTAGAGCAGCAAATATGGGGAATACATACCTTCACAAACACTAGAAGCATATGTGTGCACACACTCCAGAGAAAATATAGTGGAGGCAGCTGTTGAGGTACTGCCTGCATGCTTTTGTCATGGAAATGCACCTTTCAGCAAGTACACATCCCCAGTGTCACAGCACATATTAGTCTGCTGTCCAAGACGTTTGGCCATCAAATGTGCACACTTACCTGCAACAGAGGCAGGCGTAGCTTGCACACATCTTACAAGGTAGCATCCATGAGCTGCATATGTAGCCATACCTCACCATTGCATATGCCATGGTAAACAGTGCAGTCAGTCATGTATGTGGTAAGGATGTATGGGACAGGAATGATGTAGGAAATAAACAGATGACCACCCAAGACAAATGATGTCACATGTAGGAAAATGGTCATGCAGGCTGCCCACTAACATTCCACAATACTAAGGGGGGTAGCAGGAATGTCCAGCAAGTACTGGCTGTGCAGTACCTGTGTCAGCAATTGCCTGGACTCTGCAAGCACATGGCCTATGGGTTAGGGTAATCGGATGTGACAGTTGTACCACAGGAAACATCAGCCAGGCATCTTAACAGGTAGTGTATGCATAACAGAAGAGGTCCCCAACAGTCATGCATTGCAATGTGTACTGGTGTACCATGACTATGTTGGAAACCTACAGACAGTATCATGTAAGATACAGGTGCTGCACAACCAATGCCTTACCCCACCTCAGGCCCACCATCCTCATCTGTACTTTGCCGGTGCCAGTGTACATCTGTATGTTTGCCAGTCATTAGCTGGGACTAGGCTGTTACACGTGGTGTTCAGTGTTTGGGACACTGCAAACTGGCACACATATGTAGGCCATAGTTGTCAAGCATCTGCAAAAAGGCTGAAGGTGGAGAGGGTGTGGCATCATGACACACCAGTGTACTGCAGCAGGGATCCTAAGGATGCTACAAATGTCTGTACCTGCACACAGTCAGGTTCAGGAACTGTGGCAGACATAACCCTGACTCCACATCAATACTGACGGCAGTGTGTGAACTTCAAAGGATGTGCACATGAGTAGACCTTGCAATCATGCAGAGTTGGGGGACATGTGTAGGGCAGACTGACTATATACTGGCAAATGCAGGAGGCCCATGCTAGTATACCCCTGCCAGGAATAGTGACTGCTGTAGTACATATAACAATAGGTGCAACAAACCGTCATGATAAGGGCGTGCATACATATACATCCATGGAATGCAGACATTGAGGTCAGCATCTGCACACCTAACACATTTGTTAGACAATGTATGTGAATGTACAGGATATATCTCACATATCAGGCTCATGTAATGTTAATATATGAGGTGATGTGGTCCCATGGCATATCAAGGAAGAGTGCGTCATATCAATAAGGGTGTGTATACTCCCCATAGCCATGGTGACGTTTGACGGTTGTCAGTGTAATAGTATCGTATTGGTCATACATGCACCACTGATGTTGAGATCTGTAAACCAGACATCAGGCATTCACCAATGACATCTGTCCACATATCATCCCAGGTATGTGTCGCGCAAACACATAGGGGCTGTGAGCATTAGAGCAGACATAACTGACACAGTAATACACATTCAGAAATGGTTTGTACACCTATGAGGTATGGTGCATGGTATATGGCAGGGTGCAGAACAGGTGCACAGCAATACTGTTTACATGGGCTCAGTGTTTTCCAGGGGAGGGGGCATCACCTACTAACACAGCCCATGCATCACACACATGTATACTGTTGCTAGCATGGACTGACTATAGCTGCAATGCATGCTGTTGAGTTCTATATGTTATGCATATTGACAGATGGGTAATGGGAGGACTGTGTGTACTATTTTTGTGCAACCTCACCTGTAGGTGTGTGTGTTTGTGTGTGTGTATGGGTGGGTTGTTATTTTGTCTGTAAGTGCAATCTGGTGGAGTGGAGGGGGGCTGCTGCATGTAGGATGTGTGCGTGTTTGTGTGGGTGTCCATGTATGCACTTGTGTGATTGTGGGGTTGTTCATACGGCAGTACTTCCCTTTGGAATCGTGCAGTACATGGACATGGACTGACATATGAGACACCAGGAATACTTGTCTGATATGTAATCACTTGACAGCTGATAGTGTAATAAGGTCTGTAGTATGTAACATGCATTGGGAGGGAAACTAGACACCCGGTATACCCTTAATATTGCAATCAGCAGAAAGGTGAATGACTAGCCACGTATGCAGCACTATAGATGCATTGGGTAATTACTAGACAACACCAGGGAGTGTATCCATATATTACTCTTCTCCACATGATAAGTTACACTCCAGTGCGTGACATTATGGAGTGAACGTAGTAGCCGCTAATATATGGGGGCCATGCTCACGATGTCCAGACATAACCAAGGTGAACACTGGATGACAGCAGGGAGGCCATGTAAAACCTACTCCACTCAAGTCAAGGAGGTAATGGGGTAACAGGTCCTGTGTTGTGATCACTCGTCTAGGCATTTAGAGGAATGATACATTAATGAGTGGTATAAATGTGCATGTTACCAAGTGTGATGCAGGATGGCAAACTTACGTGAATAAACGTGGGACTGTCTGTAAACTCAGGGACAGGTAGGTATTATGGTGGAATTTCAGGGTGTGTGTGTGTGTGTGTGTGTGTGTGTGTGTGTGTGTGTGTGTGTGTGTGTGTGTGTGTGTGTGTGTGTACTGTTATGCAATGCCATACAGGTCTTAAAGTGTGTTTTGTGTTTTCTCCCCACAGATGGTGAGGTGTGTTAGGGTCTCTCCTGCATGCAATTTGATGCTGGTGTCCATACAGACACCGAAGATGATAGGACTGTTGAGGCACAGGCAAGGTTGTCAGAGGCTGAAACTGCACCATCATTTGACATTCCCCTGTTAGCCACCACATCCCCGCACACAGTTACAGTGCCTATACATACCTCATCACCAGTGGCCATAGCAGAGGGACAGATGCCAGTTGGTGGTAGTGCACAGGAGAGTGTGGTATCTATGCCTACTGTGTCTGGTCACAGCAGGCATAGCTGGATGTCCGGCAGGGCACCACATAGGCAGATGTACCAGGTTTCTCGTGGTAGAGCAGCTGGTCATGCCCCTGGCAGAAGTGCCACAACTGGTACAACCTGGTGCATGTTTCAGACTGTCATGGGGGTGCAGGCACATATGGAACTGTACACCAGGCAGGGCCTGAGGCTGCAGAGGGTGGCTCTCTCATCTGTAAGTGACAACTTCCATGAACTTGCAGGTGCCCTCTGTGATTTTACTGAGGTCATGGATAGATGGTTGGGTGAGATGGTGGGCCTCATCGACCGTGATTTGTCCATGCTTGAACATGTGGTGGGAGGGGGCAGATGGCCGCGTGGACATAGGCCAGCAACACCAACAGCTGGTGGTCAATGTGGATGTGCTTGGACACCAAGATGTTCTCGTAGTGGCAGTACCACCCCAGCACTGCAGGGGGGTTGCTGTTCACACCACACCACAGCAGGCCACGTGCACATGGCCTTGGCCAGTCACAGGAGGGACCTGGTTCCAGCAGGCATCTGTCATCATCAGGGGAGAGTAGCACATTGAGGCCTGTACCTGAACGTGCCTATGGAACCCCTGGCAGGCACAGTCCGCATGTCCGTGGCCAGAGGTGGTGAACTGCACACCCTGCCAGGTATGGTCTGCAGCTGTCCAAGAAACACCTGTATAGGGCAGCTACATGGCAGAACTGTGTGCATGCATACCCACACACTATGCAAACACACCTAGGGCAACCCCATACCTAAACACACCACACCACTATGCCCATTTCAGCTAATTACACCCCTCACCCACACACATGGTGTCAAACGTATAGCCCACCCTCGGTCTCTGGCAAACCAAAATACCCTGTGCATAAGATGATTTCTGTGCCACATCCCTGTCATCCGTAACATCGATGCAGGGACAGGCTAATTGGTTCTGATGCACACGGTGACTGTACTGCAGTATACCAATGTACTGCTGTGTAACATGTTGTCAGCATTAATGTTTAATGCATACATGTCAGGTAGTGCAGCTGTTCAGCCATGATGCATTATAGCTGTTAGTAACACTGAGTGATTGTGGTCTTCATAATGTTATCCATTTGTGCTGTAGATGTACATGTGTCAGCAGGAGGATGGTCTGCAGTCATATTCCACATGGGGTATAGCACTGTAGTGACACCATAACTGTGACATATCCTGGGTACAGCTGAATACGTCACAGGTCTGTATAACAGTTACTGCCTGTGCCACATGGATAGGTGACCCGCTGGGACATGTATAATCAGAAACCTGTTGTAGATCCATCCAAATACACCCACACTCTTACTTGGCAACACTGTGTCTAGACCCCTAGCTAGGTATGTAGGCTAATGATGTGTGTGGCTTTCATTGCACACACCACATAGCGTTTAGGGTGAGGTGTGTTCCAGGTTACATGTTACATGCAAAACATCCCCAGACATGTACAGTATGGTAATGGGGGATATAATGGTGTGTCCAATGTGTTACAGGTAGGCTGCACACAGCACATGCATAACTGGGCTAGAATGTGGTATCAGTTACCTGTATGGTTGATGGTGACAGTGGTCACCATAGAGTGGTACATGGGACTTGCACCAGGGGTACCATGGTGTAATGACAGTGTACACAGCACCCACACCCCACAGTGGATATTGTACACACTGGAACCAAGGATGACACTCTGACATACCCACCATCACAAATTGCCCATGACTGAGATACAACCCATTGTCCATCCCAACAGTGGTACTACAGGGATATGCATCTAATGCACATTCCACAGGCATAGTAGGGTGATGCATTGTCATGCCTCGCCTATGGGCAGCAACATCACTATCTGTAATACTGTGTGGCAATTTATATTGTAATAGGAGTATGTGGCTTCGGAATGCTGTACCCTATATATATATATATATATATATATATATATATATATATATATATATATGTATATATATATATATACATATATATATATATGTGTGTGTATATATATATATATATATATATATATATATATATATATATATAAGGACATTTACACATACACACACTTTCCAGAACTCAATGGGTATCCCAACACTGTTGCGCTGGTACTACAAGGCTTATGTAGCCATTAGGGAGAGGAGCATAACAGGGTACATGTAATGTCCGGTATAGTAGCAGCCACATCTTACTATGGCAATGGGTATTGTGGTGGGTGTGAAGGCCCTCATGGTATTCCCATCTACAGGTGTACTAACACACAGACACTGATAACCTCAGTAATGCACATGTACACATTTGTCAGTACTGGGGTACATCGCTGCAGGTAGTGTAGTGGAGGTACCCATGGCATGTGGTGCGTACAGGGTGTTGTGTCCTATCTGTGCCAGTTATAACACAGTTGGGCAGACATGTTAGTGTCAGTCAAGCATAGGTTGTCTGTACGTATCCAAGCCGGACACCTGCCATCTGCACATCTGTACAGGGACTGACAGACATCATCTTGGCATCTAGCTATGCAGTAGGATGAATATGTCGACAGATAGATGTCTGACACCAATATGCACGCCATTACTACATGTTGGAAGCCCTCACTGACATGCTGTATAGACAGTAGTTTACAGTTACTTTCCACATATCAGATAATTATCCAGTAGGGGATATATACTGTGACACAGCTCACACACCAGGAACATGACAGTGAGGCCTCAGAGTCCAGCTATGCCTGCAGGGGTGCTTGTTGCCAGTACTACATTTAGCAATCTACTCTTGCCTGGGAAAGCACTGTCAACAGTAGCAACGGCATGACACACTACATGCCAGTGAGATGGCACTTAACCTGGGTTACTACCCTTGTATGTAACACATTCACATGGATAAGAGTGATATACAGGTCTTATATACTTGAGTGTCCCAAACATGACACTCACACCCATTGCTACTGTAATGACGGCACAGAGACACATGTTTTGTACATGGCATTACATACACTTATTACAGATGTCATTACCCTGCTATCTTATCAGACTGGGATGTGAGCACTGGTCACCAGGGCCAAGCCATGCTTCACAGGTGTCAGTATTGCTTCAATATAACAGCTGAGCACATTTGCACACTGGTAAGCGCAGCCTACATGGTGTAAGCACCATTACATTTAACCATACGTAAGTATCACTTAGCTTCACGCAAACCCATGCAAATGTGCTTAAAGCTGCTCAAAACTGCCTTAACCACTCTGTATCCAACAGCCCTTGTTCTTCCCAGCAACAAAATAAACAGCCCTTACAGGTCTTAAACCCAGGGTCTTGTGCACTATAGTCACAACAGTTAGCCACTATGCCATGACAGCAGTGAAGACAGTTGTTTTTCCAATATATCTGTCAGTACACATATTGAATAGTATTGAACAACTGCTGTGACTTCCACGATTGTGTAGTACTCGTTAGTGATATTACTGTTGCATCACATATGTTGTTATATCTAAATATACACATATCAGATACATACGGCATGATACATCTGGGAAGGTATACACAACTGTAATGTTTGCACATGACAAGGATATGGATATATACATATGTAGATATATGTCTATATGTACATACACATATATATTGCCATTTATAGATCTCTCTGTATATATATATATATATATATATATATATATATATATATATGCACATCCTGCACATCCTATATGTACAGATATACCTAATTATGTCAATATATATATGTAGATATCTATAACTATATGTGCATACATATCTAAACAGATATACCTATTTATGTCGATATATATGTAGATATCCATAACTATATGTGCATATATATCTATATATCTGTATATGTGTAGACATATACAGCTGTGTATATGTATATATTTGAGTTTGTATATGTGTGTATATATATATATATATATATATATATATACACATATATGTATGTAAATATGCATATGTCTATATATATCTATATGCAGATATATATCTATATATATATATATATATATATATATATATATATATATATATATATATATATATATATATATATGTTCACCATATGTCCAGAACATGGAGTGGAGTCCTACATCAGCACCAATAGTCTCAACCTCTTAGTGCAAAGGGATGTCATGTATGTATTGCAGGTATATATGTAGACTGTTGCTTATGTAACAGGGGTTGTCTTAACAGACATGTTGTGTGTGGAAGGTCACATCTGTTGTTGACATGTACACCATCGGTTACTGACAGACATCCTAATGACATCACAGTACAGTACCACTGATAGCACAGTTATGATCTTGTGGACTACAGCAGAGATATGATCAATATATGTGGACAGTATGGCCCTCTGTGGTCAGTCCAGAGGTGTACACAGATCCTCTTCATGTGAGACATGTGGACCAAGCCTGATAATGTGGATATTAACAGCCATATACATGGGTATATCACGTAAATAGTGGACTACATATTCCCACACAGTTTATGCATTCACACACATCAGTCTGTCCTGACACATAATACCTGGTGGTGGAGAGGTCACATGGCCACATACTTCCCAATAGTTAGTGACATACATCTGTACAGAATCCAACTGCTTTGTCATAAATGCACAACTACATTTTGTATGGGGGAATGTACCTGCAAATATAGCAGGCTCTACACAAATGTCCCAGCACAGAGTAACAGACACCTGTGAGAAAGTGCATACCCACAACCAAAGTGAACACAGCCACATATGGTACACAAGCTTAATATGACACTATATGGCCTGTCTGATAAACACCATCATCATATGTGCCGCTAACACACTAACCCTACATAAACTGGGTCACAACACAGTGTGGACCGATGCTTGCTGTGGTATGAGACATGTATGTGTTTGGCCCTTCAGACATGTGAGCCAATAGGGTACCATTCACTGGAGCAGCATGTAACATCAGATAGAACAGGACCAAGAACAATGGCATCTACCACAGTCTGTGCACAGGCCAAGGTACGTATGCGCAGTACACATACTGTCGACAATCACCATAAGTACACAGACCTCAGTACTGTACAGACAACTGCAGAATGCCCAGGTTATGTCCCCAGAAATAACCCCTACTATACATAACATGTCTAGCAGTCTGATATCTGACTGGCTTGTCATCAGGTATGATGTCAATAAATAATGGTGTACAGAACATATGCACCTCTTACTGCATGACATATGTACACAGGTTGACAGACTTGTTACTGGAGCCGCAAACACTGGGCCAATATTGGCATGTTGCTATGATACCCTCATACATTTACTGTTGTAACAGGGTTTGTTGTGACATATGTCCTATGAGGGATATGAAGTCAGTGATTCTCATGGCTGTCACCATGTACTGACTGCAATCCTCAGAGTATGCTTCTGCAGTTCTAAGATAGGTGATCTGTGAGTAACACAAGAAACATAAGACTCCAAACACTGCCCAGTCTGCAGATAACCCTACAGGTGGGAGTTTCCTCAAACACATAACACTGTCATGACAGGTATTAAGTCATGTAGACCAGCTATATCCACACACACCCTGTTAAATCAACATTACTCCAAATGCAGAAGAGCAACACTTACATTCTGTAGTCATGTCTGGCACATCCCCCTCCTGTTTGTTGGCCTGTCTCCACAGTGTATGTTGTTAGAGGTAAATCCCAATACCATCTTTGATGCTGTTTGACAAACACCAACATGAGGTCCTGCTCACAGTGAATGAAAAGCCCCAACAGCCACATGATGCTCTTAGATATTGGAGTGTGTTTCCATGCAACTGGCTATGGGAATGTTACCACAGCTGTCCCACATGCAATCAGCTAGACGGGAACTGCAATTCGTGCAGAGGTCATCAGCTGATCATGAGCATCACTTACAAAACACAAGCTGCTGCCTAAGCAAAGCAGGTGTACCTCTCCACATCCACCAGAGAGGGAGTGAGAGAGACAGGCAGAGACAAAGTATATGTCAGGGAGGGAGGTGGGAGTAAAACCTAAGCATGTTTGTGTCACACACTTACCAGTACGGGGTTTCAAACCCCTGACTGACTATGTATTGCAATCACATGTTTATGCAGTTATTGCATGCACCACATAGCTTACATGTTGAGGAGCTGTCCAAAGGTATATCTGATGGTGAGTGACATCTGCGAGAATGATATAGGAGCGATAAGGTAGGTGTAGTACACGTGTCTGTCCACATCAACAGGTGTCAATGTCGACACAGCCACACTCTCTCAGGGACTCACACACTAACACAGTTGGCAGGGTCAGGAATAGACTTCCTAACTAGCTAGTTTGCCACAATACAGTAATACACAGGTATCACATGCACCACAGGGGTTATCCAGATGACATATGGCCAAAGGGTATGTGAAGGCATCTAACAGATGCCTTGCTTCAGCAGGCCAATGGGGGATGTAGTGAGTGTGAATGGGGTCAAAATCATTATACTCCACACACATACAGACACAGGGTGCCAGTACTGACATGCATGGGTGCATTGTTTCACAGGTGTGTAGTGGTTGACTGTGCCAGAAGGCTGTACAAGGCTAGGTGATGGGTATACCTTGGCATCAGGCCACATGACAATGGTCTGCAGTGGGGCTCTGGGGTGTAGTGTCTGGATTGGCCCACACAGGTGGGTATTGTATTCACCATCCAGTCATCTGGGTTACTATTGTGTGTGGCCATTGCTGTGCAATGCTTGCCATGTATGTGTTCTATAATCCATGACATGGACTGTGTCTGGGATGTGCACACAACCCACATGCATGTTCTGCGACATGTGGAACTGTACCTGGGGTATCTGGGCCATGTTGTGTACACAGATTTTTATCATCAGATGTGCCAATTCTGGCCTCATATGTTGGGAACTTCCAATGGACACCAGGTTGACCCTGCACCTATACTGACAGCACAATACAGGTATTCCCTTGTGTCAGTGGCATATGTCCATACAGAGCATGTGTTTAAGGCATGGTATTTCCTTTGTGGGTCACATTTGATGGCACTACAGTTGTTGCAGGCGTCCAGTGGAGAACATAGTGAAGGCACAGTGTCTGCAATTATGTGCCTATTGTAGCGTGCGACAGGGTGCCATGCACTCTGTAGTCCGCTGCAATCACACCATGGTTACTATCTGTGGGAAATATGCAGGGTACTACCAACAAAGCGGTTGTTGCCTAGACAAGTGTGTTTGTGTATGAGACGTGGGTTGAGAGTGTTCTCTAGGTAATACAAGGGTTGCCCAATTTGTTCGCCAGGCATTGATGTCACATGTAGGGGTATGGATTGGTAACCCCATCCTCTCTGCTGTTTGACATCTATTATCCTTCTACAGTGGACACTGTTACATATAATAGGCCAACCATATAAGAAATTTGCAAAACCCGCTCCACAATGAGTCCAGTTGTTACACACTCACAGCCACCTCCACACAGGATACAAATGACAAACACAGTCACGCACACACACTCTCACAGTGGCCATGTTTGGGATTGGAACTCCTACCTCACTAGTACATCACCCTACAGCATTACACAGTTATAGTACACCCTACAGAGGTTACTGGTCTACTCCTTCCCCAAAGGTGTATTTCAAGGTGAATGACATCAGCAGGCTTGCCAAAGAAGGGCAATGGAGGTTGTACTGACTGTGAATTGCCTCAAAAGCATTGCTCCCTACACAGACAATCAAACACACAAACATCCACACTTGCCATATCTGGGAATAGAACTCCTACCTAACTAGTTTATCACACTATATCATTATGCAGTTATAGGACATGCCACGGAGATCCCTACACACACACACACACATGCACACATCCACACACGCACACACACACACACACACACACACACACACACACACACACACACACACACACACACACACACACACAGTGACCACATCTGGGATTAGAACTCCTACCTAACTAGTGTATTACACTACAGCATTACACAGCTATAGGATGCACCACAGAGATTACTGGGCTACATCCAGAAAGGTGTATTTCAAAGTGAATGACATCAGCAGGCTTGTCAGAGTACGGCAATGGAGGTTGTAGTGAATGTGCATGGCCTCAAAAGCATTGCTCCCTACACAGACAAACAAACACACAAACATCCACACTTGTTCTGTTGGGGAAGAGAACTCCTGCCTAACTAGTTTATCACACTACAGCATTATGCAGTTATAGGACATGCCATGGAGATTACTGGGCTACTTCTTCCCCAAAGGTATAGTTCAAAGTGAATGACATCAGCAGGCTTGCCATAGCACAGCAATGGGGAGGGCAGTGTGTGTGCATGGGCCATAACTCATTCATCTAGAGGTAGACACACCACACTCAGGCACACACAGGTTTATATTCCACAGGTACGTGTATACAGCTGCTAGATGACTACTGCCTTGTACAATCATGTTGCACAGTTAGCACTAGCACCACAGACTCTATAATGCTAGGGATTCTAGAGGCAAATGTCTACGGTGACTGGCATTTACACATCATGTGGTTGCAGCCATTTGGCTGTGTGCTGGGTGGGACAGGCCTCACGATGGAAGGCGCTCTGTCACTGTCACTCTCTTCCACACGTCTATGTATGTGTAATTTTGGCATATTATAGTGTGTGTCCTTGGATATATGTGTGTATTCCTATCCAATGTGTGTGCAAAGCATGATTGGTGCATATTGAGGAGTGTGTGCACTAACATCTGCAACTATCAGATATGTGTGGCCCACTGTTGTTGCCAGACATGGGCTTCATTTCTTTAAGTGTGTGAGCATGCCCAGTATGACCTTTCAGTATTTTGTTGTCTGACATTGCCTTCATTTCTCTAAGTGTGGCAACATGCCCAGTATGACCTTCTGTATTGAATGTGTGAATCCATTCCAGGTAGATTGTACTCCAGTGCAGACTTTTGTGTTCTACACCTACAGCTAGCAAACTGTTTCTGCAGGATATCTGTAGATCAGTTGACAATATGTGGTCAAAATGGGCAAATGATAGTGGGCTACTGTAGGTAATTGTGTCTGTGCTGTTTCTGCTACATGGTCCTTGTGTTAGTAGAGATATTCAGATGTGTACTGTTGTACACTGTGATGTTTTATGTCATCAAGTACTGTAAAGTAGCCATATTTGCTTGCAGTGATGTCCTGGGGAACAAAGAGTGAATGCAGCTGTGTTTAGTATTGTGATCAAACGCTCACATATTCTTGCAAACTCATGCCGTTCTGGAGGGGGAGCTGCAGACACTTGCTGCTGGGTCTGTGCAACTGGTTCAGCACCTTGGTACAGTGGTGGCAGAGGATCCCATACTTATACATCCATCGACGTGACACTATGGCCTTATCTTGCTGTGGCAAAACCTCACAGCTGTACAGATTCACACAGGTTAACCAGAGGCAGGGGTTATAATTCAGGACATTACCCCTACACATTGTGGTTTATGAACAGGTTTGTAGCCACCCATTCTTGTGTTTGCAGCCAGGGATAGTATGTGCACATGGCTGTGTTTCGGACTTCACACACTCCATGCTGTCCATGCTCCCATCCCCTCTATTATTCTATCTTCTTCCATACATTATGCAAATATTCTCTGATACTTTCCCTATAGTTATCACCTCATCACAGCAGTATATTGGTGTTGGTCCACAGCTTATGCAGTAGGACATGGTGGACATGTTACTGAGGTTTGTCCACATGGCCTTGCATATGGGTTCTGTGGACTATGTTATGTTGTTATTTGGGAGCCTTTGACATAACATACATTGGCAGTATGGGTGAGACACAGGCCTTTGGCAGAGGACTGTAATCCATTTGGTAGTGATGCAGTCCATCTGTAGCAGACTGTTGCATTCTGTCAGTCCTATAGTCCGAGACTGCAATACAGTATATTCCCCTGGGGTGACAGGGTAGGTGTGCTAGGTGTTCATGCCAATACTTTCTGTCAGTATTGATTCAGTGGTGTAGATGCTGGCAGGGTGCTACTTACAGCTAGGGTCACACCTGCATGGGACACCTGCTCTTCATGCTGCATTATTTTGCTATTGCCATACACAGGTGGGGGGATCATATTGTACTCATTCCCAACAACAGGGATAAGACAGGAGAGGTACCTGTGGGTGGTGGTTGGGTGAGCTAGGTGCATGTGTGCTATGGACACTACTTGCATCTGTCTCACAGATATGCATGGGGCATTCCACTTATGCTGGCTTGTATAGGGACATCAGCTGTTTTTTCAATACATCATTCCTTTGACCTTTGTGGGCTGCCAGTGTTTGGCCAGACGACATTGGTATTCCCTACTACAAGCCCAGATAATGTGCTGCAAACCTGTATGTACAATTCCAAAGGTGTGTCCATTTGACAGTTACATATTATACACTGTCTGTCTGGGGTACATCCCCCTGTGTACTGCTTGTATATCTGTCCTGACAGTCATGCCATGTTCATCTTTCAGATGGTGACACATATTACTTCCAAACATTTACAATGGTTTACTGCTAGAATGTGTTATACTGAGAAGCATTGTGTTTGGCACTGCAGTTGTGAGGACTTGGCCCTGTCATCAGTAGTACTGGGCAATGGCCACCAAGACAAACCTCACCATGCATACATACTATCCACTCTCACACAATATACCACACACACCAACCTAACACGCAGACCTGCATATTGTACACATGCTACAATCCATCCTGATACCTTGGCCTGCTCAGGTATTCTGTGCTCCACTGTTATTATACCTACACATACATGTTACTACATTTCTACATAGGATTGTGGGGGCACACCTGTGTGTTACTAAGTGTCTACATAGGACGGGGGGGGAGGCACACCTGACTGTTACTACATTTCTACATAGGATTTGGGTGGGCACACCTGACTGCTACTACAATTCTACATAGGATTGGAGGACACACCTGTGTGTTACTACGTGTCTACATAGGAATGGGGGGAGCACACCTGACTGTTACATTTCTACATAGGAATGGGGGGAGCACACCTGACTGTTACTACATTTCTACGCAGGATTGGGGGGCGAGAGATTGAAGAAAAGGAAAATATACCCACAGTGATCAGCAGGCCCGGGGATCATGAGTGCTGAAATAGTTAATTGATTCTGATGAAGTCCACTATTGGTGGATGAAAGCGCTTGATCCGTTGTTGTGAATAAAGCTGATTTTGGGACACTGTTCGTCGTGTCTTTGAACTGTTGCAGTACTGAACAATATTGAAGGACATATTATTGCTCTCCTGTGGTTGGGTTCTTTTGATAGAGATTGTGGATGTTCCCATTGGCAAATCTCTGGTACAGCTGCATCAGATGCCAGATGTGGGAGTCGTGATAGCTTCCATGGCAGCCAGCACACACATTCATTATAATGCCCTGGGCATTGCACATGACCTGGCAGTTGATGGAGTGGAAGCCCTTGCTGGTACTTTGATGCATATGTGCATGCAGTCTATAGCACCCACTACCTCAGGGTATTCTGCTATTTGGAGGAATAGATGCATATTGCTGGCCAACACCTCACATGTGTTGGGGAAATATACGTGCTCACCGGCACGTGCTGACATGGCATCAAGGAACTGGTGGAGTACCCTGGATGCTGATGCCTGTGAGATCCCCATGATATCCCCAGTTGGCCTTTTGAAGGTACCTGTGGCTAGTATTCTTAGGCCTACACATACCTTGGTATCCACTGGGATGGGTTCCCCTCTGTTAGTTCTGTGTGTCAGGGATGGCCAGCACAGCTCAACAATTTGCTGTAGGAGGTCCCTGTCCACCCTATAGTGCTCCACTATCTCCAGCTCATGTAGCCCAAGGTAGGTTACCATGGGTCTGTACACTCTTCTCAGTCTCCTCACTGTGGGTTGGTTGACAGCATTTTCATCCTCACCACCCTCAGCCTCTTCCACATGTTGATGTATGATAGCTGCTGCAGCCCCTATCATTTTGTTGTCTTTGTTTGTTAAAATTTCCCTGCTTGTATACACCGGTGGTGTAGAGTATGTGGGAAAAACCAGAGGGAAAGGTGTTTGCATAGTTTATAGTAGTGTTCTGGGCTGGGCTGGGCTACTGCCTGTGTAATTGCCTGATTCTGATACATTTCACCTGCCAGCTATGCTAGTTCTCCTTGATTACCTTCCTACTGCTGTTTTCCCTTCCCATTGCCTTACTGTTTAAGCCTAGGGGCGCACCGCGCATACACAGTGCTCAAATGTGCACAGAGCTGCTATTTCCTGGTTTACTTTGTTTTTTTTTCCTTTAAAACCTGGAGCTTGGTGCACACACCCACTTGGGCAATGTAAAGAAACTAGGCAGCCTCAGACACACCCCCTTGCTTAGCTCTGCTAAGCTAAGGCCAAACCCGAGCCACAGGGCTCCAATCTGCTTACAGTATGCCTAACACACCCCTCTATGATGTCAGCTAACTCTTAGGCTTGAACCATGCTATTCCTGCACTTACACTGTTGGGTGCTGACTAGCACTGAGGGGAAATCTGGGATTCAGTATCATTCCCCTCATTTGGATTGGATTGCCTGGTAATGCATAGTTACAAGTCCCACACTGAGCCTCCCTCCTTAGCAACCACTATTCACTGGCCATGTTGTCTTCTGCCTGCCATTGAGTATAATGGCAAAATAGTGATTTTGGTTACAATGCTTATTTCAAGTTATTTTTTTATATTTTCGGCCTAATCCCATTTGCATGCCACTGCCCTATGTTTAAACAGCCGAAATCAGCAAAATAAATAAATAAATAAAAGTTATTTATTTTGTTTTTTGCAACTGTTTTCCATGTCATTGGCCATTGGCATGGTTTCCACATAATAAACACCCTTTATATGGAGCTGTCATGGCTCCATTTTGTAGTTTGCAGAAATGTACTCGGTTACTAACCAAGTACATTTCTGCACACTACACTAGTCCTGCACGGCTGGCTGACAGCTTCCTGGATCACAAATTCACCTCATTTGCATGGTTTTCACCTGCAAATGGGGTACTTTGCATACAGGAGCTGTATCCGTGCAGGAATAGTGCAGGAGCGCTCGTGCACGTCCCTGCAGCTTATTCCTGGATTGCACAGTGGCCATATTGCCTCCAGGAGCTCCTGCACTGTTCCTGCACACCGTGCAGGGTTTGCTGAATCCAGGGGATTACCTCAGTTACTGGTTGCACTTTTTGATCATTAGTGTTGTTGCATTTCTGCTTGTTACTTATTACTGTGTCATTATAACATTAAAGCTATTGCTTTACTGCACTGTTCTACAGAGTACCAAATTATCAATCTGATATACATTGTATTACTTGGTTGACTGCTATACTGTATTGAAACAATTGGCTTTGCAGTTTCTTCACTTGGAGTCATTAATTTAGACCATGTGAACCTACTGCTTTATTGTCACTGCACCCAAATCCGTATGGTTAGATTATGTGCTGCACCTTGCTGCAACTAATTAGGTGCAGATCAAGTTAGTGTAATGGGTAAAGGCATCTGTATTTACATTTATATACCAGCTATATAAATGTGAAGCTCCATTATCATTGGAATCCCATAGAGAAAAGCTGCATAGACAGTAAAGTATATAGGATCAATACACATGAAGAAAAACTCTGACTCAGTGTGACAAAGTATACCAGTACATTCTGGGCAGTGTGAAATGAGACAATGATGCGTATCATCTATACATAGTGAATACAAGTTTGATATATTATTGGCTACAGATGTTTTTTGTACAGACAGAGATTATATATACACATGAGAACTTGGTTGTTTTTTTTGTATGGAATGAGGGATTATGACTATGACCTAAATCTAATATACATGCTGTGGAGAGAAAAAAAAAAGATGAACAAATCATACATTTCAAGGCACAAAGCTTTGACAATGAATTAAGAACATAGGTTCTACTAATTGGGTTTTATTTCTAAAACAAGGTAAAGGAAAACAAGTACTCTCAATGTGATTCATACCTCTCAACCTCTTAACATTAGAAATCTGGACTAAGCCTAAAATAATGGGGGGAAAGGTCCAAAATAGGGACAGATTTTAAATATTGCTCACATACATTTAGAAAACTGCTAGAAGAAAAGGATTTGTGTTAGTGTTTACTTTCTTAAGTGTATGAAGTCAGAATCTCAAATGCATGTCATTATTCAATTACTTCAATCCTCAGTGATTTGCCAAAAAAATACATAGGCCAAAAATATGCAGTAAAAAAATTAGGAAATTCTGTGAAAATCTGGATAGTTGAAAGGTATATTCATACTTACTAAAGGTGCCTGGAACCCAGTTTTAAGTAACATGTTCTAAGGTGCTAAGTTACACTACACTGATACTGATAATACCATTGGTACATGTGGATTTTTTTGAAGATACTTAATTACCAGCTAGTAGGAATTGTCATATTTATTCCTTGTTTTTGGATTTGTACTGTCTGTCCAATACACATTTTAAATAGTCTGGGTTACATCACACTACAGTATTAGCCAAAGAGTAAAAATGTGAGTTTAAAAGAATTTATGAACAAATGTCTGCTGACTTAGGAACAGTTGATGGATAAACTAATCATCTGATGAAGGGCTAAGGAGTGATGGGTTCTACAATGATAACCAACAGCAAATCTAGCTGACACTTACCTCCAAATTGGAACTATGTTACAACAAAATCTCTAGATTTGCCACAAACGCCAAATCCTCTTCTCATCACTGCTCCTCCCTTCACTCCCTAAACTGGCTTGAACTTCCCAATCAACTTAACTTCCTCCAAATCACCACAGCCTTCAAACTATTGTTCCACCCTTCTAACTGCCCTGCCCTTTCTAATATTCTACAACCTTATACCCCCCTTAGACCACTTAGATCTTCTCAACAAAACCTGATCGCTGTACAAAAACCCCAGCGCCCTGCAGGTCAGCTTCTCTTATCCTTTACCCTAGCTAAAAAATGGAATGCCCTGCCCTCGTCACTAAGGACATGTACCAATCTTAACAACTTCAAGACCCAACTTCATTCCTACCTCTATCTAAACAGAATTTGCAAATGCACTCTTCAGCCTACAACTCAAACTATCTTCTCCCTTTTCTCCAGGCTAACCTCTTCCTATTCACCTTCCTATCCTTTCTAAAAATATTTAGCTTAGGTAACAAAACAGTAAAATTTGATTTTCATGATGTAAGCCTTTTTCCTCCTTAACAAAATTGAAATTGTTAGTGTTTATTCTTTTGTAACTACCTGTTATCTGTAATACATACTGTCTATGACTTTTCATGTTAATTGAAACTGTTTTGGCAATCAAAATATTATTAAATTGCTGTATTTCCTTGTTGGAGATTTTCTCCCCGGGCCTCCACTGAAAACGGGCCCCCAAGCCCAGTGGACCTCCCCGGTAATCAAACTGAAATAAATAAATAAATAAATAAATGTCTTACAAGCCGGTTCAGGCTTATGGAGTAGTTTAGACTGCTGATTAATTAGAAGATATAAAGAATAAAGAACTGGTGTGAATAAGTAAGTATTAGGTGCAATACCAATTCGTACTAAGACAGAAATGACTTAGCTCTGTGTAGCCTGCCTAGCAAGTGGATGGGTTTGGGCACACCATTAGCTGTATGAAATATAGTAATTAATTACTTTATCAACTGTTGACTTGTTTAGCGAGGTTAAGGAAAGGTAGCCTTTAGAGAGGATTCAGGTAACGTAATTCTCTATGGACTGGTGAGTGATGTGCCAGAGAACTGCATAGTTTTGGTCTTAAAAGTTAAAAAATCAGTTCCATATTTTTAAAACATAACATCAGTAAATCAAAGCTGAGTTGCAAACTAACATTGACTATAGTGATTGCATTACTCACATAAATATTTATTTATTTTTTATTTATTTATATTTTGTTAACCAGGTATGAGAACTGATCCATAGAGCCCTTTTCAGTCATGAACTGGGCCACAATGTCAAAGACAATAACTAGTAAGAAATGGACTTTGACTTCAAAAGAAAAAAAAACAATACTGCCATTAAGGCACTTGATATAGACTGCATGTACAAATATATAGACAAGGCATGACACAGAATAAGTAAAACATAAAACAATATTTACAAATGATTAAACATACAATGTAAACTTCATTATAAACAGAATTATATGTAAGCACAGACTTCTGTATTTCTAATGATGTACAGAATTAAATGTAAGCATACTGAACGGCTCACAGCACTGTAAAATGTTACTATAGTGTAACAGACTAGGAGCACGTGAAACTGGGGAGGTAATTATATTCATATTACCTTTGTTGTCCCCAGATAAAACCTGCAAATTTTGGAATGAAACCACCAATACAGTGGAGCCTAAGCTAAGAACTAGTATACCGCTGAGGTAATTATATTTGTATTACCTTTGTTGTCCCCAGATAAAACCTGCAAATTTTGGAATGAAACCACCAATACAGTGGAGCCTAAGCTAAGAACTAGTATACCACTGAGGTAATTATATTTGTATTGCCTTTGTTGTCCCCAGATAAAACCTGCAAATTTTGGAATGAAACCACCAATACAGTGGAGCCTAAGCTAAGAACTAGTATACCGCTGAGGTAATTATATTTGTATTACCTTTGTTGTCCCCAGATAAAACCTGCAAATTTTGGAATGAAACCACCAATACAGTGGAGCCTAAGCTAAGAACTAGTATACCGCTGAGGTAATTATATTTGTATTACCTTTGTTGTCCCCAGATAAAACCTGCAAATTTTGGAATGAAACCACCAATACAGTGGAGCCTAAGCTAAGAACTAGTATACCGCTGAGTTAGCCCATGTCTCTATAGCACTCACATTGCACTTACTTTCTTCCAATAGATGGTCTTTGAGAGAAAGAATAGTTGTGCAAAATCTTATCATAATCAGCACTCTCTTCCAAGTGCAGAACTTTAAAGCTGAGGCTACAGGCTCAAAAGCAGCCACATTAAGCTTCACTAAGACATAGTAAAAATCCCAAGGAGGATGAACTGTTTTCCTGGGAAGTTTAATATGTAGGATGCCTTTTAGAAAAACTTTACCTCTAACCTGGACGCTAAAGGTGGAAGATAATGGAAGACATGCAGAAATAGCAGAACAGTGAACTTTCACTGAAGAGTATGACAAGCCACCGTTAAGTAATTCACCCAAGTAAGAGAGAACTACTGGAATATCCACTGAAAATGGATCCAGACTTCTTGAAATACACCAGATGGAAAACCACTTCCATTTGGATAAGTAAGATTTTCTAGTACTGGGTTTTGTGGCCTCCTGCAGAATCCTAAGCACTTCCTGTGAAAAAAGTGCCTGAATGGAATCAAAAGTTGATCACCTACAGGGTCAGTTGTAGGGGTGACAAATGTTGATGAAACAAATATCCCTAGTCTAGTGTGAGCAGGTCCACTCTGTGAGGTAACTTGTGATGATTACCCTTGGCTAAATGCAGAAGAAGAGGGAACCAATGCTTTCTTGTCCAAAAGGGAGTTACCAGCAAGATTTTTGGTTTGTCCTGCTGAATCTTCAGCAGAACTTTCTGAATCAGAGGGGTGGGGGGATGCATAAAGAAACATCCACCTTCCGAGCCAGAGGATGTGGGAGTCCAGCACAAAATAGAGGAAGTTGTCTGTTCAGAAGAGGGGTACCCCACTGATGGACCATGTCCAGAAGCACACCCCTGTGAAACTTCCATTTGTGGTATTGAGTCATGGACCTGCATAAGGTGTCTGCCACAGTGTTTTGGTCTGAAGGAATGAAAACCACAAGAAAAGTCACCTTGTACTGAATTGCCAATTGCCATTTCCTGAGAGCTAACCTGCAAAGAAGGTAAGACTTCACCCCCCCACTTGTTGATATACTACAGAACAGTGGTATTGTCTGTAAATATTTTCAGAGGACCTGGATAAAGAGAAGATCAAAGGTCTGTAAAGCTAGAATCAGAGCCCTCACTTCCTTGATGTTGATATGCTCTCTCTTTCGAGAAGGAGACCAATGGCCCAGAACCTTCTTGGAAGCAAATGTCCCCCACCCTGTGTCTGAGGCGCCTGTGAATAGATGTTGGGATGCCTGGGGCAGAAGAAGAGGAAGGCCAGGATTCAGAGCAAGCTGTTGAATCCACCATAGAAGGATGAGCATGCTGAGTCCAGACTGACTTTAGGAACCACAGACATTTTCTCATGTGGAGTTTTGCAATGGGCAGCATGGGACTCTTGGAAGCCATGAACCCAATAAGTCTTAGACACTCCCTGGCTGTAATGGAAGGAAGAGGCAGAAGGTTTTCCAAAAAGGCAATGAGGGACTGAACCTTGTCATTAGGAAGAAAAAACATCATAAGGTCTGTCCTGAACCTGCATGCTAGGAAGATGTGATGCTGTGATGGATTCAGAAAGGATTTTTTGAAATTTATGGTGAACCCTAGACTTTGAAGGAGATGAATGGCCACCTGCAGGTTTTGAGACAACTGTTCTGACAGAAGAGCGAGGAAAAGGAGATCGCCCCGGTATGGGTATACCTGGATACCCTGGACTCTCAAGAAGGCAATCACAGGGGCCAAGCACTTTATGAATACCCTTGGGGCAGTGGAAAGAACAAAAGGCAAAGCAAAGAAATGAAAATGGAAGGAACCCACTGAGAAACATAAAAATTTCCTGTACAGAAGATGGCTGGGAATGTATAGATAAGCATCTTTGATGTCTAGAGAAGCCATGTAAGACTGAGGTAAAATCAGAAAACAGAGAATTTGTAAGGACAGCATGTAAAAAGATGGCACTTATAGGAAAGTGTTTAAGAGGGGGAAGATCTAGGATTGGTCTCCAAGGACCATCTTTTCTGGGAACCAGAAACATTCTTGAGTAAAAACCTCTGTCTCTCTGATCCATAAGGACATCCTGATTTGTGCCTTGAGAAAGAAGCCGAGATGGAACCTCTGGAAATAAACTGAGATGTCTTGCAGGAGGCTCAAATCTTCCAAGTCAGGAAATATTCCTAATGGATAATAGACAGAACATAGGAATCCTGAGTGATTCTTGTTCAAACTGGATGAGAGAGAGAGAGAGAGAGGAATATGACTTAGAAGAGGATGCTGGTAGTCACAGGGAACTGGGCCTGGCTTGAAAGAGCTGCTGAGTGGAAGGAACAGAAGCAGTAGATTTAGATTGTGGAGGTCTCCTAACAGATTTTTTAGGCCTGGAAGCAGAAGCAGAGGCAGAAGAGGAGCAAACTGGTCTAACAAAAGAATTCTTAGCAGGAACATTTCTATGGAACTTAAGACCAGGGGGAATGAACAGCTGCCTCAAATCTTGAAGTTCCTTTCCTTTCTCTTTTGCAGAGTCTTAAATAAGTCTGCAGCTTCAGAACCAAAAAGGGGTGACTTGTCTAGAGGAGCATCTAGCAGTTTTGTTTTAATGTCATCTGGCAATGGTTGAAGCCTCAACCAAGAATGTCTCCTAAGTAAGATGCAGCACCCCTGGATGATGACTCAACAGCATCCCAGCTGCACTTAATGGAATGTCTAGCTACTTGTGAAGAAACTGTCAAAAAAAGGCAAAATCTGAGTTTTAATCTCAGAGTCTGGTAGTTGAGAAAGAGCTTACGAAGCCTGGGAAAGTGCAGCCAAGGAATACCTAGACATACGAGTTTGGAAATTCATTGCTCTGATCGCTAAAGTGCAGTGCAGGATGTGTACCAAGTCTCTCCAGAATCTTGCTGTCCTTATCAGATGGAAGTAGTTTAAGAGAAGGAGACAACTGGGAAGACTTGTCAGAAGCAATGGAACTTGCAGTCATCAGGCACCTTGTAAAATCTGTCTGGCCTCTTGGGGGTGGGAGCCTGAGAATCAGTGGGCTTAGAAGAAGAAGCAAAAGCATCCAGGAAAGCTGGCAGGATTGGAGCCAATTACAGAAGGAGAAGGAAGTTCCATTTGCAGAAGATCATAATACATTTTTGCTCTTCAGAAATTTGGGACCAATCCCATTTGAAACATTTTCTCATTTTAATTGTTTCACCAAATGAAATCTCTTCTACTGGGGACTCACCCCCATTAGATTCCTCCTCTGGAGAAGCATATTCTAGTGGAGATGTAGTTTGTGAGAAATATGCTAAGGAATCTTCATCAGAGGAGGAGTCATTACTATCAGTAGAGAGAACCTGTTCCCCAACCCTTTGAACAGGAGGGGATGTAAAAGAAGAAACAGGAATAGCAGAGGAAGGCTTCAAAGCCATCAAAGCCTTAATTAAACCCTGAGAGAAAGCATCCCCATCAGAATGAGGAGTGGAAGGGACCTGAGAGTGCTTAATCTTTTGTTTTTTCTTTACATGCATTTCTGCATGAGGTGAAGTTGAGGAACCGGACTTAGGCCTAATGTCCAGAATGGTGTGTGGTTGATTCCCTAGCAGGAGTGGAAGGAACATCCCTTGCCCACCTGAACTGGGCATCTGCACTGCATCTGCGGACATGCCTAGGTTGGATTCCTCAGCTGCTTCCAATGAGGTATCCACCGAGGAACGAGATCCGAACTCTGAACATAACACCGGATCTTCACTGACCTCAAGGGATACGTCCAAAGTAAGAGGCGCAGCCGAAGAGGACCCCCAGAACCCTCCATAACGTCTTTAGCCAGGCATTTAAGATGCTGATTCTGTAAGTAAAGATTTAAAACCAAAAGTCGGTTACTCAAAGTTTAAAGAAAAAAGGCCTGGCAAATAGAACAGGGACGGTGGTCATGAGTGGGGCCTAAGCAAAAAAGATAAAGGTCATGGCTATCTCTGTGTGGAATCTGCCTTCCACACCTACACTTGGCCTTCTTGGATGACATGAACTAATTAAAAAAGGCAGTAGCAAAGAAACAAATCCCCAGTGGGGCACTTATCTCAAAGCTGGCAGCAACAAATGAAATCAGGCAGCAGACCGACATACCAGTCAAGCTTTCTGAATGGGGGCAAAAAGGTTCTGAGGGTTGTACATGTGGATGTCCTTTTATGGCTAACGTCAGAGTATACATGGGTCATTGGGGGATGACTTCCCACATGTAAAGAATACTGCAACATTGAATAGAAGGCCATTAATAAGTATATTGCACTAGTTTGGCTCATTCACCGAGAGAGAATGAGCTCATCATTTAGAAAGCGTGTAAAACGGAATAGCCCTAATAATGAATACTAAAAGGTTCCTATAGCAACAGGCAGTGGCTACAAGATAGTGTCATTACATAGTCCAATCTCTGGAGTCAGCCTTTGAACCATTACCTGCTTATGGTCATGAGAAGCACTGCATGGTCCAAGTACTGAATGCAGTGGATGCACATAAAAAGAAGATCTAATGAATCATCCATGGTTTAGATTGATGAAGATGTACTGTACTAACATCTAATAGGCAGTACCAGTGACAAGGCTGGACCTGAAGCCATGTTGTAAATTTTATAAATTTGTATTTGTGTGAAAGTTGAAGTAGTTGTGAGATAATATATTTCTCTAGAACTTTGGTAAGCAAGACAGGGAAACTATTAGATGATTATTTAGTGGAACTGAGTTTCTTCCTTTCATAGGTTCATAGGATTTTACTAGGCTAATGACCACAAGGGCCTTTTTAAGCCTAGCCATGCATCCCAAATATCTGACAAGTTCTGGTTCTCTTGATAAGTGTAAGCAGGGACTTGGGAGATGACAAATTTACAAGCAGGGGCCTGGGAGATGAACGATTTACAGGTTGCCTCTGTCCATTACAGCTACAGCCACAGGGGACTGCATTATAAGACATAGAGATGTCTGTCTCACCAGGCTGAATAAGGTGAAAATCATGATCAGTTGTCTATCACAGGCTAGGATCTGCCAAATCACCCACACATTCAACTCATTATACCACAAGTACCAGTATGACTCAGTAATAGTCCAAGTGGGTGTAAATGACCTGAGATGTATCTACCTGGACTAAATGAAGAGAGAACGTACGGTGCTCTCAGACTATTTGTCCTAGGCTGGTATGTGCTTAGTTTCTGGTATCATTCCAAGGTGTACAATATTTGTTAACATGGGAGGATATGGTAAACAGACAACATTGCTTTGCTAAAGATGGTCTGCACCTGTCCCCTACAGGCTTTTAAATATTGGCTAAAATATTGTCCTCCTCCAAAGTGCCATTTTTTACGAAATGCCAAATTAACAATTATTTCAACATAGCAAAACCAACCCAAGGGAACCTATATATATATATATATATATATATATATATATATATATATATATATATATATATATATAAATAGACAGAGAGATAGACATATGTATGTATAGGAAGAAGAGTTTCAGAGAGATATAATTTTGAGGATGTTGGGATTGTTCTCTCACATAGTGATTTTACTTTATATTTTGTTTTTTTCGTATGGCCAACGTTATGACTAGTTGCTTTTTGTTTTCATCCATTTGTAAGCTCATCCAAATGTAATTCGAAAAGTGATACAGGATACCTGAATTACCTGCTATATTCTCATATATTTAGCATATGTTAATGTTCTTTAATTTATCACAAGTTTTCTAAGTTTTCATAAATCACAATCTAATTGTAAATGCACAACGATGATTTAACAGCTTTTTTTAATTTATTTTTATCATTTTGTGGACCGGGAAAGTCTGACTAGGACAGTGCCTATTTTCAGTGGAGGCCCGGGGAGAAAAGCTCCAGATGCATGTCTTTGGATTTATAACAGTTTATATTGGTGACATAATAAAATCTGAAACATTAGTAGAAAAAGTTTTGCCTCATTAACACTCTTTTATGTATGTGCCAGGTACAAGAAACAAAATACTAAACATAAGGCATTATGAAGTAGCGACACAAAACCAATACGCAAGATGTATGCAAGTCTAAAAAAGACCAAAACCAAAAAACAGGACTTGCAAGAGTGCCCAAATGAAGGTCAAAAACCAAACTTCTTAGATGAACACAAGCACTTTATTTCCTTAACGCTGCAACACAAAAGAATACGTTTTCGACATAGAATCCAAGTCTTCATCAGAGATGAACAAAGAGATGAACAAATCACAGTAGACCTTACATCAATTTATATGATATTCAAAGTGTAGTGAGGCAATAATTTAAGAGCTAAGCGCATCTTTTAAAAGGTTGGATGGTATAAATTGATGTAAGGTCTACTGTGATTTGTTCATCTCTGATGAAGACTTGGATTCTATGTCAACGATTCTTTGTGTTGCAGCGTTAAGGAAATAAAGTGCTTGTGTTCATCTAAGAAGTTTGGTTTTTGACCTTCATTTGGGCACTCTTGCAAGTCCTGTTTTTTGGTTTTGCATTATGAAGTAGCCCACAATGACTTCATTATATTTTGTCAAATGATGGTTTGGTCGATACAGAGTGAAGTGCAGTGTTCTGTGCATGAAGGGTGGATTGAGTGAACACTTAGCAACTGTGTGTTTTGTTGACAAAGGTAGGTAGATGTATATTATGGCTGGTAGTGTGTGCGTAAGTATGTACTTGGGTTCAAATTAGTGGAAGGGTTAATAAGCATTACTGCAGTGGAGCAGTGGGACTAGTCCTAATCCTAACCCAAACCATGCTACTACTGTTAGCCCTAACTGTACACCTTATGTTAAAAATTTCCTTTCTGTATCACTACTATTAACAAATGTGATCTGCTTGGTGTGGTAAGGCTATGGTTTGTAGATTGAAAATTAACTTTGTTTTCCTTTTGCAGCATTTTGATTTTTGGATATTTATTTTGTCAATAACATGAATGTTCCTAATGTCTTAGCTGATCTTATGAGTGTTGACATTTTATCATTTTTTTAACATTTGTGATGTAATCCCAATAATATGTTTGTTTCTTTTAATTGGATCTAGTATTTTAATACACAGTTGCTTTAATTTTTTTGCAAGTGTATATAAATGTGTAGGTGGATTGGACAGTCTAAATTGGCCATAGGTGCAAGTGTGTGTGTGCCCGTCAGTAGTACAAATGTGGCAGGGCTGGCCACCTAGTGGTGTAAACCTTGGCTCAAGATGATTGTCACTGTTGAAGTGACACCGTGACCCCACGTGCAAAATGGGAAAAGGGGTTGTGGATGATGGATGGATTGATATAAATAATGTAGCTAAAACATTTGAAAATATTATATAAGACACTCTTTACTCAGAATTTAGCACATGCAAATCTCATCACAAAATAACTATGAGGCATCTTTCCTTTTCAGTATATTGGTTGTTTCTTGAGGAAACATAAGATAAAGCTGGACAACTTCCTATCATCTAAAATACATTAATTTGTTGCCGAATCAGCAAACCACACACAGTGAAATGTAAAAATATTTAATAAAATTAACCATCCTGGGCTCAATTAATTTTGTCTATTGCCAGTGTCTTGAAACTTTGTTCATACCTGGTCTGACCTAGTAGTCAATGGGATGCATACATTTTCTTCATTATATACCTTGGAATAATTTTAGGGCTATACTTTAGATGAAGGATAAGTTTTTGCTATAAAAACAATTATGGATTTTATTAACTATGTATTTATGCAGGGTGCACTGAGTACCTTCTTCTAGATCTTAGTAACAAGCCCTTCTTTGGTTTCTTTAATGATGTTAAAATTGACTGGGCAACATCACTTTCTGAGCTTTTTAAGAATTTTGGGGGTTGGGGTGGGTACAGCTGGAGATGACTCAGATGTCAACTTATGGAGGACTGTATGCACTAAACCTGATGACATTATTTGGCAAGATTTAAATCTATCTTTTATACATGGTAGCCATGATATTTAACATATCTAAAAACAGTGAAATCACATAATGTTCATCATCCTAAAGTGTAAATCATACATTATAATCAGTTTCTAGAGTGCAGAGCTTGATTGAAGACATTACCGTTAATGAGCCTCATATTTCTGGAGAAGAACCTTGGAATGTTGTATGATGCTACACAACATAGTAGTTGATGGATTCATCCATGATAACTATTCATTTGGTATTGCTTTATTCAGTTGTATCCAGTTTGGTATGCTCTTACAACTGAAGGTTTTATCTACACTTGCCACCTTTTTTTTAATTTGAATGTGACTGCAGTTCTATAGAATGGTTGATTAAATAATTCAGTGAAGGTTTCCAGGCAACATTTAGACCAGCCATACTGATGAGATCTGCATGTACATGGAGATGAGATGTTGAAGGATCTCCTCTACAGTTGTTAGAGAATATAGAATCAGTTTCCTGGTACTAAACAAGTGAGGATATCACACTCTCATATGACAACACCTCCAACATACTTATGATTTCTATTTGCTAATGCCTCTAGCACCCTGTTTTCCGCAGAATATTATGATTTGGAGGTAAGACTTTTGAGTCAAAGACTGTATCTTTCAGCTATATTTCAGAAACTACAAGAATACAGGGCTAATACAGGCTAACCCATATGTGGTTATTTTATTTTTTTTTTGTATGTCAGACATTGATATCAGGATGACAAGTACTATTCTGCCAGATACTGTTAGTTGGATTAGTGAGACTATTGTGGATAGGATATAAATTAGAATGAAAACCTTTCAAAAGCAAAATCATTGATGTCAGGTGCTATACCTTTTAAAAAAAACCTTCCTGTTTTTAGTTTACATTTCTATGGCTGTCACTTTAAGTATAACATCTTTATGAAAGTGACGCAGTTTACCTTTTTGGTCTTATCAAGTGGATAAGAATACCCTTACATTAGACCACCTGCACATTTCAGTGAACATGTTCTACTTTGGGACTATATAACATGACTGCAAGACCATATGACTGAGCTTCAGAAGATCGACACTCTGACATATTCCAATGCGCATATGAGCCTTTTGGTGCTGACTATAAAGTCTTTCGGCTTTTCCCGTTTAGGGGTTCGCCACAGTGGAACTCCAGTCTGCTAATGATTGGCAGTGGATTTTTATGGTGTAGAGTTGCCAGCCCAATGCCCAGCCTTCAAAGAAGGCACACCCATTCACGCACGCACCTACCTGCATGTCTTTAGACAGCACTTGACCGCAGGGGGGGGTAACTGAAATGGTCTGAAATGTTCTAGTATTTTGTACTAATGAATTAATTACCCCTAAAGCACTCTGATGATTTGAAGCATTTTAAATGTTTTAATAGGATTCATACTGATTTTACAATAACATTAACTAACTAACTAAATAAATAAATAAATAAATAAATAAGATATGCAAAAAACGATCTATGCTGGGAGCTGCCCATGATGTTGAAGTAACTCTTACTCAATAAGTAATGGATTAACTGCTGAAAATAACTGCTCAGAAAATAGTCCCAGCACTTTCATGCAAACTGAAGACAAACATAAGTTTTAATACTATTAATCAATAAAACAACTGAAAGGTATTATTTATCTGACCTTTAAAACAGATCTTTATATTTCCAGTTTATAATGCTGGAATTAAATCATACTTATAGGTGTAACCCACACACACTGCCAAGCAGTCATGAAATAATTATCTCTCTAAACAGAACTGAAGTTAGAAATATAATTTTAGATCAAAACCAGAAATAATTTTCTAACGGCAGAGCTTATTTCTTACATCATGCATAGCACTCTTTGAGTGAATTTCATTTGTTTAGGACCAAAAGTTATTATTTCACAGTGAGGAAATGGATCTAGCAAAAGCCACTGACATAGTTGTACATGTATTCATTACAGAGTCTAATGAAATGAAAAAAAAACTAAAATAACTTAGTCAGTAATGAATAATTATAATGATGGTTATTAGTAATTATTAATGAGTAAGTAATTTATTTAACACTGCACTGAGCTCATCTCTAGCGGTACCAATAACTCTGACTCTGAAGATGTTAAAATGTACTTGGAGATAAATTTATTTCTGACATTTTAGTATTGTCCCCATCCTGTTTTTGCTACTCAGCCACTTATCTCCCCTAACAAATCACTGAACAGGTCCTAAATGCTCTCTTCAATATATATATATATATATATATATATATATATATATATATATATGTATATGTATATATGGATCTATATTATAAGATCGACGTTTGAAAACATCAAACAACATATGGTTGACACCATATGGTCGACGTCTTCAAACATCGAACTTATAAAAAGACAAAATAAAAAAGGAAAAAAGTACCCTAACGGGTTTAAGCAGGGGAGCAAGCCCCCCTGCAACCCCCACACCCCCGCTACTTAAATATACCAACTCTGAGACCGCACTACATTGCAGTAAACAGAAATCTCCCCTTATGGAGATTTCCGTTAACACGCTTGAGATTCTGAGCATTCGATATTCTCGTGGCGACAATGTGAGATTCAACATTGTCGGCTTTCGAGAATATAATATAGACCCATGTACATATATATGAAAAAAAAAGCTCTAAGGATTCTCTGAAAACACCAAGCAGTCTTTTACTCAGTACTAAACAAGGGCTCACTGATTCCCTTTTAAACCTATTCAGTCTCAGCCTCTGAACTGGAAAATTGTCATAGTGATGTCCTACCAGTGACTCCTGGAATTATAAACAATTTAGTTTTTCAGCATAGTCTGTAAAATAAAAAATGTTATTTTACAGACCTAATAAGCAAATAGATTTTTAACCTAAAATCCCTAGACCTAAACCAATATGGTGTTGAAAAACATAAATCCTGTTTACTGATCTGGCAGACTTCTCTGAGACGGTAACTGAGGGTCTCAATAATGGCCAAGTAGTACACACTGCCTAGCTGGATCTAGCTAAGTCTATTGATACCATCCTACAAACTGGTATTATTGAGAATATTAACCAATATGCATCTCATTGAAAAGTTAGCTATCTCACAGACAGGGCCCAAACAGTTAGGGCTGGTGGCTTGGTTTCCTGTAAAATGCTTGTCAACAAAGGTGACTTACAGGGATCCACACATTCAGTCTGCTCCTGTTCGGCATATACTTTGCTGATATCCAAGGTGACACCAAGGGCCACCAGCTGACTAAGTTTGTAGATTACTACAAATCTGGCTGCCATTATCTCTCCAACTAATACTCACATCCTGCAAGAGGGCCTAACACACACAAATTCCTAGTGATAAGACCATAGTCCTAAACTAAATGGAAAAAAAAAATAATATTTTACTGTTTGGGAAACAAGAACACTCCTGAACCTGTTGCATAAATGATACATGCCACCCCACCCGGCCAAAACTGATACAGTCATTAGGTATTTACTAACCTTTGTTGACAATGATCTGTCCCACTTACCTTTTTCAGCAAACCAAACATTCCATAAAATGTCCGTTTGATAAATTAGACATTCACACAAGCAGCCCTGCACTTCTGGCTGTTGTCAAATGCAGCAGTCGACCAAACACACAATACTCAAATTCGAGAGAGAGAGAGAGAAATAGATACACCCTTAATATAGGGATTATGCCCTACAATCCCAGTCTTTTCAACATTTGCACTCACTTGGAGAAAAAGAGAACAATTAAATGCCCCTAATTTTCAGTTGGTATGACCACTAATTTAATATATTTAGACATTAGAGGAGGGGAAACAGCCCCCACATCTTGGGGTATAGGGATACAGCACCATCTGAAAAGGCATTAGAACTGCATTTTTTGCATGTTATACTGAAGAAGTAAAATAGTCGACAATATACTGTGAATTATATCTTAATTTCTGTGGGTAATAACAGACTCAATTATACTGAAGCAAATAAAGGTGCCAGGCTACCAAATGATTAGCAAGTAGTGATGGACTGGGTTAGACCGTCAAGGCAGTTCTTAAATGTCTAAACCTGTTGTAATATTGCCATGGAATGCTTAGCAGATGCTTCTGTGAGGGATGACTTCAACTTCCACCTTCAAAAAATATCTCACTGTGGGTAGTGGCATTCTGCTCCAGTCACTGAGCTCATACAGAATTTAGTGTAAGTTTCACTAATGTTACTTCTGATACATTGCACATTGTGCTATGGCTTATTTGTAATTGTTGGTTTATTTGGAATTTTACATATGGCTGAAATTGTTTGATATATTTATTTGAAACATCTGCTAGAAATCTCACACTGTATTATCTTGCTTACTGTATTTGAATATCATTTTTTGAAATGCCCATGGTAAATACATCAAAGAGGTAATGCTACTAGTGTCCTGATAACCACGTGTATGTGGAAGAAACAGTAAGTTAATTATTTTAAAAGTGCAACAACAACTAACTAATTTACACCAAGAGGCTGCAATATGCATGCATAGCAAGAAGCTTTGTGATTTTTACTATACAGTTAACTTCCTTTAAATTTTTGATTATCCTACCAGCCACATACGGAAGGTAGTGTGTTATTTTTAGAGCATATCTGCAACTGATTAAGTCATAGTAATTTGCTATAATACATAAAATATAGCAAGAGGTATTGCATTTTATCATATAGTTGATATTTAAACTTATATTATGCTGATGGCTTTAGTTTTTGTTACTTAATGGGAGTCAATGAGACACGCAAATATAGGAAGGAACATCTAAGCCTATCACATATGCCTCAGCCTAAACATAGGAACAGCCTTTCATAAAAGTGTGGGAGCTTTTGATAAAAGTGACCGGATTTTTGCATTTGAAACTCTGAAGGGCTTTAATGTGGCACCTTTTACCAGCATGTAGGACACATATAAACTGTACATGCCACATGTGCTAATCTGTGCTTTTCTTTCCCAAATAACATTCATCTTTAGATGCTCAAAGCAAGTACACCCCAAAATAAATTATTATTTCCTTTGGCTATAAGGATTCATCTAGCCCTTTAGACCTAATCACTCTCTGCATGATTTCATAATAGCACCTTACTACAAGCACAAATTAGACTATTTGGGGATTTTTTGTTGTTTTTTATTTTATTTCTGAGCCACAGACACTCACTCTCACCCCCTATGAAACATAATATATTAGTGACTACGGCCTTGCGTCTAGTTACATTAATAGTTAATCTTAAATTATATGACAACTAGTAAATTATAATTTAGCCATTAATATATACTGCTCCTTCAGCCTCTGCAAAATTATTTAGGTATAATTTTGCTTGTTATGCAGATTAGGTAAAAATGTGCAACTACGCTATCATCACAGAACATTCTGACATGCTACTACAGAGTAACCTACACATGTGCCACTACATATGTGTTTACACATATCAGAGAGACTTTGATCAGAGAGATGGGAGAGTCTGGTATTTATTAGTTATTAATATGAATAAGTAAAAACTAACTAATAAATACCAAACAGTGAAGTGAAGCATTGACATTAAGCCCAAAAAAAAACGATTTCCTAAATTATGCAAGTTGCCTTTACAATACAACAGTAATGATATTTTTGCTGCACAAACTGTGTCACTAACTTTCTATTTTATTTCCTGGAGTTTTTGTCCCGAGGCCTCCATTCAGAATGGCCTTTGCTATGACTACACAGAAGCACACTGCCATCTACATCTGTATATACAACCACAGATCATTACTTACACATTGTATGAGTGTTCGCCCACATAAGCACATGCACACATACGCGCACACACACACACACACACACACACACACACACACACACACACACACACACAAAACACACATATGCATACAACATTAGTATTCCAGGAAGAATTACCACTTTGAGTAATATGAGTAATGCTATGTTTGTGAGAGTGGTGTGTGTGTGTGTGTGTGTGTGTGTGTGTGTGTGTACGCGCGCATGGCCTCCTGTATTTGATATGTTTTTCAGTGTCTTGTTTATTGGTAGTATTCCAGAAAGTGTTTTTCCATTGTTAATATTGCAAAATTGAGTCTGGGGTCAAAGTCAGGGTTAGCATACATTAGAAAGTTGGTGCAGGGGTATAAGCAATGTGGCACAGTACTGAGAAGGAATTTCTTTCTAGACCCAGAGGTGGATGTACCTCTTGTCCTGCCAGCTCACCCACTGTTCTGGTCTCTACCAGAGTATGACTGAGTGACCATGCCCTCAGCAGCACATCATCCCCAACCCCATCCATCCACTCAGGGGAAGACAAGCAAGTGATCTCAGGTCACATAGGTTACACTCAGAGCTTTAGCTTTAAACTTTTTGAGAATTTTTCTAAACATCTGGGAGATAACAAATTACCAATCTAAAAATATATCTAAGGAGTATACCAGATAAATAATTAATTTGGGCCCTTAGGTTTACAACTTTCAAAAAAAGTGTCCAAAACCATTCCCTCTTCTCTAAATTTAACGATCTGTCATATAACATTTAGTGTTTTTAATTACAAAAATCAAAAAAGTTCTCAAATCACGTATGTAACATTCTAGATGCCATATTCACATATATTTTTAGACAAAGACAAACTATAAACGACATAATTAGAATTGCAAGTGATAGTTTCCTTGCAATGCACAACTTTATTTATAGTCCTATAAATTCTGGCTTTGCAACTCAATATTTGCATTTACTACAAGTAAAACATTCATAATTGCTTCTGTTGGATCTATATGCATCTTTAATGGCTTTAACTTTCATCAAGATATTCTTTAAATTCTTTCCTATTAAGACAGCAGCCACTGGGCAAGCATCTGCTACTTCTGTAAGTGTGGCATCAAACATTAATGCATTCCAATAGGAATAAATACTGCTACTTATCTTATCAGCAAAATAAATACATTCAGTAATAAAAGTTAATGGCTCTTGACACTAAATACTCATATTTGGTTTATCCAAAAGAAGACTATTTCTATCCATTTTAGAAACTCTTATACATCTTACTTGTCATTCTCTAAATAAATGTTTGATTTTTATGAACAATATGTTCAAAATAGTCTTAAAAGTTTATACTGTTCCTCCTATACTTCAGAAATAAATCATACACAATATTTTTATTTGTTTCAAATGGGTGTGCACTCCTGTAATGTACACATCTGGGGCAAACAGTGAGTTTAACATTTGTTTCATATACAATATTATTATCTACCTCCAAAAATGTCTTTGTCATTAGCCTGACAAAACCAAAATTACCTGAATTCAAATATGCATGAAAATCTTTTATATAATCGATATTAACCTGCCAAATACAAAAGCACTCACTAATAAAGAGGTGACACACAACAATATTAGTTTTAAAAGGATTAACTCTGTCTTGTAAGACAAAATGGTCTTCAAACAATGATAGACATACAATAGCACAGTCCCGTCATTGTGCAATATTTATCCCCACAGCAAAAATTCTTGTTAAGCACAAATTGCAGTAGTCTTAAAAAAATGCAGTTCAGAACATGGAGGAATTTCCCTGTTGAGTCTTGTGTGCCAGACAGGCTTTCTCACTATGCCATTGTGTATAATTCCCTCCTTGGTGGTGTGCAGTGTTAAACAGAAAAAGATATGAACATTTTGTGTGTGTTTGTATGTGCGTGTGTCTGTTCAAGTGCACTTGTGCACATTAATGTGAGAGCGTGTGTGTGTATGAACATGTGTATGTGTATGTCTGCATATGTGTTGTGAGAGCGTGTGTGTGCGTGTGTGTGTATGAACATGTGTATGTCTACATATGTGTGCTTATGTACATGTTTGCATTAACATTAGTGTTGCACCCATTACTTTCTCCATAACTTAATGGAAGTTGTGCTAAACAGCAACTTCCTATATTTTGAAGGAGAATATTACAAGTAAGCTAAAGGAGTAGCAATGGATGCAGCAAAATTAGTAATGTGGTTATGGGAGAAGACATTTGTCTTTAATTCCAAATATACAACACATTGCAAACTCTATGCCTTAGATATTTGGATGATATATTTATTATTTGGAATGATAACCTTGATAAAATACCTGAATTTATGAAATATGTAAATAATTCTACCAATTTTTGAATTTTACATATATCCATACATCAGATGAGATTGATTATTTACATGTAACTATTGCTAATTCTATAACCTCTCTGCCTATCTTTACCTTCACTCTACTTACTCTTATTGTCTTGAATTTGTATTATTCACCTACTGTATAACTTGTTTCAATTTTGTGTATCCTTGTTTATTATTGTAACTAATTTAATGCTTTGTATATTTTCGATATGTGTTAAGAGCTATTGCTCATACCTTCATGCAATGTACTGTATCTTAAATTGTAACTCCATGGAGCTTTTCTCCCCGGGCCTCCACTGAGAAAGGACTACTAGCTCAGTCGGACTAACCCGGTCAACAAATGTAAAATAAATAAAATAAATAAAAGGGATAAATTATTTGTTTCTAATATTTATAAGAATCCAACCTTTTCCAATAGTTATTTATACTGCTGTAGTTGTCATACCTTTTCATGTAAGCGTAACTTGGTAGGGCAATTTATTAGACTTGCTAGACTGAGTAATTTCCAATAAAGATACTTTCTTACTGGAAAAACAAAAACTGGAAAATAAGTTTATTGAAAAAGAATAACCCCTAGATTTTACAATTAAAAGTAGTACTGAGGTTTTAGATGAATGGGGAAAGAAACTTGTACTATTATTAGGTACTGGTTTATTAGAAACACATTTATTAACATTCTGTGAAATGACCACGGGAGGTACAGTACAAAAGCCAATAATTTCCATTAGGGAGATCAATGGGGTATGTGACTGAGCTGTGATACTATTATATAACACTGATTCGACCTTTATTACTAACACTCACGTAAAACAGAGCTCCTCAATGACCCTATTTAAGCGTAACTTGGACAATTGGATCGGAAGCCATAAATTTACCCCAGGGTTTCACCTATGTCCTTCTTGGAGAGGGACAGTCAGTGCTCATCATAGATTCATGTGCAAATATAGACTATATATCTTGGTCTGTGAGGGAACAAGGGTATAACATGGCTAGGTTTGTAAAGGCTCTAGGACCAATAGCCTAGTAATCCTATGATCCTATTATAAAAACTAATTGGAATATATTTAAAGCTGATATAGGAGTCTTAAATATATTGGGTCATGCTCCAAAAATTTGTTACAAAAATGGAAAAAAAATAAAAAAACAATTGAGACAATGAAAGTTGGAGCATTAACTGGGTGTATAGCACTATTAAAAGGTACATCTGCTAGTGGTTGTTGTAAGCAATGCTATTTTATTACAATTGATACAATGCTGATATTGGGTAATTAACAGAAATCTAGAGTTCATATAGTCAAAGGGAACTATGCCACTAATGGAATTGTTTATTTAGCTACCTGTCCAGAATGTCAGGTGTTTTATATAGGAAAGACAGAAAAAAACTTTACATAAAAGCATCTATGAGCATTGTTACGGTATTCTTGAGAAGCATCTTAATAAACACTGGCTTTGTTCCTGCACCAACCCTGATTAACTTTCCTTCTTCCTCTCTCTCTTTTCTTCTTACATGATTCTTTCTTTCTCTTCTCCCGATATCCTGATAGCTCTCCCTCTTCATAACATCTATGTGGATATATGCTATCACATATACACAGTATGACTTTCGTAATAAAAAAAAAAAATATATATATATATATATATATATTTTTTTTTTTTTGTTTTTAATACATCATATGATTACACTTTTGGTTTTTGCTCCTATCATATTTGTGTATTATGTGTATTAACTAGCTCTGTTTATAAATTTTAATTTTGTATTGCCTATTCTCTATTTAACTTGTAATGACTGTTGGAGCTTTTCTCCCCGGGCCTCTACTGAAAATGGACATATATCCCACTGTTTACTGGCATACATGAAATTCTATTTATTAGTCAGATATCTTTCAGCAGAGCAAGTCATATGCCTTCTGATCTGCATCTGGTACACTGTCTGGACTGTATCGATAAACACAGATGACTGTTGATGATGATGATGTTTCAGCAGTTTTGAAGGAAATGGTATTCTTATCCATCTGTGTAAAAATAAAATACAAACTGTAAATAAATTCTTGACTATGTATTCATTAGACAGTAATATATATATATATATATATATATATATATATATACATATATATATATATATATATATATATATATATATATATATATATATACACATAGATAGAAAGACATGAAGCTGCACATGAGATATTTTATGCAAAACTGTGATTTATTAGCAGTGGGGTGCCTAAGTATCATGGCTGAATATATTTTATCCTTTGGAAGAATAAGCTGAAAACTTGAATGTTCATTCCATAGCATGTAATGATCCATTTAAGGCTCAATGTGACTATCCCTGCTGTTTGTGGGGAATATTCTTCTTTCAGTATAGAAAATGTTTCAGTATTTTAATGGAAATATTATTCAGTGTTATACATTGACATAGATCTAAGCCAGTGTGACTAGACAAACAGTCTTTCTCCAAGACAGAAGCATGGCCTTGCAAACATATACAGATTCAGCAAATGCAAGCTGCGAACCACTACAACAAAGAAGTTATGCACAATGTTTAGTCATACGGAAACAAACATCTTTCAATAAAACAAGCCAGATGAATGTGCATTATTTGCCATATATTATTATAAATATATATATATATATATATATATATATATATTATATTATATTAATAATATATATATTAATACCATACTGACAGCCCTGTACAAAATTACAAAATGCACAGTACTAAAGGCAGACTACAACATAAGGCAGGTCACAGCATGTTATATATTTAGTAAAACAGCTAAGCACACATATATATACCTAGCATACAAGATGCATGGGCACTTTTGTGTGTAATGCATTTGCAGTTTACATCTCTCATGACAAAAATACCTCATTTCCCCTTCAGAAATTGAGGAATGGTTCTTGTGTTAACTGAAAAACAAGTGGCTATAATCTTGCAGATGAAAAAAAAAAACCTATGTACCTCTACTCCCCCACCCCCTATTGTCCAGAAGGTCATTTGCAATGCCTTTCTCTCTCTCCTCTTCCGTGGCCAGAAAAAAAAAACTGCAAGAAAAAACAGAGGGTTGGAGTCTTTATTGATTAATACCTTAAACCTCCTGTAGTTTATGGCCATGGGATGCATGCTAATGAGCTGGTAAGGACATACTATTATTATGGATACATGGCTTCTGAATGCCCATGACTGTTTACGCCTTAATGGGTACAACAGTTCTTTCTCCATGGGAGAAACACATCCTAGCACACACCTGAAATGCTGCATGCTCTTAAGGGGGCACCAGTATGCATCCCATGGATCTCCACTATGGGAAATGTGAGGTATTGCACAGCATGGAGATAAAAACTTCATGCCAAAACATAAAGATGTAAAAAGTAAAAACATCATGGACATTCATAAGCCATGTTGCTGAAACTCTGTATGTCCTTAAGAAATCATTAGCATGTATCTCATGGATCTCCACTATGGAAGGTTTAAGTATTGCCGAGTAAAGTCTCTAGCTTGGGGTGGTTTTCTTGTAATTTTTATTAAATGGTTTGTCTGTGTGACCCTTTTACTGACTGGGTTGGTTATTTTGTGACCAGAAGTCACACTGAAATACCTACTCCTTTACTACTCTACTAGTCTAAAAGGTGAACTACACATGCCTCTCAACTGTCCAGATTTTCCCAGAATGTCCAGATTTTTGCTTCATATTTTTGGTCTGTCATAAAATTTGTCATTTTCTGGCAAATCACCGAAGATCAAAGTTACTACATTTCAGTTTCAGAGTTCATGTCCTTCAGAAAATGCATACTGAAACAAATCCTGCTATTCTAGCAACCTTCTAAGTTTATAAGGGCAATATTTAAAAATCAGTCCCTATTTTTGGTCTTTCCTCCATTATTTTAGGTTTTGTCCAGATTTCTTGATCTAAGAAGTTGAGAGGTATGGAACTGTAACTTTATCTGCCACTCACCCTTTTTAGCAAGAACATGTACTGAAATTACTACATACTCCTACCCACCCTGCCCTCACTGTGTGGAAGGAAAAAGGCAACAGCTGCTACACAAAGACTATACACATTCCCCAGTGTGGAGCCATTCTTACAGCACAAATGTAACTAACTCTCTCAGCCTGCAGTGGCTGAGAAGTTGAAGATCAGTAACTTTTAGAATACAGACTGACTGCCCAAACCCATAAACCAGAAAAAAGTCCTACTTAGCATTGGAAACCCATCCAGTGTGGCAGCAAGTTTTTGCTCAGCATGTTAGATTTTGTTTTACAACTGTCTATTGAAGTATTGATCAACTTGGGAGGGTGGCTTAATGGCTAAGGTGTTTGCCTTACAAACACAAGGTGCAGGGTTTGAGTCTCACAAGGGATAATTGGCTAGGCTTAAAATGGCTCGCAAGGGCAGTTAGCTTAGTACTAAACAATGAACCAATGAACCAATAAACTGATTGCACAACTATTTTACAAATGCCCTTTGCGCAGAAAAAAGTTTCTAATATGTCATTTGGACAGTAATTAAAAGCAACACTGAGTTAATATAAATACCTTCTAAGTCTCAACAAGGTGGTTCAACAATGCCAGGGTGGAGTGGGGAGTGTGGGTGGGAGAGGTATGAGGTGTTGACGTCTTGGGGGTGTGTCCTTGTACATGATTCTCCCATGATGATTGAGAAAGCTAGTAGGAAGCACCAAGTTTCTGAAGGAGCTGGAACAACCAAGAAGGAGAGGTTCTTGTATGAGCGATTGGTGTCCCTGCATTATATAATTATTACATGTCACATCATAATGTTGGTGATGAGGTGACGGGGAAGGCTAGGTGCACACAGCTACTGTCTAAACACCTAAGATGATGTTGCATAAACTCTCATTGCTCTTTACCTCTGCAGCGGGGAAGAGTGGAGACATGTACTGTGTTGGATGATGAGGAAGAGGGGCAAAAAGAGTAGCATTATCTGACTACTGTACTCCTAACATGCTCCAGCTGTGGACATGAATACAATGCAAAACTTTAACATTAAAAAAACACCAAACAAACTGCAAAATTACCACTACACAACACAATAAACTGTGAAGGACAAAATTCAGCTAATGCCGGTCAACATCTGAGATGAATACAGAAAATTCTGTTGTTATAAGGAAGTATGTATAACAACACATAAAGACATAAATGCATTACCTCCATTCTTGTGTGCACAAACAGCTTCATGAATGATAATTATGTGTGATTCAAACTGACCACTGCCAGTGTTAGCATATGCTGACTGAGTTGCATAGTCTTCAATGACTGTTTGCTACCAAGTGAACTTTACGGTTTATTCATACAGAAGCAAACTATAGTGAAGTATAGTTATGATGCAACAAAGACAAATTAAAAATTGTGTACAATGTCCACTAAACTGCAGCCCGAGTGTGCAACCCAGACATTGTTATGGCAATAAATACAACAGGTAGAACATCTACATATCTTTATGTCATACATAAAGAAATCCATCCTAACTATTAAATATACCCTCACAAATGTGATACAACTACCTGTCTGTAACACAAATTCAGTAACGCAGGACCAAACATGTCTACTAAGTGGTAATATGCACCTCTAAACAACAGCATGAAGCTATACAATTAACAGAAAATGTTGCCATTACACTTAAAGACTGAGAACCACACAACAAGGCTCTTGTCACAAACCATCATGCATTTCTGTGGCAGACATATCAGAAACTACTTTTGAGGTGTCCAAACCATAGGTTAAGGAGCAGACCCTCTTTACCTATAGCCACCCCATTTAAGATGTGCATATCACAAAAGTATGTATACATGCAATACAACATTCTGTAACTCAGTGATTTTTTAGTAAAGTCATTAACCTGCCTACTGCAAAACATGTGCAGAATCAGTACTGGAGAACAGACATATTCAGCTGTAAGGAACATTGAAAGTGTTGGACATATATGGACACTTGTTGGCTATATATGATATGGCATCAACACTGCAGTGTGAATGCCTGAGAATCATGCCAAGTACTTGGATGTATATGTCTGGATACAATTTCTCCATATCAGTGGTAGGTGCCCAACACAGATACATGGCAGAATATCCATGTGCTGTCAAGCCATGTAAACACATGGGCAGCAATACATCATTCAATATACATGATGACAAGAAAAGCACATGAATGCATACTGTACAATGAATGACTACAGTGTCAGCACAATGATGCAGAGCTTTAAACTATAACTATAGGTATAGCTACAACTATAACTATATTTATAACTATAAGTATATAAGTATAACTATAACTATAATGGTGACTTTAACCATAACTATAACTATAGGTAAAACTATAACTATAACTATAACTGGAGGAATAACTATTACTATAACTACAACTATAGGTATAACTATAACTGCAGGTATAACTGTAACTATAACTACAGGTATAACTATAACTACAACTATAGGTATAACTATAACTGCAGGTATAACTGTAACTATAACTATAGGTATAACTATAACTACAACTATAGGTATAACTATAACTGCAGGTATAACTGTAACTATAACTATAGGTATAACTATAACTACAACTATAGGTATAACTATAACTGCAGGTATAACTGTAACTATAACTATAGGTATAACTATAACTACAACTATAGGTATAACTATAACTGCAGGTATAACTATAACTATAACTATAGGTATAACTGTAACTATAACTATAGGTATAACTATAACTATAACTTTAACTATAGGTGCAGCTATAACTATAGCTATAACTATAACTGTAACTATAACTGTAACTTTAACTATAGTTATAACTATAACTATAACTTTAACTATAGGTACAGCTATAACTATAGCTATAACTATAACTGTAACTATAACTGTAACTTTAACTATAGTTATAACTATAACTATAACTTTAACTATAGGTACAGCTATAACTATAGCTATAACTATAACTGTAACTATAACTGTAGGTATAACTGTAACTTTAACTATAGGTATAACTATACTTATAACTAAAACTTTAGGTATAATTATAACTATAACTATATATGCATCATGGCACCTGCAAAGTACATGAAGTACAATGCAAAGAACCTGCCAATTACAGTATATAACCCTGGCATGTATACAAGGCAGTCTACAGTCCCCCTAATGTATGCTATAGTTATGCAATTACACCTGCAGTGTGAAAAAAATGCTTAAATATCCTCAGACTTCCTGGACACCAAACACATAGGGTGTACTTTTAGAAAAAAAAATGAACTTAACAATGATACAAGGCCAGATTGTCACATTAATGCTGATTCTAGAGACGTTTACCATCATGTGATGTCCACCATTCCACAGGCATGAATACAATGCAACCAGTAATGGTAAGAAATGTCAAAAAATGTAGTTTGCAGACAATATGATGTAGGCAAGCACTGTGAAATCTCACTGCAGGATTAGTCATACTTGATATAATTACAAAACTTACCTTTAAGTTCTCTGTGACCTGTAGAAAATTTCTCTGAATAGTAAATGATTGTCTTATACTTTGTATCAGTTCTAACCCAAAGCTTTTATATTATGTATAATATGTTATAATTATTTAAACTGCAGATACTTTTGTTTTATTTTTCAAAACTGTAAAATTATTGTTCTTTAAAATGTTTTGTAATAATTTTGAGCTTTTCTCCCCAGGCCTCCACTGAAAATGGAGTTCTACCAGGTCGGACTTTCCAAGCAATCAAATGTCAATAAATAAATAAATAAATAATATAGTGCAAACACAACCCTTCCATAACAAACCTGAGCACTAAAAATTCCTGTTATACATCCATACATCCAATACACATCACACAATTCATCTATCTAAACTTAATCCGTTAAGAAATATGACACCATCTGAAATCAATATATGACAGCATGAAGTTTAGAGACAGTATAACAAACATGCTGTTGTTTACATACAATATAATATAAACTGTTAATACTAGAGAGAAGACACTAAACACTCGTCAGCCTGTGGAAGCAATATGCAGGACATATGGATATTCATATCTTTTCTTTGTCTAGAATAACATAATTTTCAATGGTATTATTTTGTAGTTGTGCCTTTTATAAGCACCCATTACAAATTCCAGCAACCTAACACTTGCAGAAGCAGTATTCAGGAAACCTGAACATGATGCCAATCCAAGAACAGTTAATTCCTGCATCTGAAATGCATTGCCAACAACATTCTGGAATGTAGTAGCATTTTGCACAGTCATTTATCACAAAATATATCAACTCATTACATACACAGTCACTATGATGAACAACTATACATGTCAAAAGTTCTGTAAAAGTCAACATCACTCACTGCTGGTAATTTGTTAATTTATAAAATGCTTACACTATACAGACCAGTTTAATGAATTGTATCACCTCAATCACCACTGGTAAAATTTACTTTTAATTGTTGTTTATATTATTCATACAGGGGCACTATAGCACTATGGTATCACTGTTTGTCCAAGACCACTGCATACTGCTTTGTGGAGTTTCTCCTTTCCCCATTGCTAAAGCGCTAGGCTACTCCAGAGGTAGAGTGTATGAGATACATATATATGTGTGTGTGTGCGCGTGTGTGTGCGTGTGTGTGTGTGTGTGTGTGTGTGTGTGTCTGTGTGTGTGTATAGAAATGTATATATATATATATATATATATATATATATATATATATATATATATATATACACATAGAAGTGTGTATCTACCTGTCTATCTATCCACATAAAACTAAGATAGACAGTTGTGAGAGGCTTGTTCCCCATGTGAGGACTGCAGGGGGACTTGTTCCCTGCTGAAATACTTGTTTCAGCTTGCACAGGTGGGCTGCAGATCTGTTGTCTTCCTGATTACTTCTAACTAAGATATTCCTCGGACAGTCATGTCTCATGTCTCAGTTGTTTGTAGCGAAATAATAAAACAAGTCTAGGTACTTGTGATCTCCTCCATGCTGTATTCCTCATTAATCTCACAAACGCAACATTTAGATATGCATTCGGCAGGACATAAAGATATCAGCACCCATGTGAAGATGATTGCATTTCTCACATAATGATAGCAATAGCTCGTTAACAATCCCCAAACCAATGCAGCATGTATAGAACTGACAGAGAGTACAAACTGTTAGTTTTGACAAAAATTAAATGTTGCCATCATTCCTATGACTACAGATAGGTATCATTTGCACAGCACCCACACAGGGAAGAATAACAGGAGCCTATACGGCAGTGCTATGATATTCTACTGTTTTTTTAATTTCTCCAAGTCTTTTGGGTTTCTAATACCATGACGGGAATGGGCCTCGTTCCTAAGTTAAAGTACGGTTAAAGTTCATGAAATTAGTATTGTTTCACTCTTTGATGTCAGCCAAAAGTGCTCTTCTCAGCACCCGCAATGTGCCCAGTAATGACTCCTTCTGCAATTCGTACAGGGTTATATGTACTGGTAACATATCTAAATATGATTGCAGATTCGTTTTCATAAGATCCATTGCTCCTACTAAAATTGGGATTGTCTGGGTATCTTTCTTCCACATGGCTCTTGTTTCTGTCTGCAGATCTAAGTATTTTATGACTTTGTGTCTCTCTGTATGCAAAACACTGTAGTCACTGGGTGTGCTGATTTCAATGATCAATGTTATTTTTGTCTTCTTTTCTTGGACCACTATATCTGGTTTTATAGCATCTATCTTTTGAACTGTTGGTAATGGGTGCTCCCATATGATATAAACTTCATCATTTTCTATGATTCTTTGTGGATCATGTTTCCAGTGTTTTTCAACCACTTCGATACCATAATGTTTGCATAATCTCCAGTGCAACAGTCTCACCACATTATTATGTCTTTCAGTATACAGTCCCTCTGCCATTAGTGCATCACAACCAGCAACAAGGTGTGTGACTGTTTCCAAATCGGTTTTACAAAACCTACATTTGTCTGTTTCTCCCACATGTTCAATGAACTTAGTAAAGCAGCATGTATGTAGCCCACTATCTTGGGCTGCCAATATTAACCTTTCATTTCTTGATGTGAATTCACCTCTCCTTAACCATTCCTGCATTCGTTCTTGATCAATACAAGGCTCTTCCAAATGTTTTCTATACTTGCAACTATATTTATGTTTTTTCCACATTTCTTGCCTTCTCATCTGGTCCTTCACCTTATATTCTTTCTTTTGTTTTTTGGCACATTCAGTTGCTGCCTGGTTTTTATCTACTTCTGGTTTGATTTCCATACCTGATTGACATTGATATACTTCTGCTAAATTAAGCAGAGACATCATCTTAGATTTATTCTCCTCATGTTTCAAAACTTTCACTACATTTGGATCTTGTGAGGTCAGTAGATATGTGTATGGAATCCCATGATTGCAGATCTATACATGTAATGAATTTCAAGGAGGCCCATCCCTCCTTCGGAATGGGGAATATATAATCTTGGTATACCTTGATTTTTCTAAATCATTTGGTGAGAATGAAGCATCCTTCTTGTTTTAATATCCAGTCTATCCAACACTTTTTTGGGGCCTGTCAATCACTCCAAAACTATAAGTTAGGACAGGAAGAGCAAATTGATTTATAGCTTGGATCTTGTTCCTAGATGTCAATGCTGTTTACAGGATTAATTTAAGTCTTCTAAAGTACTCCTTATTGAGTTTTATTCGCATTTGTTCATGTTTTATTGCTGACCCTTCATCAATTCCTAAGTATTTATACACTGCCTCTTGCTCAAGTTCTTTTATATCACATTTTTGTACCAAACTGATGTTTTCCTGGTGCTGCAGTTTTCCTTTTTGAAAGGTTGCTTTTGCACATTTATCAAGACCAAATGACATTCCAATATCATCTGAAAAAGCTTTGACAACTTGCAGTTGTGCTTTCAGTTTTTCATCTGATGAGCTATACAGTTTTAAATCATCGACAAAGAGAAGATGAGAAGTATTTACAGTTTGTTGTTTTCTAGGAGACAAATTGTAGCCATGGCCTAAACTGTTAAGTAAACAGCTTAATGGATTAATGGCAAGGCAGAATAGCAACGGTGACAGAGAGTCACTCTGGAATATCCCCCTTTGAATTTTTATCCCTGGGATAGTAATCTGTCCTTTATCATGGCTTAATTGCAAAGTGGTCTGCCACTGTTTCATGGTTACTGTAATGTAGTCAATCAGTGTAGGGTGTATCTTATACATTTTTAAGCACTCTTTTATCCATGAATGTGGGATACTATCAAATGCTTTTTTGTAGTCAATCCATGCCATACTTAGATTCTTCCCCTTCTTCTTACTGTTGTGTGTGTATACCAATGGCTCCCTTACTGAGAACAAAAATGTTATGTTAATAATACACTCTGTTCAAATATGTCATATCTGAAAGCACAAACTGTGCAATAATATCACAAAACATTGCATCTTTCTCTATTGTCATAGAACTGCAGAACACCAGAGTGTAGTAAAGGCCAACATTATTTATATCATATGGGAAGCAGTCATTGTTTTTAATTTTAGTGACTCCTCTAAAGTCAAAAATGTGTTATATCCAGCCAATTGTGTTGATTCCTTCTGTCAATAAACTTGAATTGCTGAGCTTATGCATTATGACATGGTCATACATGATGTACCATTATTAAAAGTGCTACTTTCTATAACAAGTTATTTGTGAGATGGAATTGTACTCTTAATATACTAATTCTGAAGTGGCATGATGTCAAAAAAAATGGAAAACTTGTTTTTATGTTAAAATCAAATTTTCCTTTTTATCTGGGTTAGAAAGACTTTTGATGTTAGCATGCTTAGATTAACAGGGTGTGGTGGTAAAACCCTGACCTCATGAGAAAGAGTGCAGAGTGGCACATTGATCCGCAAAAAAACAATTTGCTTTCATTTAACAATTTTGAAAAGAGGTATATTTTATAGTACTGGTTTATTTCCATGCCTTGTAGAGTTCATGTGTTGTCACTATTACATACTCTATGTTTGCAGTTCCAGCAATTCTGAGCTGTAAATTTCAGATGCCCATTTAAGAATGTATGTAAATGGCCTGCACGGACAAAACACATATGGCCAGTATAGGTGTTCAGTATATGGACATCAAAGTTCTCAGCACAGGTTTATTGTAGATATAACATTGCGTTCAGCACTGCAGATACAATACATGTGTAATACTGTGCTCAGCAATGCAATGCACTACAGGTGTCAATGTGTCCTGCACTGCAAACACAATACTTTCTGTATCTTATGGTGTACTAGAACAAGATATATGTCATAAGGGAATAAAGTGCCTGCCATGCTACAGTGAGACTCACACATGTAATGACACATGTAATGCACACACCTTCCTCAGGACACGAGTACACTCATATCAATATATCAAGATTTAAGTCACATCATTTATAAAAATAAATGAAAATGTCTCTGCACAGTTTGAAAAAACTCAGGAGATACACTGAGAAATAAAAAAGAAAGGATACAATGCAAATAGTTTAGGGATGAACCACTGAAGTTCTACAGGGAGGTAGAGAAGAAACTAACAATAGTTGAAGCATCAAGAATAGAGGAAATTGAATTCTAAAGAAATATCCATGAGGACCAAATTTAGCTCAACAAGGAAGACAGATAGATAAAAAAAAGTAAAAGAAGGAGTAATGAACCCTGTTACAAAGGATATGGATTGTAATGCAGCAACTGCTAATGAGATAGAGAAAAAGTTAAGAAGGGCTTCTAATTTGAAAATGTCAGGTCCAGATGCTGTACATAACATCTGGTTGAAGGTATTAACATCTTTACACCATGCATAACAAAAATCGCCAACCAAGGGGATGTAAAGCCACAAGAACACTGGTTTACTGATAATTTTCATTTCAAACATAAACAGGAACTTCAGATTACACATTTACTCACCATTTCCTCTTTTATAAACTTCTCTACTGTCATCATTTGGCCAAAATGTTAATTATATGACTGCAGAAATATTTCCTTTTAAAGCATACAACACATAAAATATTTATAGCCAAATGTTAAAAATTCGTTTAAAACATGTTAAATTATCTGCACATCAAAAATACATGTTTTGTATCAAAAATAATAAAAATAGTAAAAAAATAATAATAATTTAACCCTTTTAAGTGTTAATAGACTATTTATTGAAATCATAGGATGTACAAGCCAGTGTATTTCTTTGTGCCAGTCCCAAGACAGGATGAATTGGGAGGGTTGCATCAGGAAGGGCATCCGGCGTAAAATTTTGCCAAATCATACATGCGGACAACAGTACAGATATACATACCGGATCGGTCGAGGCCCGGGTTAACAAGGACTGCCACCAGTACTGTTGGCCAACAGTGTGCTGGTGGAAATTGGGCTACTGTTGGCTGAAGGAGGAGGAGAAGAAGGGGAAGGCATGCCCGAAGTCAGGTAAAGGCTAGGACTGTGATAGTGATCGTTGAAACTTTGAATGTTGGCAGTATGACTGGTATAGGGAGAGAGCTAGCTGATATGATGGACAGAAGGAAGGTAGGTATATTGTGTGTGTAAGAGGCCAGATGGATGTGGAACAAGGCTAGGTATAGTTCAAACTTTTCAAATTGTTTTATCATGGTGTGGATGGGAGGAGAAATTGTATAGGGGTTATCCTGAAGGAACAGTATGCTAAGAGTGTTCTGGAAGTGAAAAGAGTGTCGGATAGAGTGCTGTTTATGAAGATGGAAACTGATGGTGTAATGATGAATGTTGTTGGTGCATATGCTCCACAAGTTGGGTGAGCGATGGATGAAAAAAAAAATATTTGGAGTGAGTTGGATGAAGTGGTGATGACTGTACACAAGGGTGAGAGACTGGTGATTGGAGCAGATTTCAATGGGCATGTTGGTGAAGGGAACAAAGGGGATGAGGAAGTGATGGGTAGGTATGGTGTTAAGCAAAGGAAAGCAGAAGGTCAGATGGTAGTGGATTTTGTGAAAAGGATGGACATGTGGTGAATATTTTAACAAGAGAGAGGAGAAGAGGGTGACATACAAGAGAGGAGGAAGATGCACACAGGTGGATTATATATTATGTAGAAGAGACAGTCTGAAGGAGATTGGAGACTGTAAAGTGGTGACCGGGGAAAGTGTAGTTAGGCAGCATAGGATGGTGGCTTGTAGGATGACATTGGTGATCAAGAAGAAGAGGAGGAGGAGTGTAAGGGCAGTACCAAGGATCAAATGGTGGAAATTGAAAAAGGGTAATTGTGAGGTTGAGGTCAGGAAAGAGTTAACACAAGCACTGGGTGGCAGTGAAGAGTTACCAAATAGCTGGGTAACTACAGCAGAGCTAGTACGGGAGATGACTAGAAAGGTGCTTGGTATGACATCTGGAAAGAGGAAGGAGGACAAGGAAACCTGGTGGTGGAATAATGAAGTATAGGAGAGTATACAGAGAAAGAGGTTGGCGAAGAAGTGGGATTGTCACAGAGATGAAGAAAGTAGACAAGAGTATAAGGAGATGAGGTGCATGGCAAAGAGAGAGGTGACGAAGGCTAAGGATAAGGTGTATGAAGAGTTGTATGAAAGGTTGGACACTAAGGCTAAACAGAGGGACCAAGCTAGTAAAGATGTGCAGCAGGTAAGGGTGATAAAGGATAATGAGGGAAATGTACTCACATGTGAGGAGAGTGTGTTGGGCAGATGGAAAGAGTACTTTGAGGGGTTGATGAATGAAGAGAATGAGAGGGAGAGAAGGTTGGATGATGTAGGGATAGTGAATCATGAAGTACAATGGATTAGCAAGGAGGAAGTAAGGATAGCTATGAAGAGGATGAAGAATGGAAAGGCTGTTGGCCCAGATGACATACCTGTGGAAGCATGGAGGTGTTTAGGTGAAATGGCAGTGGAGTTTTTAACTAGATTGTTTAATATAATCTTGGAAAGTGAGAGGATGCCTGAGGAATGGAGAAAAAGAGTTTTGGTACCGATTTTTAAGAATAAGGTTGATGTGCAGAGCTGTAGTAACTACAGAGGGATTAAATTGATCAGTCACATCATGAAGTTATGGGAAAGAGTAGTGGAAGCTACGTTAAGAAGGGACATGATGTGGTCCCACTCCACAAAGGCGGTGCCTCTACGGACCCTGGTAATTACCGCCCTATAAGCTTAACAAGTCTAGTCTGCAAAGCTATGGAGAGGATCATAATGGAGCTCATAAACAAAGATATAGGGGACTTGCAGACATTGGACCCGACCCAGTTTGGCTTCGTCAAGGGCAGATCATGCCTTTTGAACTTGGTCGACTTCTTCGAAACAGTCACCAAGGCCATTGATGAGGGAAAGGCAGTCCATACGGCCTACCTTGACCTTGCAAAGGCTTTTGACACAATACCCCACTCGGGTATTGTAGAAAAACTTACCAGCTTAAATGTAAACCCATATGTCACAAGATGGGTTGCAAACTGGCTTAAGGACAGAACCCACAGGGTTAGAGTTGCTGGCGCTATGTCAGACTCCAAGCCGGTCACAAGTGGTGTCCCACAGGGCTCGGTCCTTGGCCCCCTATTGTTCGGCATCTACTTCTCAGAAGTACAGGCCAACATGGGAGGACTTTGGCTGACAAAGTTTGCAGGCGACTGCAAACTGGGCGCCATAGTGGAAAGTGCATCGGACACGGATATCCTTCAGAAGGGACTCACGGAAACAGATAGCTGGTGCCAGAGCCATGGCCTGAAGTTAAACGCCAAAAATGTATAGTCATACCCTTCGGGAAAAACAAGGTAACCCCAAGCTACCATATAGGTGGCAATCCACTAAGCACAGAAGAGGTTATCAGGGACCTGGGGACCCAGGTTGACAGTGGCCTTTCTTTTGACACTCACGTTGCTAAAGTGGTTAGAAAGACCTTCTACATTGCCCACCTGATCATGAAGGGATTCACATCCAGATCTAGTGAGGTCATTGTTCCCCTGTACTCTTCACTTATCAGACCAATGATTGAGTACAATGCCCCATTCGGGATGTATCTCACCCGACATCTGCAGCAATTGGAGAGACCCCAAAAGTTCCTCACCAAAAGGATAAAGGGACTCCAAAATCTGCCATATGCTGCCAGATTGAAGAAACTCCAGCTCTATTCAGTCGCATACCGTCTGCTCAGAGGTGACATGTGCCTGACATACAAGGCCATGTCCAACCTGGAATTAATGGACATGCTCCACCTTAAAAAATCCAAATCCACCAAAACCACTAGAGCAAGCGACTTAAACCTTAGCACGGATATAAATAGGACGTGCTGGAGGGATAGATTTATCACTCAGAGACTCCCTATGCTGTGGAATAAAATCCCGGTCCATGTGAGGCAGAGCACCTCGCTGGCTCTGTTCAAGAGAAATCTTGACCTGTGGATGGGCGATCGTAGGTTTAGCCCGGGAATCATCTCTGTGTCACTGCTGGACAGAGGCACAACAAACTAATGGGCACAGTATTTTTTCATATAAGGGGTGGCGTAAGCCACAAAACGTTGGGCTAGGCTTATAAATGCCTTAGGGCAGATAGCCTAGTATAAACCTATGAACCTATGATGATTAGTGATCAGCAGTATGGTTTCATGCAAGGAAAGAGCACTACAGATGCGATGTTTGCTCTGAGAGTGTTGATGGAGAAGTACAGAGAATGTCAGAAGGAGTTGCATTGTGTCTTTGTGGATTTAGAGAAAGCATATGACAGGGTGCCTAGAGAGGAGTTGTGGTATTGTATGAGGAAGTCAGGAGTTGCAGAGAAGTATGTAAGAGTGGTACAGGATATTTACGAGGGTAGTGTGACAGCAGTGAGGTCTGCAGTGGGAGTGATGGATGCGTTTAAGGTGGAGGTGGGGTTACATCAAGGATCAGCTCTGAGCCCTTTCTTATTTGCAATGGTGATGGACAAGTTGACAGACGAGATCAGACAGGAGTCCCCGTGGACTATGATGTTTGCAGATGACATTGTGATCTGTAGTGAGAGTAGGGAACAGGTGGAGGAGACCCTGGAGAGGTGGAGATATGCTCTAGAGAGAAGAGGAATGAAGATCAGCTGGACTAAGACAGAATATGTGTGTGTGAATGAGAGGGAGGATAGAGGCATGGTGAGGATGCAAGGAGTAGAGGTGGCGAAGGTGGATGACTTTAAGTACTTGGGATCAATAGTTCAGAGTAATGGTGAGTGTGGAAGAGAGGTGAAGAAGAGAGTACAGGCAGGATGGAGTGGGTGGAGAAGAGTATTAGGAGTGATTTGTGACATACGAGTACCAGTAAGAGTGAAAGGGAAGGTCTGCAAGAGGGTAGTGAGACCAGCTATGTTATATGGGTTGGAGACAGTGGCATTGACAAAAAGGCAGGAGTCAGAGCTGGAAATGGCAGAGTTAAAGATGTTAAGATTTGCACTGGGTGTAACGAGGGTGGACAGGATTAGGAGTAAGTATATTAGAGGGTCAGCCCAGGTTGAAAGGTTTGGAGACAAAGCCAGAGAGGCAAGATTATGTTGGTTTGGACATGTGCTGAGGAGGGATGCAGAGTATATTGGGAAAAAGATGCTAAGGATGAAGCTGCCAGGAAACAGGAAAAGAGGAAGACCTAAGATAAGGTTTATGGATGTGGTGAGAGAGGACATGCAGGTAGTTGGTGTGACAGAGCAAGATGCAGAGGACAGGAAGAAATGGAAACAGATGATCCACTGTGGCAACCCCTAATGGGAGCAGCTGAAAGATGAAGAAGATCATTGAAATGGTGAGTGAATTTTTAATCTGAGGAAGGTCCTGTTTTACATTTGGAATGGAGGTGCTCATTAGACCAGTGTTCTTCTGGCTGTGCCTCCCTTGGCTGGCATTTTTTTTTATGCTTGTTACCTTTCTGTTCACCTGTTTGGACAAATGTTTGCACTGTGATTTAGTCTTGAGTATAAAATAACTATACGTACACCCTGAAATGCCACCAGCCTGGCTAACAATTTGGAATGTCATACTTATACTTAGAAGTGTGCTGGCAATCCTCCCTAAGAACTGCTGACCAAAAATCTGTATCTCAACAACATGTAGGCTATACAGAGAAACTGATGCAGACAGTGCATACAGTCATTTAAAGATTCAATCATGACATTAGAACTGAAGGAAAATAAAAGAGAGTCTTTCAGAACTAAGAATCATATTTTTATTAAACAATGCCATAATGGGGATCTATGAAAAGAACAGGAATCTCGCTATGGCATAGGTAGATTACAAAAAGCATTTGATACCATTTCTCACTCCTGGATGAATGCTTACAAATTTACAAAAAATATTATACATTGAAAAATTTTATCGCATTTACTATACAAAAGTGGCAAACCACTTTGCAGTTGAACCACAAAAAGAGCAAATTACTACTTAAGGTGTGATGACCCACAGTGGAATATTCTAGGATGATTTTTTTCTTACTATTACTGCTCTGCCTCAACCCATTAAGCTGTTTATATGACAGCCTAGATGATGGATTCAGTCTGACTCCAAGAAAATCAGCCTCTTAAAAGATCTCATCTACTTTTTGTAGATGATATAAAACTCTACAATTCATCAGGTAAACACCAGAAAGAACATGTACAAGTCATTGAAACCTTCTCAGATGACATAAGAATGACATTTGATCTTGACAAGTATGCAAAAGCAACATTTGAAATAGGAAAATTAAAAAAATTGAGAAAAAAATGTGGGGAAGAATGTGCTATAAAAGAATTTGAACAAGGGGGAGTGCATACATATCCTGAATAAATGAAGGGTCAGCAACAGGGCAGAAACAAATGAGAACACCACTCAGTAAGGAGTGTTTTAGAAGAATGAAAGGAACAATAAAATTGCTTTGATATCTAGGCATAAAGTTAAAGCTATAAATCAGCTTGCACTTACTGTTTTAACATATAGCTTTGGGGTAATTCACTTACCCCTAAAAGAGCTGGATAAGTATGATAGGAACAGAAGAAAATTGCTTCATTCCAATCAAGTGACATATAAGAACCAGGCTTTGCCAATTTTATATATGCCTCAGTCTAAAGAAGGAATAGGCCTCCTTGAAATTGACTATACATACAGGTTGCTGATTGAGGGATTACATACATGTTTACTGGCATTATCATCAAACCCAAACATAGTAAAAGTGGTAAAACAAGAAAAAAATCAAGTCTAAGATGACATTCTTGTTTTGGCTAGCAGAAGCCTTTAGGAAACAAGCAGGCATGGAAATCAAACCAGAAGTGGACAATAAACAGGCAGCAACAGAAAAATGCAAAAAAAAGCAAAATAAAATACAAAGAAACTGGTCAGAAAAAAGGAAACTGGAAATGGAAAGCCCATAATTGTAGTTGGAAATATAGAGACCTGTAGGAACAATCATATGTTGATCAAGAAGTGATGCACAAGTGACCCAGGTGAGGTGAATTTAAACCAAACGATGACAGATTAATAGATAGTTCAATATAACAGACTGTGTGCTTGATGCTTCAGAAAAGCCTTAGAAAAAGTATGGGATGAAGACAAATGTAGGTTTTGCAGTATAGAATTAGACACATTTATGCACTGCGTAGCAGGCTGTAATAGGGTGTACTGGAAGACATAATAATGTGGCAAGGTTGTTACACTGGTGTCAGTGCAAGCATCACAACATGCAGGTAGTCGAGAGGCAATGGAAACATGGAACACAAAGGATTACTGAAAATAATGAAGTGATGATCATGTGGGATCAATCCACACTAGACTAGATTTTGTAATTCAAGAGAAAAAGACACATTCAGCAGTGATTACTGAAATTGCTACAGCTAACGACTGTCTTATGAACTGAAAGATATAAATTTGTGGCAGGATTTGAATATCAACTTAGGGTTTGACTATGTGAGACTTCTATTGAAGTACTTTTCGCCACTGGAAATAGACCTTCGCAGTAAAACAGATATACTCTATCAAAAGATAGTTGATAGTTTCAGTTCAGAATATTGTAGTGAGAAACTATGTGTAGTTCTCACACAAGTAAAATCGTTTAGTGAAAGGTTGGGCAAGACTAAGCAACATAAGCTAAAGAGAGACTTTTTGGACTTTCAAAATGGCCACGTGTTTGTGTGGCCTAGACACCATGATGGTCAGTCCAATTCCACACAGAATACAGCGAATCGTGAGAATGCTATAACAACCTTAGATACTGCTAATAATTTGTCACTACAATTAAATGATACTCTTTCCACCACGCAGACAGTGATTTCTTCCAATAGGGTCAGTGACTTGGACCCCATTGAGTTCCCTGCTATAGATACACCACCGCCCAACCAAGAGGCTCTACAAGGTTATCGGAACACAGGAGCTATACCCAAAAGCAATAGTGTTAAGGGGACCATGAACCCCCCTTTTTTACCCTATCAAAGGAAATATGTTCAACAACCAAGGGGGCGTTCCAGCAGCAGGGGACCGAGAAAACGCAAATATTCCGAGGAGCGGAATATGCCCAGCAGAAAGACCAGATATTGACTCTGGTTTTTAATTTTTCCAGCTACGATGTTGATACAGCTATGCTTAGCCTTCTTAATAGAGGGCTTACATTTATCCCTGCGGCCAGAGCGTCCTTAGAAGTTACCCTGTTAGACTTAAGACTATTTTGCAGGCGGGTTTGCCTAAAGTTACTGTTTGCGGATGATGAGAACAGCAACAGCAAGATTGAATCATTGGCCATGTTTAAGAACAGAAGTACTTTTTCACCCCCAATACATCCTATGGTACAATGCTTTTTAGATATGTGTGAAAATGATATGTATGCATTGTTTTCTGTGACACGTAATAAGAAAGGGAGATTTTATAATCTCAATAGAGAGGAATGTCATGCCTTGGTTAGATTAAAGAGTGATGACAGGTTGGTTGTGAAACCTGCTGACAAAGGGGGGGGTGTAGTGTTAATGGACTCAGGAGAATATGTGAAGTGTATGAGGGAGTTGTTATCTGATCATACTACCTATACACGTATTTCTATTCAACAAGTTTCCACTATTATACAAACAGTTAAAGACAACATTTATGATCTCTTATTATGTAGACAAATCAGTTTAGAGATGTATGAATATCTTTCTAAATCTGATCCTGTTTTTGGAAAAGGCTAAGACATGCTCACTCATAACCATGGATGTAACCTGGTAGTATACTGGTGGGAAAAGTTGTTCCTGTTTACCCATGAGTCCTCAAGGTATATAAAATATTACAAACGGTTTGTAGATGACATACTTATAATTTGGGAGGGTTCAACTGATGATTTTCAGAACTTCCTGAAACATCTACAAACCACTACTGATTTTTTGAGATTCACTGTAGAGAGCTCACGTCAGCAAGTCAATTTTCTGGACGTTACTTTAAGATTGACAGATGAAAGTAAAATTACAACTACACTCTATAGAAAAACTGTCTGGAAAAATGCGTTGTTAGCACCAGACAGTATGCATCCAGCCTATACCTTTCGGGGCATAGTGACAAGTCAATTCACTAGAGTGTCCAGACTTTGTCAAAATAAAGATGACTTGTTCAAGGAATCCAACACCATGGAGCTCCTATTTAGGGAAAGGGGCTATGATATGAATATGGTGAGAAAAATAAGGCAGGAAATTATTGGTGACATTGATTATGTCACCAATGATAAATTGTTCACATCAAGTGGGTACAGTAATAAAGTTACCCTTGATTCTACCTCGTATGGCAATAGAGTATGCTATGTCATCAAGTATACTAATGAAGTGGAGAGTATTAGAAAAATAATTAGGAAGAACTGGAATGTTCTCACGGTAAATAAGCAAATTAGAGATATAGTAGGCCCCACACCTAAATTTTGCTATAAGAATAGTGATAATCTTAAGAAGCAACTTTGTAATGATCAACATATTACCAATGTGGGTAAATCTACTTGTCTATTACGTGGAGATATAGTAACAAAAGGGACATACCCATGTCTACATTGTCCTAGATGCAATAATCTAAGTAAAATACAGGAATATAAACATCAGAATATGAATGTAGTCTTTAAACCCAAACACTATGCTGACTGTAACACTAAAAATGTGATATATTTGGCTACCTGCTCCTTTTGTACAGCATTTTATATAGGTTTAACAAAGAGAAGGTTGAGAGATCGTATTTATGATCACCTCTATGAAATTCGGAAACAAGAGGAAAGCAATGCACTAGCCAGACATGTGAAGGAAAATCACTCCCACTCTTTCAAGTTTAGGGTTTTGCAAATAATTGTACCTACTTTAAGGGGGGGTAGTATTGAGAATATGTTGGCCAAAGCCGAGTTGCAATGGATTCTAAAGTTAGCGGCACACCTTCCACCAGGTTTAAATCATTCCATCTCTTTGAAACCTGTGCTAGTTGAATGCAGATAGTGTTAGTTATAGACTTTTAGGGCTCTGCTATCTCTATAGTTATACTATTTATAGTAATATCAGACCTTCAAGGTTCTCTTGTTAGGGATGGGTTTGTATTGTAGCAATTTTTTGCAGATGACTCTATGCATGTTTTGCTATATACAATGTGTATTTATTGTTTATGTAGCAGCGTACAATTTCACACATGCCCATTAGTTTGTAATGGATATGTTTTTATCAAGTGTCACAGTGTGAGTATTGCCTCTCTAGGCGGAAGTAATATATTATGTAATTAGGATACTTGTAGCTCAGGCTTTTAACATATATTTTTAATATATATTAAGATTATACTGATTCATAGCCATGTTTTAAACTTTATCTGAACATACTTTAACATGAGATTTCTTTTATTGGTAAGTTTATGTTATGTACCAGAAATACGATGTATATCCAGTATGCATATATAGTATTTATGAGACATTAACTTGTAAGTACAATAGCCACTTTTCTATAATCAATGCATTTAGAACTAATATTAGTATCCGAGTGTTATTGATGGTCATGTTCCATATGAGTGGGTATTTGTTTTCTTTCTTTTGGCTGGAATTGATCTGACTGAAGTGCCGTTATTCAACATTTATTATATGCATTAAAATGTTGGCACTAGGACCAAGGAGACTACCAACTAACTTCTTGAGGTACTCCATTGGTGTTCTGAATACATGTGACATCATTTGCGTACAGAAGGAGGGGTTGACTATACAGCGAATGTCTCGTTGTTGATGTCTGGATATGTACGTAAGTTTAAAGCTAACTGTGGATTAAGTTCTCTTTTTATAAGTTGTCTGCGACCATGGCATATATTTATCATGGATGTTTTTTTCAAGCTTTATGTACAAGTTGATCAGCGACGGAATGTATTTGTAAGTAAAGTTCCGATGTCATTGATATGGCATCAAGGGGCGAGCGATAATATTTGTAAGAACAAATATATTTTTATAGCAGCTCCAGTAGATATTTATTTGTCTGAATGACGCTATCCAGTTTTGAGCGTTATTGGAGCTCGTAAACGTTGTTGGTTTTTGTTGGCATGATGTGCTTGGTGATTTATGACACTAGGTGAATTGTAAGTGAAATATAATGTGTTTTATTTCTTTGATCCCATCTCTATGGTGATTAATTTACTTAAGTGATAAAGTGTGATAATTAATGAGCCCGCCAAAATGCTGGGGGTATATATATTTGATGAATTGCATTGAGTTAATGTATCTGATGAAGCATAGTTTGACTATGCGAAAGCGCTCATTTCTGTTTCGAAATAAATGATTTTTTATACTTCCACCTTGACTGGTTTTGGACTTCAACGTGGGTTACTTTGGATTTTATCTGCATTGGTGACATTATTCGTGTTGACTGCTCTCATCTTTTTTCATTCACAATTTTATATATGCCTCAGTCTAAATGAGGAATAGGCCTCCTTGAAATTGTCTATACATACAGGTTGCTGATTGAGGGATTACATACATGTTTACTGGCATTATCATCAAACCCAAACATAGTAAAAGTGGTAAAACAAGAAAAAAATCAAGTCTAAGATGACATTCTTGTTTTGGCTAGCAGAAGCCTTTAGGAAACAAGCAGGCATGGAAATCAAACCAGAAGTGGACAATAAACAGGCAGCAACAGAAAAATGCAAAAAAAAGCAAAATAAAATACAAAGAAACTGGTCAGAAAAAAGGAAACTGGAAATGGAAAGCCCATAATTGTAGTTGGAAATATAGAGACCTGTAGGAACAATCATATGTTGATCAAGAAGTGATGCACAAGTGACCCAGGTGAGGTGAATTTAAACCAAACGATGACAGATTAATAGATAGTTCAATATAACAGACTGTGTGCTTGATGCTTCAGAAAAGCCTTAGAAAAAGTATGGGATGAAGACAAATGTAGGTTTTGCAGTATAGAATTAGACACATTTATGCACTGCGTAGCAGGCTGTAATAGGGTGTACTGGAAGACATAATAATGTGGCAAGGTTGTTACACTGGTGTCAGTGCAAGCATCACAGCATGCAGGTAGTCGAGAGGCAATGGAAACATGGAACACAAAGGATTACTGAAAATAATGAAGTGATGATCATGTGGGATCAATCCACACTAGACTAGATTTTGTAATTCAAGAGAAAAAGACACATTCAGCAGTGATTACTGAAATTGCTACAGCTAACGACTGGCTTATGAACTGAAAGATGTAAATTTGTAAAATATCAAGAGGTGCAACAGAAATGAGCAATGTGGGCTAAAGGTACACTGGACTAAGACAAAGAATGTTTAAATGCATTTACAGATGCTACTGATACAAGTAACCTCTTATGAACTACAGAAAGACACAATTCAGGTCACATTGTGGTTACAAATTAGAACATTCTTGGCAGGCATAAAAGACTGAAGCAAAACAGATTTTAAGAACTTTAATTATGCCCTGACTAAGGAATTGTGTCCATTCCATTCAGGTATGTAAAAAACTAAACATTTGGAGAAATTAAAATAAAACATCATTATTCAAAAGCATTCAATGCTCTATTTAAATGTATTGGCCATCCTACTGTATTCCATAGTACCAGAATACAAAACTGACCACCCCTTTCATTCTATCTTGCTGTTTTAAAAATAGTGACTCTCCACTAAAACTTAACTTTTTAGACAGGTAAAACTTAAGTTACTTACTTTCACATCTAACTCATCTAGTGTACACTGCAGTGTTTAGGATAAACCATTTTTTTTCATCTTACCTTTAAGCATCCCTGTGATTAGCACTTTGCTTTAAAACCTGCTGGAAAGCACTAGGAAGCCTTAACCTGATACAAGCACTCAATTCACCTTGATAATAAGGAGAAATTAATGGTAGGTACTAAACAGCCTATAACTGCAAAGTACCTTGCTAAGGTAAGGGAAAACAGCACTTGTACTTTACAAAAAAAAGCACGAAACCAGACATGTCCAAGGGTCAGCTTCCAGTGATTTCTCCTGTCCATCTGGTGATGCCAAATTAACATTCTTGAAACTACTGAACAAGAAACTTGTAAAAAACGTTAACTACCTCTGTGTCTTGAGACGCACTCCCTTAAAATGCAGATCCAGTTGAAAAAAGTTTCAAAAATCTCGGCAAAGTCCACTGCAACAGTCAAATGGTTTTATTGAACAAATACAACAATAATCCAATGGTTAAGTGCTTTCACTTGCTCCACCGCAAGCTTCATCAGAACACTGGTGAAAGAACCTCCCTACAATTAAATAAACTTTTTGGCACCAAAACCAAACCATTTAGATACATTTTTAAAGACATATTACTAAATTATGTCAATATACAACTGGCGCAAATGCCTAATAACACATAGATCATATCTCCAGTTGCCATAAGATAATCACAGAAACATAATTAAATGCGTATAAATATTATGGAAATGTATAAATGTATGTAAACATTCAAAAATGTATAAGCAGATATAAAGTATGAATAAAATGTAAATAAAACATCAGAACCTGCCGTTCTGTCTCCTACAAGACATGTTGTCCTATAATATCCGGCATAGACATGTAAAGCACATAATTCAAATATAATTGTTATGTAAAAATCAACTCAAGAAATACAAAAACAATACCTATATATAAACTAAAATAAAAACCAATGTACTAGTCTATAAAAAATACCTAAAAATGTCTAAAAATATTCTAACATCTACCCTCTTAGACCATAAATACTAGTAAGTAGAATGTTAATACTTTCAATCCATAGCTAGCAAGGGTTTAATTGAAATAATGTCATTAAGTCCTGGTGGAGTGGAGGAGTCTAGCAGGACTTGCCACCAGTATTCTTTATAAGACAGCAAACCCTTGAAATCACCCCCCCCCCTTAATGTCTATTTGAACACTGTCTACTATAGCAAAATTGAAATAGTGTCTGTCACCACACTTCTTTATATGTCTATATAATGCATTTTTCTCATCTTTGGTTTTGATACTATATAAATGTGCATATATGTGCTTGTTAAATTTCCTTTTGGTTTTTCCTATATAAAAACCAGGGCATATCATGCACTTTGCCAAATATATAATCATTTTGGTGTTGCAATTTCCCTGTTTGAGTCTGATTCTTGTGCTGTTTGCATTCTCTAACACTATACTATTTTCCTGAAATATTAAATTGCATTGGTTACAACTCCTAGTAGCTATTTAAAATTCACTTCATCCAGTAATGAACATGGTATACCATACCTTGATACACTTGTTTCCAAAGTAGGTACAGGATTTAAATCAAGAATCTATAGGAAAAAATACATTTTCAAATAGCTACTTAGAATTCACTAGCAATCATCCTAGGAACAAATTGACTAATATTTACAAAGGGCAGATTATACGTGCCATAAGGATGACTTCTGTATATCTTGCCATGCTAGAGGAAGTGGCATTCATCACAGCTTTGTTCAAGGACAGAGGGTATGATGCTAAGATGATGACTAGAGTTAGTCAGGCAGGAATCAAAGAATGGGGATGCAAATACAAGCCCTTGTTGGGACTGAATCATGAGTTCGGGGTGGACGATGGACCAACCCACCACACTTCGGTTGATAGCTCATTATATGGTAGAAGATGTGTGTTGGAGTACGGACCAGACATAGGTAAAGTAAGGAAAATCATGACAGAAAGTTGGAACATCATTTTAATTGATGAGGAATTAGTTAGAATATTAGGGACTGGACCACAGTTTGTGTTCAAAATGGGATTTAACATTAAGAATTACTTAGAGAGCAGCAATTGGAATATTATGTCCCATAATACACTAAAAAATGTGGGAGTTGTAACCAATGCAATACAATATTTCAGGAAAATAGTATAGTGTTAGAGAATGCAAACAGAACAAGAATTAGATTCAAACAGGGAAATTGCAACACCAAAATGATTATATATTTGGCAAAGTGCATGATATGCCCTGGTTTTTATATAGGAAAAACAAAAGGAAATTTAACAAGCGCATATATGCACATTTATATAGTTTCAAAACCAAAGATGAGAAAAATGCATTATATAGACATATAAAGAAGTGTGGTGACAGACACTATTTCAATTTTGCTATAGTAGACAGTGTTCAAATAGACATTAAGGGGGGTGATTTCAAGGGTTTGCTGTCTTATAAAGAATACTGGTGGCAAGTCCTGCTAGACTCCTCCACTCCACCAGGACTTAATGACGTTATTTCAATTAAACCCTTGCTAGCTATGGATTGAAAGTATTAACATTCTACTTACTAGTATTTATGGTCTAAGAGGGTACATGCTAGAATATTTTTAGACATTTTTAGGTATTTTTTATAGACTAGTACGATGGTTTTTATTTTAGTTTATATATGGGTATTGTTTTTGCATTTTTTGAGTTGATTTTTACATAATTATATTTGAATTATGTGCTTTACATGTCTATGCCGGATATTATAGGACAACATGTCTTGTAGGAGACAGAACGGCAGGTTCTGATGTTTTATTTACATTTTATTCATACTTTATATCTGCTTATACATTTTTGAATGTTTACATACATTTATACATTTCCATAATATTTATACACATTTAATTATGTTTCTGTGATTATCTTATGGCAACTGCAGATATGATCTATGTGTTATTAGGCATTTGCGCAAGTTGTATATTGACATAATTTAGTAATATGTGTTTAAGAAATGTATTAAATGGTTTGGTTTTGGTGCCAAAAAGTTTATTTAATTGTAGGGAGGTTCATTCACCAGTGTTCTGATGAAGCTTGCGGTGGAGCAAGTGAAAGCACTTAACCATTGGATTATCGTTGTATTTGTTCAATAAAACCATTTGACTGTTGCAGTGGACTTTGCCGAGATTTTTGAAACTTTTTTCAACTGGATCTGCATTTTAAGGGAGTGCGTCTCAAGACACAGAGGTAGTTAACGTTCTTTACAAGTTTCTTGTTCCTGTTCATCTGGTGAATCTGGGCATACTGGGGCAATGCAGCAATTACCTCATGTACACAGACACCCTTTCCTCCTACCACCCAACACTACAACCTGTGAGAGATGCACCTACATAGCCAAACTGGAAGCAAAGCTCTCTCCACCCAAGATTGTGCTAGACAGTCAAGAGGAGAAGGTTAACACCCACACCACACCTCAACACATAGCCCTTCTAAACTCACACCACCAACACCCTCACATAGCAACACTAAACCTTCATATGCAGAGGCCCTTAACAGTAACCTGCCCAAACAACAAGGACCTCCAAAGCTGAAATGCAAACAAACACCAATCACAACCAAAGTGCCACATAGCTCACAACACCAGTATGCCACCCAACAACAGTCCCTAAGGCAAGAAAATGTACCCGACACTCTAGTCATAGGTGACTCTATAGTAAGGCACACAGATGTCTCACTCACCAGGCTGAACAAGGAGAAAATTACAGTCAGCTGCCTGTCGGGTGCCAGGATCCGCCACATAATGCATGTAATCAAGTCACTCCACAACATGTACAAAAATGACTCTGTCACTGTCCATGTTGGGATGAATGACTTGAGACGTACCTCCCTGGACTACATGAGAAGAGACATGGAAGAACTCTCGGATCATGTGGCCCAGGCAGGTATGACCCTAGCCCTGAGTAGCATCCTGCCTTCGCCCTGAATGATACCACAGTATAAGGACAGAATGACTTCAACAATTGGCTAAGCTTCTGGTGTCATTCAAAGGGGATCCATTATCCGTCTGCCTGAGATGACATGATCAACAGACCATGATGCTTTGCCAGAGATGGTCTGCACCTGTCGCTCCTGGGATTCAGGTTACTGACTAAGGCTCTTGCCACTCTATAGTGCCTTTTTAGGCAAAGTTCAATGGACAAAACCACCACTATAACAGGTACAAGCATGCAAAATCTGAAGGTAATGCTACTCAATGCTAGCAGTCTAAACCTCAAAATGCGCTCTCTCGAGGCACTCCTAAAAATGGAGAATATCGATATCTATGCAGTAACTGAGACCTGGTTCACGGCTCCAGAGAGCACCCCTGCAATAACAGGCTACAACTCTTACCACACTTTTCGGCCACCAAACCAGGACCAAAACACTAAACATGGAGGAGTGTCCATACTCACCAAGGATATTCACACCCCCAGGTTAGTTGCCCAACACAATGCGTCTGAAATTCTCCAGGTGGAACTAACACTAGGTAAGACTGCAATCCAATTTGTAGCTTGCTACAGATCCCCCACCATGCCCCAAGATTCTCATTACACTTTTCTAAACATACTGAAAAATATTAAGATGCAACCAAACACCCTAATACTGGGTGACTTCAACTACCCTGCTATTAACTGGGAAAACTACTGTGTACCAACAGCTTTGCCCAACGGTTCTTGGAATTCCTAAATTCCAATGCCCTGGATCAACTAAACCATAGTCCCACCAGGGGCTCCAATATCCTAGACCTGGTCATTGCCAACATGGGAAATCAATGCTCCACACCTATGGTCACCCTCTTGTTGGTCAGGTCTGACCTTAAGCTAATCACCCTCCTCCGTAAAAAACTTCTCCAAAGCCAACTTCATGCTACTCAAGTCAGAAGTGACAAACTTCATGACACCCAAGCAGACGGGAACTGAAAGTTTGATTGCTGAATCCTACACTAAGGCACTGTACAAGCACATCCACTCATGCATGAAGCATGCCATCCCAAATAGAACCAAGATGTTCTCCTCCAAAAAAGGAAGCCAATCTGGTGTTCCCCTGCCATAAACAAACTTTACAACAAAAGGAAAAAAACTGTTGCAGAAAAGCGGAAAATCCCAGGATGCAAAAAACTCCCTTACCAGCCTCAGTAAGACGCTGAGATCCCTCATAAAATCCTCCAGTGGTAGTTATGAAAATAAAATTGACAAAGATCCAAAGACAACCACAAAGCATTCTATAGTTATGTCAAGAATCTAAATGGCAATGCTCAGATCTGCTCTGAGCTACAACAGAATGGCATTAAATATACTGATCCCAAGGATATTGCCAATATTCTGGCAGATCGATTCAGTGCCAACTTCACCCCCTAAAGGGCCCATCTCAATAACGAAAGATTGCCAAATTGCGGTAATAACGGCCACACAGGTAAAAAACACACTCTCCAAAGCTAAGAATACAGCATCCATGAGACCAGACAACATTCCGGGCTGTGTACTACATGGACTACTAAATGAACTGGCACTTCACCTAAGTGTCATGTTTAATCATAGCCTCACCTCAGGCTTTGTGCCCACTGAGTGGTGCACAGCTACAGTTATCCCACTCCACAAGGGGGGATCCATCTTGGATCCTGGGAACTACCACCCCATCAGTCTGATGAGCCTGATCTGCAAGGCCATGGAATGTATTATCATGGAACTTATAAACAAAGACAATGGCAACCTTCAAACACTGGACCCTACCCAGTTTGGGCTCATGAAAGGCCGAATTTGTCTCCTGAACCTGACTGACTTCTTCGAATCAGTCTCCAGAGCTGTGGACGAGGGTAAGGCAGTACACACAGCCTATATGGACCTCATCAAGGCCTTTGACACCATCCCCCACTCTGGAATCATAGATAAACTTACTAAAATGGGCATTAATCCCTATGTCACTCGATGGGTTGCCAACTGGCATACTGACAGAACACATACTATAAAAGTAGCCAACTCCAAATCCATCTCCAGACAAGTGACACGTGGAGTACCTCAGGGTTCAGTCCTGGGACTGCTCTTGTTTGGCATCTACTTCTCTGAAGTACAGACCAACACTAAGAGACTCTGGGTAACAAAGTTCCCAGATGACTGCAAACTGGGAGCCATTATTGAATCCCCAAATGATGTGGATATTCTACAAAAGGGCCTTACAGAAACAGATGCCTGGTGCCAGAGCCATGGGCTCAAGTTCAATGCTATGAAATGTATAGTTATCCCCTTTGGGAAAAAACATGTACCCGTGAATTACCACATAAGTGGCAGTATACTAAACACTGAAAGTGTGATAAGAGACTTAGGGACACAGGTGTACAGTGGTCTCACCTTCAATAACCACATCACCACAACAGTCAGGAAATCCTTATATGTGGCACACCTCATCACTAAGGGATTTTCATCCAGAAAAAAGGAGGTCATTGTCCCACTGTACTCATCCCTCATTAGACCCCATTATAGAATACAATGCCCCGTTTGGTATGTACCTCTCAAGACACCTGCAACAACTGGAAAGGCCACAGAAATACCTCACTAAAAGAATCACAAGGCTAAAGCAGATGCCCTATGCTGGCCATCTAAAAAAACTCCACATATACACTGTCACATATCGTCTATTCAGAGGTGATCTCTGCTTAACATACAAGGCCATGTCAAATCCAGAGCTGTTGGACATGCTACACTTAAAGAAATCCCAATCCCTCAGAGCCACATGCTGCAGGGATCTAAACCTTGTCATTACAATGAACAAAACATGCTGTAGGGATATGTTCCTGACTCAGAAACTCCCCAGACTCTGGAACAGACTGCCCATACATGTCAAGCAGATCGCCTCTTTGGCCCTCTTCAAAAGGAACCTTGATGATTGGATGGGAGATAGGAAATTCACTCCGGGGATCACGTCAGTCATCCTGCTAGACAGGGGTCCAGGGAAGTAAATATTGTGGGAAGAAATAGCCAGAGAATTGTTATGGCTAGGCTTGTATAGGCCCTAGGGCCGATAGCTTAGTACCAAACTATGAACCTATGAACCTATGTAATATAGGGATACATGTTTTTATCATATGGATATGCACAGAGATGACTTGGTTATAAATGCGTGTTGACATTGTGTGTGTGTGTGTGTGTGTGTGTGTGTGTGTGTGTGTGTGTGTGTGTGTGTGTGTGTGTGTGTATGAGAATCTGTCTGTGTGTGTGTGTGTGTATGTGTATTTACATGTCTTTGCATTCACGCGCACGTGTGTGTGTGTGTGTGTGTGTGTGCATATGTGTGTGTGTGTGTGTGTGTGTGTGTGTGTGTGTGCATATGTGTGTGTGTGTGTGTATGTGTGTGTGTGGGGGGGTGTGCGTGCATGGGCGCACATGTGTGTCATTTGAATAATGCTGACAATGACGAATTTCTGAATGTATTGTTTGTACACATATCGAGTACACACAAGCCTCTCATGCTATGTCATATTTACAAATAAAACGTGCTAAAGATTAAATGATTGCAAACACTGCAATATGCTTGTCACATTTTACAAGATTGTTTGTAGCATGACGTCTTACTTCTCACTGTATAATATATAATTTAATGGGATAGCAACTCCAAATGTGGCAGCAGGATATGTAGTGAACCTGCCCACTTCTGAAAGTCACAGCTACACCAGTAACTGCTTCAACTATGCTTCCAAGAACATGAAATGATCAATGACAGGAAAACATGAACTATGATCTCTGAAACAAATCATCAAAATAACAAAATGTAAGTGTTTTGCAGGGGGGATGAAAGTCACCCAACCCTCCAAATGTGTGTGTGTGTGTGTGTGTGTGTGTGTGTGTGTGTGTGTGTGTATGTGTATATATATATATATATATATATATATATATATATATATATATATATATATATATACCAACTTTGTGGTAGTACCAAGTTGATTAAGCAGACAGTTACCCAGAGAAAGGCGTGACAGTTGGCTCGTCATGCTGCCAATTACTTTTTATGGACACACCTCAGCATGCTGAGTCCCTGTGATTGATGACTGAAAAATCAAACTTCATCCAGCTGTACATAGCCCTGTTACCTAGCTTTGTACACTGTACCTTTTGTGCACATAAAACTGATAATGATGGAATACGAAGAAAACAACAGGGTGTAAAAACATCGATTTGTCTGATCTGCATTTCATTTTTGACATTCTTGATACGATTTTAAAATGCAACTTTTTTAGTTAAATTATAGCAGTTTCCTGCAAGTTAATGGTGTAGCTATGGGGCTGCTGTGGTCCAAGGCTATGCCAACCTTGTGATATCTCATAGGGAAGAAACATTCATGTACAGTTGTTTCTTTTTGACTCAAATTAAAGACATTTTTGTCATTATTGGCAATATTTGAAATGTATTCCTGAGTAAACAGATAAGTGTAATACATGTTTTAATATGTTTCAACAATACCACAGAATTTTTGTAGTTGACAAAGAACTGTGCTTTTCCTGAAATCGCACTTTTATATACACAGGTGTATAAGAATAACAAAGCAAAGAGGATTTACATAAAAATACAAAAGAAGAAAAATAGCAATAATTCATATTCACTGTTTACAAGAATATAATGAAGGACATCTCATGAGAGCCATGCAGACAGTGACCAGAGATCAGCACCAAAACTCAGACCTTGGACAGTGAGGCAAAGATGTTAACCACTGAGCCACTGCACTGTCTGGCAACTAAAATCAAGAATACAAATATGCCCTTTATAGGCCTGCAGTAATTTTAAGAAATGTTCACTTTATGTATTGGAAGATGTTCAAATGAATAAATAAGGTCTTGATTTTAATTTTTCTGCTAGAAAAAAGCAAAGTTTATATCAATATTTTTTCATGACTGTAATTTTCCAGGGGTTTATTAACTGTTAAAACAGTTTTTCATGCAGCTGGTACAAATTGCTTATTTCAATGGCACACTTTTGATAACATGAATACTTATTGATTTATGTCTTAATAATTTATTTAATTTTGTTGGTTATTTCAAGTTGTCATGTGACTTCATACAGTTTTTAAGACTTTATTAGACCATTCTGAAGAAGTTCAATTTTAGGAATAAAAGTGCTATTTTATTTTTCATTTGTATTATTTTTTCATTATAGGGCTTAAATATCTGTGATAACAGAAGTGTCTGCATTATTATACAGTACATATGTACATATGTATGTATAGATAGACATTAACACACACAAACATGCACACACACACACACACACACACACACACACACACACACACACACACACACACACACACACACACACACACACACATACACGCACACACACACACTGTGTGCATGTGTATGAATGTATGTTTGTGTGTAAACAGCATGGCTTTGGCAGGATAACTGTAACATGTGTGTGTATATAAATATATATATATATATATATATATATGTGCACATTATACCCATTAATGGAAAGACTGATGTACAAACTGTGTTAAAAAGTATTAGGCAATGTAAAGACTGCCCACTAAAGTTACACCCAACAAAAAATGGTGGCATTCTTGTACAGTGCTGCTCAAAGACATCGGGCAGTATTCACGAAGTCTCCATGTAAGAGTTACAAGGCTTACACGGACGCTGCAGTTAAATGGTGTGATGTCAGCATGTCATGCATATGCATGAGGACATGCTGAATCACACCTAAGGCTAACTCGGCCCGTGTAAGACAGTAGGGGGCGTGTCTGTAGGGCGAGCCCTGCAAACGGACACGCCTCCAGAAGAGTAAAAGTCCCGAAAGTAAACGCCCACGACAGAGTCCGTGGAAATGTGAATAAACGCAACACAACACATGCCCCCACAGACTATGAACATAAAATGTATGAATGAACATCTTATATTTTTTTTTATAAGTTGTAAAGATGTTTGCCCGTGAGTGCGCTCGTTTGCGCGGGTGTGCCTGGCGCTTAGCCACAGTTAGCAGTCAGTGGAAAAGCATATAAGAACTAAATATGCAAAGTAAGCCAAGAAGCAATAGCGTAGTGGTAGAGACGTTGGCTGAAGAGCAGGCAGTCATGGTTCGAGCCCCCACAACATCAATTTTTTTTTTAGTGAAATAAGCAAGAAACAATTCCCTGACATATATGTACATATATAAAATTATATTTTATGTAAAATGTAATGAAATGGGCCATGTATTTTGAAGAAATGTGAGATAATAAAAAAAAAAAAATGTCAGATGTGCCTATAGCTGAGCTACAGTGCAACAAGTTGAGGATGTCTGCCTGTAGGTGAGCAGTGTTTTAACAGGTGTAAAATGAGTGCCCGTAGGTGAGCAGTGTTACAACAGGTGTAAAATGAGTGCCCGTAGGTGAGCAGTGGTTTAATAGGTGTAAAATGAGTGCCCGGGGTTGAGTAGCATTTTAACATGCTGAAACCATGTGCCCGTAGCTGAGCTGAGCATAATATGCGTGCTGACAGCCAATCGACGTGTAAACCAGCATGATCCATTTGCGCGAAGCTGCGCACCGCGCCAACAAGCTAACTGGCGGGCAACGTTAAGCAAGCTGTATCAAAATTGCCTTTACACAGACACACCTCCTAGCCTGTGTAGACAGTCATAAAATATAAAAAGCAATGGCCAGGTTCGAACCCAGGATACCATGCACCATAGTCAAAGTACTGAACCACTAAGCCATGACAGTTGCACTTAGAGATGCAGTAATAGCATATATATAGGAATGAATAGAAAGAGGAGCATGACAAAGCAGGTTTTGTGAAGCTGATACAATTCCAAAATGGCGAATCACAGATAAGTGTGGGGAAAAACGGCATATATAAGCCCCATAGGCGGGAATACACAGCATAACCGATTGTGGAACCGACTTGCAGCCTGGATGTCAGGTGTAGGAGAGGGTAGTTGCTTCCGAGCACAGAGGTGGGGCATTGAGCAGTCCAAATATATGGTTTGGCTCCTCATCCATAATCATGAGGCCCAACTCATGCATGGCCAGGTCCTGTGGGTAGCATATAGGGCTGAGGCGTGGGACCGGTTGGCACATGATCTCACCAGTGCCACAGGAATACCAATGGACTGGTGAGCAGGTCCGTCACCACCATGCAGACCTGAAGAGACGGAAGCAGGACCAACTGAACCGTTGGATCCAGGAGGCCCGGCAAATGCCCAACGCCCCACTACTGAGTAAGTTACATGTAATTATGTATGTAAGAAATTAACCTAGCTGATATTATGGAGATGTGTATTCCAATATTACTTCATTTATATTACAGCTGCAGGTGTTCGTTCTGCGAACCGTCGAGCCTATGGCGATAGGCTGGTGCGGTTGCGCCACCAGCCAGGTCAGTAATTCTCTCCCTGTAACTGTAAATAAATATATAAGTATGACAGTTAGCAAAAGAGTGCAGTGTAGTCACAAATTAATAAAATGTGCAAGTAACAGTGTAAGAGAGTTTGCAAGTATTGCTTGATTACAAAAGTGTGATGTAGCCTGTAATCCAAACATGGTGTCCCACCTGTAATATAATAGTACATAACCTGCAGCAGGCTGAAAAGTACAGCTGCAGAAGCTGAGTAAAACATGTGTGAAATAAATCCCTGTTGAAATTTTGAAACATGACATAAGTGAGACTGTTGGATAGGATTGTTATAACTAAAGGTAAAACATGTCAATAAAGCCTAGAATTAAGTACCGTCCTGAATTGTAAAAATAAAACAAGTGAGAGAGTGTGAGAAACAGGTATGAATCCACCAATAAAGTAGTAATAACACCTGAATAAAGTATACTGCAGTCAGTACAGAATTAAATGAATGTGACAGGCAGAACCAAACAGCAACATGTGTCGAAAACAGTACTGAAGCTGGAATGTGTGTCCCAAACTCTGGATATGTTGCTCTCAGTCTGCAATATGCAGATAGTATGGTTGTCTGAATTACCAAACATCCACAGTTGTCTATAGCCATATAAAGCAAATGTAGCAGGATGATGTAGCTGAACAGAGCCAGATATGAATGTGTATGAATAAATATGAAATGTATATTGATGTAGCAGTAACAGTCCTATCACCAACCTGAAGTATTTATCACATAGGAAACTGTAGGCAAACCTGTAGTGTGTATATATCTGCAGCTAGTAGAAATGTACAGCATATGTATAGGTATTTGAAGTTGTTAATGAAATATTTCTTCACCCTACCCTATAACCACAAATAATCCATTCCACGTGAAATGGGTATGTGCAATCACAATTAACACTCCTGGACATTTGTCCTGTTGGTTCATACTATTTGCATGTACGTTGATGCATCTGCCCTGTTCATACATCCAAACCTGATGGCCTGTTGCCATCAATCAACCCTGTATGTTGTTGGAATGTTTATTGCTGTTCAAATTATGCATGTGTTATACTTGCTGTTCAATTGCTTGAATTTATGGGTGTTTGGTTAATGGGAATACTAATGCATGCTGTTACAACTAATTGTGAATGGTATTGTACGTTACTAACCCAAACTATCATAACATAATGCAAAACATAGGACGACAGGGAAGGCGGGTTCCAGCGGACCCACCGCTCCCACCTCAGCTGGCGAGTGCACCTGGCAGTAGTGCCCAGGCCGGACCCTCCTCCGGTGGCCCTGTGCCACCTGTGGGTGGAAGCGCTGCAGGGGATGGGGCTCTTGCCCCTCTGCAAGCATGGCCGGAGGAGAACATCCACTCACCCTCCGTATTGTCCGGACTGTGGTGCGTAGGGAGATCCGGCACGCTGTGCTTGGGCCCGTACGCCAGCTTAAGGCATGGGTGGCACAACTCACGGGCATGCCTGCTGCCCGGCCTACACAGCCCCCAGCATAGCCCCGTCCTGGGCAGTGAAGGCACAGTGGCAACTGCCCATGGGTAGGGATCTCAGTTCCACTGTTGCCATCTCTGGGCTCATGGGCTCGAGATATCCAAACATCCGTCCCCGTCAATTGTGTAACCCCCCCACATGTGTCATACACCGCCCCTGTATGCGTCTTGTTTGTCTTGTCTGTTAACCTCCCCAACCTACCTCCCCAGCTATACCAACTTCCTGTACCTGACATACCACTCTCACCTGAAAAAAAAAAAAAAAAAAAAAGGCACTCTGTACCCACAAAAAAATTATGCCCCATACATAGCTGCCCATTTTACACACATGTCTGCTGGACATGTAAACTGGCAATTACAATTGGCTGTACAACAAGTGTTATTGTTGTCCTTACACCTCTATCAGGGGTGGAAGGTTTCAAATTTCACACCAAATTACAAACATATGCACAGCTGTTGCTGATGAAGAAATGGCAGCTATGGGCCTTTCCTACATCCCTCCTGCAAAACCCGAGCTTGTTTTCCTACTGTCCTACCCTCTTTGTGACCCCTTTTTCACCACTTTCCTATCTCCCCATTTTCTTTTCTTTCAAAGAAAATAGCGCGGGTGTGCATGAGAGTAAGCACTTTTAAGCAGTAGTAAGCGGGTGTGAGTGAAGCTAAGCGGCAGTGCGCATGCGTGACCTCCGTGCAAACCAGTGCTAACCCGCTTACAACTGCTTAAAAGTGCCTTAGTCACTCTGAATGACAAGGCCTGTAGTTTCTCAGCAGCAAAATAAAATACCTCCCTCAGTCTCGAACCTCAGGACCTTGGAAACACTAGTCTGCATGACTTACCACTAAGCCATGAGTGCTATACAAGAACATTGTGCTGAAAGAAATATATCATAAAATAGTAGGAATTAATGTAAAGGGAATATACAAGTCTAGTACACAAAGCATGTCATGTATATTTACTGTCAAATCTAGTGGATTTGTAAAATAGTACTGTGTGCTGAGAAACAGTCATGCTAGTTGGTAGCTACTAGGTAATAATGTCACAGCAGCATCTGGCAAGCCACACACATAATCAGAGCAGGATAAACACTGCCATAGTTGAATAGTTAAAAGTTCAGACATAGCAACTGTGACTCAGTTACAGGGATGTCCCTGATGTGAAAACAAATGTCAACTGTGCCCCACTGACACCCTGCCAAATGTACTAACAGTAGGCAGAAAGGTGTAACTACACATGCAATGGTAACTATGACTGACTGAAGGTATGCACCACCTGCACGGCACAAATGGTGTACTAATACATATGCTTGAAATAACCCACAGTCACAACTGCAGAGTAACAGAATATGTCACTGGAGTAACCCACTGCTATGTACCATTCCATGAGGCTGATAATAGATGCACCGGAGAGTATCTGAGGCCTGCTCAGCAGCATGATCAAATACCCCTGTAAGTGTCAAGACCCACACCATGGCCAGACCATACTGCATGCAGTAACACCCTACCACAACAAACACATAGGGAATTGCTGGCCAAACAGATTTAGCAAGCATTACAAGCTGTGAATGTAAATGGAAAATAGGAAAGCCATAGCAACACATAACAGGAAAGACACCTAGCAGGCATACAAGGAGTGAATG
>NC_056728.1:739119192-739131692 GCF_019279795.1 Protopterus annectens
CTTTCATCCTTTTTACTGCCCAACTGCTGTGTGTCTGAACCTAACAGGCATTATGCTGTGCCTGCAGGGTTGCCATGGGATAGTTTGCATACAGTTGTCATCATCCTTTCCTGCTGACCACACAGTTGTATTGTTGTATAGTGTACTGGTGCAAAACTTTCACTGTGGTGGACAGTATAATCGGTTTCAGTCCTATCAATGCTTGTAATGTTTATAGTGAGCACACCAGACTGGTTGAGGGCCAGTTGTGCAGATATGACCATGTTGCATTTTGTTCAGATATGGACAGCTTAGTACATGATTGTCCAACATTGTTAATGTATTCCACAACTTGTGTGGACAGTGACAAACAATGGCCATGTGCCCTAGTACATTTGTAATGCTAGTCAGAGAGTGTTTGTCCTTCAACACACATTTACTGGTGTTTGCCATGACATATGTCACGGTTAGTGTGCTGTGCCTATGTCTACCCATGACATACAGGTGATATACAGGGTACACCTGCCATCTCCCATCCAGTCATCATGATTCCTCTGGATGACAGTCACTGAAGGACTACTCCCTGGATATCCTGTAGTGGGAGTTTAGTCGTGAGTGGAGTGAGCTTCTGGGTTGTGGACCAATCAGTACAGCATGTCCTGTTTATGTCTGTGCTGGGGTTCAGGCCTGTCAGCTGCATAGGTCACCAGCATTCAGTGTTTACATGGTGCCAAATGTCCATTGATACCAGGTTGGTCATGGCTCTATACATCAGGCACAGTTCACCTCCAGCCAGGCAGTATGGCACTCTGTGGAGCTGCAGTTACTTTACTCAGGTGACACATGGCATCTGTTACAGCTCTGCAATCCTCCTGGTGGGGTATTTGTGTGGTCAGGTGTCTGCTACGGTACATCCCTGAAGGGCCATTGTACACAATTGTGAGGCTGCTGATGGATGACTGGAGAGGCACATTGACCTACCCTAACCAAGCTGTGCTTACCTTCATGATTAGGTGAGTATATGGTATGTTTCTGTAACCACTACAGACACATGGTTGTCACATGCAGGATATCTATCTCCTTGTGTCCCCAGGTCTCTTATTGCTCCTGATGTACTTACTGGGTTAACACCTATGTGGTAATTTCTGGCATTGTACTGTGTTTCCACAGGGGTTGACTATACCCTATTCTGCATTTAGCTTGTTGACATGGCTGTGGCACCACTTGTGTGTTTCTATGTGTGCCTTTTGTAGGTTGCTTGTGTCAGCTGGAGGGTCCGATATGGTGGCCATTTTGTCGTCCTCTGCAAACCTGTTCAGACAGAGTCCTTCCATGTTGGCCTGTACCTATGTGACATATATAGCATACAAGAGGGATCCCAGGGCCATGCCTTGTGGGATGCCAGTTGTACCTGGTTTGCAGTCTGCCATGGCTACAGCATGTCTGCCAGGTCAGTTCTGTCCTTGAGCTGGTTTGCAACCCATCTACTTGCATAGGGGTTTATAGTTAGGCTGGTGAGCTTATCTGTACCGCCAACTAGGGTATTGTATGGAAGGGTTTAGCAAGGTCCAGATAGGCTGTGTGATCGACATTCCCCACATCACTGGGCTTGGTGCATGTTTCACATGAGTCAGACATGTGTATGGGTCAGGATCTGCCCTATGACAGCCACACTGGGTAGGGACCAATATCTGTAGGTACACAATCTCGTTATTCATGGGATCCATGATCATCCTCTCCATTACTTTGCCAACCTAGATATTTGGGGTTGAGGGGTGATAGTTTGCAGTATCCATTCTGGCACCCCCTTTGTGGTGTGGGACCACCGTTGCTGTACACCGCTCTTTGGGTACATATCCTGTGGTAGGACTGATAGTGCATAGTAATGCTATTTGCTGTTCCATTCTTCTTACAGTACTTGTTGGACACAACCCAGGACACCATCTGGTACCATTGATGCTGTGTGCTGTGCTTTGTGGATGCTGGCTGTTACCTCAGCATCTGCAATGTCAGGGGGCCAGCACTCTCCTGGGATAGATATTTGGCATTTAGGTGCTGGTGGGGAGTTTGCAAAGAATCTGTTAGGTAGGATGTTGGCAATGTGTGTGGGTTTGGTGTATTGTTTGTGATATTAGAGTGCTGCAGAGCATATCTGTGGATTATCACCATGGTTCCTACCATCAGGTAGGACAGCTGTGTAATAATCCTTTGTGTCCTGCACAATTTGTATCATCACAGGTTTATAGGTTCATACTAGGCTATTTGCCCTGGCCTTGTTTGAGCACGGACAGACTGTGTGTGGGTCTCAACACCCCTTGCAATGTGCATATTATGCTCATGTAGGGTTTACTTTCCTAGATGTGACACAGGGATGGCCCCCAGTGTACACCTGCTATCTCCCATGCACTTCAACGGATTTCTCTTATTGAGTTTGTGTGTGGAGCTCAGCCTATCATGGACTGGGATTCTGTTCCAGAGTGTCCTGAGCCTCTGGGTTATGGATCTGTCCCTCCAGCACATCCTATTAATCTATGTGTAGAGGTTCAGATATCTCACTGTGGTGTGTCTGCTGGATTTGGGGTTTCTGCAGTGGAGCATGTCCATTCATTCTGGATTGGGCATGGCCTTGTACATCAGGCATACATCACCTCTGACTGTGCAGTATGCTTCTGAAATGGGCTGTGGTTTCTTCAGCCAGGCTGCAGATGTCCAATGTTTGGACCCTTTATCCTGTTGATGGGGTACATTTGGGGTCTTTCTGGCTGCTGCATATGTAAAGTAAGGTACATGCGAACTGGGGCATAGTTGTCACGTATGGGCCTGATAAGGGAAGGGTATGGGGGCACAGTGACCTCTGTAGCTCTACATGTGCATCCTTTCATATTAAGGTTGGCAATATAGCAGGTCTTCCTGGCCACCTTGGCAATGTGTGTGTCACATGACAGGTTACCGTCCACTTGCGTCCCTAGGTCCATGACTACTTCCATACATAATGGATTGCCACCTATGTCATACTTTCTGTGTGCCTTGTTTGGTATTTGTTGGGACATTCATACTCTGAAGTGTCTTCAGGAAGGCTGGCTGGCGTACCTGGGTTTGTGTGTGGGGTCTGTAGCAGGCTTCAAACAGGTACACAGTTTGAGACAGTGTTACTCGCCCGTGGATAGTCCATGCTGCTTCTTGCTGTGGTACCAACCAGGGGGTGTGGTTATTCTTGATAATTACTGGTAGCCACACTCCTATTGTCGTGTGTTCCATGTTTTGGAGCTGTAGAGCATGGTATGAGGCATAACCTGGTAGTATTAGGGTGCTCTTCTGGGCCTTGCCCAGGTTTCTGTTACAGAACACATATTACCATTCTCCATGCTGTGGTGGGTTTGGTCTGCATGCACCTTGCAGGTTAGACTTCTGGCATTGGGTAGCATTACGTCCAGGTTATTATCTCTTGTGCTACCTATGTTGGTGGGTTTGTGTTTCCAGACTTACCTATTCCAGGCACAGTAGGGGTAACAGCAGCCTTTGCCAGTATCTACACAGACAGGTGTGCTGGGTGCGTGCCATCCCTAGCAGGTGGGGCATCATGTCTTGCTCGGCATGTCAGCCCAGGCTGTCATCCATGTGTTCCCCCTTGCTAACAGCAATACCTCAGCAAATTATTGTACTTGATCTTGTTGTCTTCATAGTGTGGCATCATGCTTGGTGAGGGTGAGATGTTAGGTTGGGTCTTCATGTTTGCATATGCTAGATGGTGTTACATTGCTTATCACATGGCAATCATGCCTCAGGTGTTTCTGCAGGGCTGCCTCTGTCGGATGCACATACTACACTCCCTGTACATGTTTGAGAGCAGGTTATGTCATGTTAGGCATCCCTGTTACTATATGAGTGAGTCAGAGAGGGGTATCATTCCCAGGGTTCCTACTGAGCCAGTGTATGTGCTATGCTTTGCCTCTTTGCCAAGGCCAGGGCATACTGGGCACGCCTCCTTCTGCCTACTGGGGCAGGCTCAGGTTGTTCCTCCTCTGAGTCACGCTCTGCCTGTGATGGCCTTGGCAATGGTTGGGGGCTGTTTGGCCCGGCCCTATGCTGGTCCTGCTGCAGCTATTTTCACAGGATCATATTATGTAGCATAGCACATACCATGACAATTTGGGTACATGTAGTTGGTGAGTATTGCAAGGCTCAACCAGATGTGTCCAGACACCGGAACCGTGACTTGAGCAGCCCAAACACACGCTCTATTACATTACGTGTTTGTGCTGTGCCTCATTATGGCGTTCCTGTTCAGGTGTGTGTGCGTTTCTGATGGGTGTCATCAGCCACGGCTCCAGTGCATAACCTGCATCCCCCACTAGGTGTCCATGTGGGATGTCCCCATTGGCAAATGTCTGGTACAGCTGCGTCAAATGCCAGATATGGGAATCATGGTAGCTCACAGGGCAACCAGCACACACATTCATTATTATGCCCTGGCATCACACACGACCTGGCAGTTTATGGAGGGGAAGCTCTTGCGGTTAATGTAGGCCCTACCCCGCTCACCGGCTGGTGCTTTGATGCGTATGTGCATGCAGTCTATTGCACCCACTACCTCAGGGTATTCCGCTATTTGCTGGAAGAGATGCATATTTCTGGCCAATACCTCATGGGCATTGGGGAAATATACATGATCACTGACATGTGCTGACATGGCATCCAGGAACTGGTGCAGTACCCTGGAGGCTGATGCCTGTGATATCCCCATCATATCACCAGTTGGTCTCTGGAAGGTACCTGTTGCTAGTATTCTTAGGCCAACACATACCTTGGTTTCCACTGGGATGGGTTCCCCTCTGTTGGCTCTTTGTGTGAGGCGTGGCCTGCACAGCTTGACAATTTGCTGCAGGAGGTCTCTGTCCACTCTATAGCGCTCCACTATCTCCAGCTCATGTAACCCCTGGTAGGTGACCCTGGGCCTGTACACTCTTCTCTGTCTCCTCACTGTGGGTTGTCTGGCAGCATTTCCATTGTCACCACCTTCAGCAAGTCTCCTATGTCTCCTTATGACAGCTATGGCAGCCTCTAGCATGTTTGGTCTGAGTGCAGCTTTTTCAGTTTTCACTACTACTAGCTTACTCCTGTCTTGCAGTATCTCTTGAGAGAAACATACTGCAATGCTGTTTGCAGTGTTTTAAGTGCTGGGCTGGGCTTGTATTCTGCCTGTGTAATTGCCTGCTTCTAATTGTTTTCACCTGCTACCTCTACAGGTATTCCCTTCTAGTTTCCTACTATTTCTTTTGCTTCCTTTTCCTCTCTGTTTCCTCAAGGGGAGCAGCACGCATACCAGCGAAAACACACTCACAGTGGCTACCATGCACACACACATGCTTACACGGACTAGAATCTGCTTATTCGGGTTAAAACAGGCGCACACCAGCGCAAACAGGTCTACAGATCTTTAAACAGGCTCCTACATGCTTACTCTGCCTTACACGTGTGCACTCTGTCTTACTCACGCCTCCCAGCGTGCACACGCACGCATGCACGTACAGCAAGAAACTTTGGTGTTGGCAACAGTGTACACCTTCCATTTCTTGACTTTCCCATGCTTATCTGTTGACACTCCTCTTTTTCTGCTGTGTGATTGATATGTTTCACATACCACTTTGCTCCAATGAGCTTGCTTTCTTCCTGACATTCCCCCCTGTGATGTCACCTATCTCCTACTCTGTTACTCCCCCTTATCTAACTCTTACACTACACGGACTGTGCTCATTTGCTATGTGACAGTGTGATTCACTATCCTACCATTCATTTACATAGGATTGCCTACTAATGCTTAGTTACATGTCTTACACTCAGCTTCCCCCCTTAGCAACCACTAGACGGTGACCATGTTGTTTTTGGTCTGCTAGTCCCTGCATTGCAAATCCATGCATTACATAAAACCCACATTTGTGGGTTTCTAACCTTCATTTTTCAGTTTTATATAGCGCAGCCCGTTTGCGTGGGGCTGCACTGTGTTTAAACATCGCCGATCTCCGAAAAAAAAAAAACTTTTTTTCATGTTTGCATCAGTTTACCATGCCAATGGCCACATATTTGGCCACTGGCATGCTGTCTGTAACATTTGCACAGTTTATTTGCAGCTGTCATGGCTCCGTTGTGTTATTTGCAGTAACGTACTCAGTTGTCAACTGAGTACATTTCTGCAACTAACACGACTCTTACACAGGCTGGTTTCAGCTTCGTGGATCGCTAATCGACCTCATTTGCATGCCTTTCGGCTGCAAGTGGGGTGATTAGCATATCCACGCCCTGCCCGTGTAAGAGTCGTTTCAGCTTTCTCTTACATGGGATTTCGGGCTGTTCCTGGATCGCGATAGCTGCATGGAGTCTTACACGGCTCTTAGACTCCGTGCAAGCCATCATGAATCCTGCCCATCAACTCTGAACTGAGTGTAAATGAGTCGAGGTATGTTGGCACTAGATGGAACAAAACAACATGCAAATACTGTCACTGCTTTCTCACCTGCAAAGCAGCATGTATTTACAAATTGTTCAATATCAATGTTCATGTTATATGAACAAAATTAATGGGGGTACATGTCAAGTCATTGAATGTCATTCTCCAAATTAAAAAAAAAAATAGTTGCCAACAGAAAATTCAGTATAATAAAAATAATAATTAACAATATTTGACAACAGATATTTGGTAGTACAAAAAGAAAAAAAATATGGGGGAGAAAACCCATTTCCATTATCCTTTAGACCCCTTTTACTCACACTGTATGAAGTCTGACTTTTCTGAGTCTTGTAGGTATGGAGATGCTTCCTTATCCCTAGAGTACAACAACCTCTCAGGTAATAAGACATTTACTTTCAGATAAACAAGACTTCCTGTTTATGTGTCCAGCAATATCAAACTTAATGAAAGTGCAGATCATCATTAGTGAGTGTTCAATTAATGTTCACCAGAGTCATCACCAGTTCAGAACATCAAACCTTTTTACCTCCTGCTCCACTATGCATAACTACATGAACATGGGTTAAGCCTTTGTGGGCTTATGTACAAAGTACACAGGTCAAAGAGCATTTGTTTTTAGGTGTTAACTACAACAGAAGGTCACTTACCGTACACCCGTCTTTAGACAGCTCTGTCACATGGGATGCAGACACCAGTTCCCAGTCACAGCATCAACATCTGCAAAACAACATATTGTTACAAAAGAATATAGGCAGTACCAAAGCTGTACATTTTCTAAATATTAAACATCTTTAAAGAACTTAGTGTGTCAGCACATGGCTCTGAAAAAATAGTAGATTGCTGTATTGACAAAATACATGTAAATATGGAGATTCTTTGCTTTATGAGATTTTCTCCTGGGCCTCCACTGAAAAAGGACTTGTATCCAGTTGGCCTTTCCTGGTAAACAAATATAAAAAAAAAATAAAAATAATAAATTACTAAAAACAGGTTTCTGTGCAAGTCATTGTAAGATAAGCCCTTGAAATCTGTAAACACGTGTCTGTTATTCATTTTGTATTTTCTCAGGTGTCTTATTCCCAACTTCTGTTTTTTTTTTTACCAGGCGCTTGCGCTGTTATTCTATTAAGTGAGAATGCACTGGCAAAAAGAAAAATGGGGCAAAAAAGTTCTTTAAACTATATTTTCCTCTTTCTCTGAATCAGTGTGATTTCAGAGTTAGTCTATATAACTAAGGAGGATGTGGGAGTCTAAACTTCTCACATGATGGATGGAAGGAGGTTGCCCCTGCAAAAAATGTTTCCTTGTTGCTTGTAGGTGATGTATGTTTTTATATGTTTGGATATGAGCATTTGCATCCATAAGCTAATACTCTTCTGCCTGTTGCACAAGCTGTTCAGTCTTCAGGAGTTAATATTAAAAGGGCCATAACATGCTATTTACATTTGAACATGCTAGAATTTAATATCATGATATGCAGTCCAATGGCAGACATATGAGTTACAATGGGGTATATATAAATATCACGATAGCAAATTCCAAAGTCTTACATGGAACCTCACCATTAACATCCAATCTCCTTTTGTTAAAAGCATTCTAGTCTGTATGTACACAGTCATGAATTGCCTATGCCATTTTTAATTATGTTTTGTTTTATTTGAATTTTATTGGCTGAATTAACCCTGCTAGGTGGTTTCTATTTTTAGAGGGGGACCCAAGATGATGAAATACAGCAGTAATACTTAAAGGGAACAAACAGTAACTATCAAAAATACTGCAAGTTATAACAAAACACTATAAATTTACAATAAGTTTAAGCATAAAAAAATAAAGATGCCGTTGTGCATGGGGTAACCAGTGTGTAAAGCATGCCTGTAAAAAGATGATGCATCAGTGTGCAAAGCATACCTCTCAACCTCTAAGAGTAAGAAATCTGGACAAAGCCATAAAAAAAGTGGTACAAATAAGGACAATTTTGAAGTCTTGCTCTTACAAACTTAGAAAGTTGATACAATAACAGGTTTTGCATTAGCATTAATTTTCTGAAGGGTATTCAGTCTAAAACTCAAATGTCTGTCATTATTTTCTAACTTTAATCTTTAATGATTGTCCACTAATTTGTCAGAAAGCCAAAATTTTATGAAAAAATAGACCAAAAATATAAGGCAAAAATCTGGACATTCTGTGAAAATCTGTACAGTCGAGAGGTGTGGAAAGCATGCTTTACTGTCAGTTCTATGTTCTGTACACACATGCAGCTGTAAGGACAAAGCATGTCATAGCTGCTACAGTTGTGGTTGGGATATGAGCTCTATCAGTGAGAGTACATGTAAATAGAAATACATATGTGTATTACATCGCATAGGAAATCATGACCATACTCATCACTGTTAAACCCCTGAGACTGGGTTACATAGAATTCAGTATAATCCACTGTAGGTACACTTTGATGCAGTGATGATCAACAGCAATCATACATTACCCACCATGCAACTAGTATTATTATGTCATGTATGCATCCTCTATAGCAGTAGTGTGTGTGTGTGTGTGTGTGTGTGTGTGTGTGTGTGTGTGTGTGTGTGTGTGTGTGTGTGTGTGTGTGTGTGTGTGTGTGTGTGTGTGCGTGTGTGTGTGTGTGTGTGAGACTGCACTCTATTCATAGTGGTGACCTGTTCTCTGATATTTCATTACAGCATTTACAGTGTAAATTCAAACACAACATAACTCAGAGCATATACCGTGGGTGGACAGATGTAAATATATTTATATATCGATACTCTTGTACCCAGCATAACATGAACTATTTTGTATGCTCCTTAACATCCCATGATGATATATTATTATACGCCTGTACAGACATACCAGTTCCTGGATACTGCACTGTTGTTTAGTCTATGCCACATGGTCACTGATCAACAGACATACACATTTATATATAGAAATGTAATTATATAGACAAAGTACTGGACACAGGTATCACCATGTGATTTAGTCATGGCTGCAAATGAACTTACACATTCATGCCATTTTGTACAAATTAAAATGTGATCTGTACTGTTTGACCCATATAAAGCCAATTTGAGCTCCATTCTCACAGATATGAATGCCATAAAAATGCATAGAATGAGACAGCAAAGAAGGTATGTGCACATCTATAACTCCATGTCATGCTACAAGCTACAAGCTTGTACACAGGCTGAGTGCAATTATTTTAGAATTGTGTGGTGCATATTAATTCCATAACAGGATGACTCGCATTGGTAAATACAATGATTGTGGGAAGAAAGGTATTGTTACAAAAGTCTCAAGTTGCAGAGCTGAAACATTTAGCTGCAACATTGTTTATATTGCTCACCTATTCTCCGTGAGGGACACATGGTGACTTGACATCGGAGTGCTGCCCAGCATTTAATGACTACTCGGGTGGTGCTGACTTGGCACCCAGACAGTGGAATGCCACTAATCTGAGTAAGCTATTTTCAATTATTCTTCCATAACACCATATAGAGAACAGTGTTACCGCTGCCCACATAAGTAGTTCCACTGCTGCTCAGTGACTCTCAAGGTCCCCAGTCATGTTGATGATCTCTATGCCTTGCATGGTTGTATAAACAGATCAACTGGCCTCAGAGAGAGAGAATCAATATTGTTATAAAGAGACGGTCACTTTGACAGATAAAGCTGGTTGTCTAGGTGAGTAAAGGAAAATAAAAGCCTTCTTCAGCTCTGCAAGAAACTTCAAGGGCAGCACACAGCAATGTGCTGAACTGGTGGCTAATGTTGCACATTTATTGAGCCTGGCGATATAATGACCCTGTTACTGGACACATTCAGTTTGAACTTTACCCCCTCTCACCCCAACCATCCCCCTAAAAATCTCCTCAAACATAACCCCTCCAACTATAACTAGGAAGCATGCACTGGCTGTGCTCACTAAAGCAAAGAACATGGCCTCAGTGGGCCTCAGTAACATTCTAGGATGCATCTTGAACAGTCTAAAATGTGACTTATCAGGTCATCTGGAGTCATTATTTAACTGTAGTCTTAAAACAGGCTTTGTGACATGTGAATGGATGACTGCAACGGCCACCCCTCTTCATAAGGGAGGACCTTCAACAGTTCCTGGAAGCGATAGACCCATTAGTCTGACTGGTCTTATTTGCAAAGCCATAGAAAGAATTATCATGGAAATTTTCACCAATGGTATAGGAGAACGCCAGACAATGGATCATCCCTGTTTGGCTTTATCAAAGGAAGGTCATGTTAACTGAATCTGGTGGATATTTTTGAAAAGGTCACAAAGAAAATAGATGAGGGAAAACAGTCCATAATGCCTACCTAGAGCTAGAGAAAGCATTTCAACAAACTTATTGAACTAGGTATAAACATACCTATCAACATGGAAACATTCAAAAATCTGGAGAAAGGCCCATGAAAGTAGATAAAACTGGTCAAAAATCGGGATGCTGATTAACATAAAATTTACATACATAATTATGTAACCTCACCCACTCCAATGGAATTGTGGGATACCAACATTCAAACACAAATTGAAGAACAGACAACATATTAAACACAAAAGGCTAATACCAGTCCCCCAAAATAGGTATGGTGACAACTATTTTACACTAAACATACAATTACTTTGCACGAATAGATTCACAATTCAAACTAGAGAAAAAAGATTTCACTGGAGACTTGATTACTGTAGGGCACCCACACCAACAGCCATGGGGCATACTGTTCGTAAAATCTACACCATTCCAGCTAACTTCTGGGGTTATGGCTCTCAACTGTCTCCGATTTTGCCTTAATTTTGCCCTGTCTCTCGTAAACATTTCTGATTTTCTGGTAAAATTAGTGAAGACTACTGGTAATCAATAAAGCCAGTCAGTTGTTAAAAATTACACACTGATGTAATCATACAAAAAGTGCTGCCCTGTTAGCCTTTAAAGTGAATTACAGTACCATTTAAAATTGCTATTGATTTTGGGTTTTGACACACTCCCTCCATTAATTTTTCAATTTGTCCAGAATTCCTGAACCAAGCTGATTTGAGCATGGGCAGAGCAAAAAAAATTACAAATAGTAATCACAGTAGTAACAAAGGTATTATAAATAATAAAGCAGTACAGTAACGACCAAATCTGTTTTGGGCGGGTGTTATTAAAGATTATGAGCCTGAGAGTCACCCGCAGTATAAAGCTACTGACACCACAGTATAAAGTAGCTGACAAATAATGAAAACATAATGTTTATGAAAGCTCTGTAATGCATGTGAAACTAGTGACTCTTCACTATCCCTGAGGATCAAACACTTCATATATTCATAAACTTCTGTCCTCCATTTGCATAACTTACATGAAAGTTTGAGGGTGAGCTGGCAGGGCCAAAGACAACATGTACCTTCCAATAAATAATCATGTTATTAAGTTACAAAAATCATAACACATTTAATTGAAAGAGATTGTATAGAAAACATAAACCTCGTGCAATAGTTAAACATTGTTAATATACATCAGTTTTACAATTCATTTTACAACACTGCACACACTAAAAAGCTAAAATATATGCATAACAAATGCCATTGCAGCTTACCTACCACTAACTACAAACTTACAGTCCCACAATAACTACGTCAGATGGCGGGAAGTCCATTGATACTAAGCTACTAGCATGAGAACACTCGACCCTACAAGACTTAGTACATCATAAACTGTGCTACATCAGTCTGTGGGGTTTATGAATCCAGCCTGCAAATAAAACAGGAAGCTTGCTACTGCAACGTTATTCCCATGCATGCATACATTTTTAAAAAGGCAATTGTCATATCTGGTAAATTCTAACTGAAAAATGAAATACACTGACATGGCTTTCTGCTCTTAGGAAAAAGGCCTAGAAGTACATGAAGCATATCTAAAACACAAATCATCTCATTTTGCCATCACACTTTCACTGAATCCTTTGACAACAACCACATGAGCCAGACCTGATGGTAGATTACACGTCATAATCTTCTACAGGGGAAGGCATTTCACAATACGTCCACCACAGA
>NC_056728.1:739136692-739348884 GCF_019279795.1 Protopterus annectens
CTAAGGGTAGCATGTGTCCATTTATACTTTGTGACACACTGTTAGCTGGTACTTGGAGGAAGAATGTTTATTAAATGTTCATTACAAGTTTCTGTAAAGGTCCATTTACAATTTATAAAGCATCAGAAGGACCTAATAGGTTGGAATTTTCTAAAGGGGACAGTGAGGCATTTGAGAAAAAAGTGTCTGAGTTGGGTTATAATGAATTTAAAAATAGTGTTAAGGGGGACTCAAGAATTGAACTGGCTGAAAGAAACTGTACAGACTTGATGAGACATAAGGGATAGTGTTACGGGAGGTGCTCATGGTCTGGGGCATGAGTTTGGCTCAGTGAGCTTTGATGAGGTAGAGGATATGGGGTCTTCTAGAAAATTCAGAAAGTGTAGAGGGAAATGAAGGGATTGTAAATATTGGCAGAGTCTAGTAGTGAGAAGGGGAAAAGTGGGATTAGGGAACTAGAAACTGGAAGGAAAGGAAAGGAAAGGAAAGGAAAGGAAAGGAAAGGAAAGGAAAGGAAAGGAAAGGAAAGGAAAGGAAAGGAAAGGAAAGGAAAGGAAAGGAAAGGGATGGATTGGTAAAACAGCAGAGCTAGGCAGAAGATGTGAGGCCATGTAGAGAGATATTCTAAGGAGGGCAGGCAAGTGAAACAAGGACATTGGAGACAATGAGAGAAAATCAGGCAAGGGATGACAAGCAGGTGAAAACAAAGATGGAAGACAAGTTGTGGGCAGCAGCTGTAACTCTTGAAGGGGGAGACAGCATTGGTAGTGGCTAAGCAGAGTCAATACCACAATAAGACATGGAGTGAAATGAGCAGGGATAGAAACGAAAGAAGACAGAAAAGGGTGCTCAGCATGTGGACAGTCAAGAAGGCAACAGCTGGCTGAGGTGGAGAGAGAGATAGGTGAGAGGGCAGAAGACTGGTTGCAGGATAATGAAGAGAAGGATCAGTTCCATGGAAATAAGATGAGAAGAAGCCAGTATTGGGAAGCAGTGCATAACACTAATAGGAAAAGTACAAGAAGACTGGGATAGAAATCAGTTACAGAACAGCTGAGGATACAGCCAGTATCCATGGCAACTATGGCTGGGGTGGAACAAATGTACAGACGAAGACTGCAGATACAAGTGGCACTGATATAGGAAAGAAAGTGAAGGAACCAAGGGCTATTTTTGGGAGAAATATAATGGTTTTCATGACTGAATGCTCAGCAAGGGAAAGTAAGAATTTTGGGAGTCAGGTGAGACACACTGAGTTATGCTGAATCCAGTCTTATAGCTTATACTTCATAACCATGGAATGCGCTAACCAATGCAATTGACAAGTAAGAAGGTGACAGCATGTTGTTATGTACATAGGCACTAATGAGTCTAAAGCCTTCAACACAGTTTCTCACAGCAAACTTCTACTTCAAATGTCCTCACTAGGTCTCTTGCAGCCTACTCTTCTGTTGTTCAAAATCTATCTGTCTAGTAGGTATCAGTCAGTAAAATGGCACTGTACACTCTCTCCTTACCTTCCAGTCAACACTGGTGTACCACAAGGCTCTCTCCTTGGTCGTCTCCTCTTTAACATTCTCATCATCTCCCTCCAGACATGCACACAACAGACCACAACAATATAGCATGCAGATGACTCCACACTCGTTTGTGCATCTGACAACATGGCACACTTTCAAAAATTACTCAGGAAGCTTTAACAGCCACTGAAACATGGCTTTGTAACTCACAACTCATGCTCAGCCCTAAAAAAGTCAAAGTAGTACTTTTTCCTCCAAATCCCTCTCTCATGAAAAAACAAAATTTAAAGTCCTTTCTCTCGATAATTCAACCACTGAAGTCACTTCTCATAGCAAATTATTAGGGATGATAGTGGATGATAGTCTTAAATTTAACCTGCAAATAAACAATTGCACAAGAATAACTCATCAAATGCTAGGGATGGTTTATATAGTCAGAAAACGTTCTCACCAACACAACTAAAGCTACACTTGTCAATACTTATCACCTCTCCACACTTCTTTATAGTGCTCCCATCCTTACTAAACTTCAGATATCACAAAAATTAAACCTTGAATAATGCTATAACAAAGTTGCTAAATTTGCAAAACACCCCTTTCAGAACCCACCACTATGTAGCACTAAAAAGCTTAACTCGGTTAGAACTACCCCATTAGCAAACATATACACAGCTCACTTAATCAACTAATCCTCTTTGCACATTGTCTGTGAATTCTTTCCAAGACTGTAATCTCACCCAGAGATGAGGTACAAAAACGTACATTATCTAATCAGTGATATGAATAATGCTTTTCTCATGGTCCCTGGTAAGAATTGTGTTGTAAATAAGGCAAATCTGAGGCAAAGTCTTTATCTTTACCTCTTGGGCATGATAAGTGAAAAAAAATCATGTTCTTATAACCATCCTTAAATGTTTGATGTATTTGTACTACTGACAACTATTTGGATGTTACTAATAATCCCATCTACTACAATTTTACTTTTGATATATTAAACATAAAACAAATCTAATCAGTCCAGTCTTATATTTCTTTTAAGCATGCATTAATTCTTTAACATCTGACTGATCTTTTTTTCTGCTTGCAATTGTTAGCATATTTAAATGTCCAAAACAAAGAGTACAAAGGAAAATTTGAAAAAACAAAAAAAAAAAAAAAAAGTCATGCAACTCTGGCCCCAAGACCAAACACTGAGGTAGCGTCATACTAGTTCCTGTCCATGCTTTCTCACTGCTATTAAACACTGTTCATTATCAGCTAACCAGTTATTTATCATGTAATACTGCAATCACTAACCTGTGGTCTCTGAAGCCTTGAAAGTATATATATTCATAATGCAATATTTAAAATGTTTTTGTTATATCAAAGTATACTGACATTGCATCCTTGGTCTTCATCTAACAAAGCCAAAATCTTTTCATAAAATGATATTTGAAAGGGTAAGTTAGATCCCCCTTCACAAAACCATGCTTAGCATTATCAAACTTAAAGCCAAGTTTCTCTAAATGCATCAAAATACAACATTCAAACTTTTACCTATTATTTTACCACGTTTGTTACCTATTTTAAAAATTGGAACATTATGAAACGTTTTCCTTTTCTGGAGAATAGTGCCATTTTTCAACATTTTGTTAAATATGTATATTAATTGAGTAACTCTACTCTCTGATATACCATTAAAATTTTGATGCGATATATATTATTCATTCCCATGGAGCATTTTGTTTTTTTGAATATGTTTGCGTATAACAACACTATTATTAATGACATGATATTTAGTGCAATTACCAGTTATAGTAGAACGTTTAGTGAAATATCCATTAAAAATTTCATCCATTAATTGTTTATCTATAATTAACATGCCTTTACAGTTAGAAGTTCAACAGCTGAATGTGATTTTTTTAACTAAGTAAGCATTTTTCAGATCTTTAGTAACTCTGCTTAAAATCTTTTTACAAAAGTTAGTTCCACTGATTTTAAATGTATCATGTATTTACAATTTTTTTCTCCATAATGTGGTTAATTACCTACCCCACCAGAGTTTCTTACTGAAGACTCTAGAGCCAAATTCATGAATGATACACTAAGTGTATACCGTTCTTAGTGAAATGACAACAAAAGCATAATTCCCACCTTCTTTCTCCTAATTTTAATTTTCCTACTGATTTTCTAGCAGCCTTAAATATCGAGAGGGGTTTCATAAAGGTTACCACAAAGTGTAGAATACATGTCCACCTAGTATAATCATTAAATTTGTTTCTTTGCATAGGTATGCAAGGTAATTACCTAGCATAACCATACCAGAAGAATATAGAGCCCCGGCAATCACTGACACACAGGTGAAAACAGCCCTATCCAAAGCCAAAAACACAGCTTCAATGGGACTGGATGGTGCCCCAGGCTGTGTCTTACACGAGCTCCAAAATGAACTAACCCCTCACCTAAAAACACTGTTCAAACTCAGCCTCTCTACAGGCTACATACCCATAGAGTGGCGCATAGCAACAGTTATCCCACTCCACAAAGGGGGAGCCACAACGGACCTCAGGAATTATAGCCCTATAAGCCTGACTAGCCTGGTCTGCAAGGCTATGGAGTGCATCATTATGGAACTCATTAACAGAGACATTGGGAATCTCCAAACATTGGACCCTACCCAGTTTGGCTTTGTTAAGTGCAGATCATGACTCCTAAACCTGGTGGACTTTTTTGAGAAGGCCTTAGACGAGGGAAAGGAGGTCCACACAGCCTACCTAGACCTCACAAAGGCTTTCAACACCATTCTCCATTCTGGTATTACAGACAAGCTCACCAGCCTGAACATAAACCCCTACGTCACAAGATGGGCTGTCAATTGGCTCATGGATAGAACCCACACGGTGAGAGTTGCAGACTCTAGGTCCGACTCTAAACTGGTTACTCAGTCTTGGGACCCCTCCTGTTCAGTATATACTTCTCAGAGGTACAGGCAAGCACAGGAGGACTATGGCTGACCAAGTTTGCAGACGACTGCAAACTGGGGGCCATAACTGACTCTCCAGCTGATACAGACATCCTCCAGAAGGGTCTCACTGAGATGGATACCTGGTGTCAAAATCATGACCTCAAGCTAAATGCCAAAAAGTGCATAGTCATCCACTTTGGAAAAAAAAACAAAGTACCCGCGAACTACCACATATATGGTAGTCCCCTAAATACAGAAAATGTAATAAGGAATCTGGGGACCCAAGTAGATAGTAATCTCACCTTTGATAATCATATTGCCAATGTGGTTAGAAAATTCTTCTATGTGACCCACCTAATCACAAAAGGGTTTGCATCTAGAACAAAAGAGGTTATTGTGCCCCTCTACTCATCACTCATCAGACCCATCATTGAGTACAATGCCCCATTTGGGATGTATCTTACAAGACACCTGCAACAGCTGGAAAGACCACAGAAGTACCTCACCAAGAGGATTACTGGCCGCAAACAGATGCCCTATGCAGCCTGACTGAAGAAACCGCTTACTCAGAGTTGATCTCTGCCTGACATACAAGGCCATGTCCAACCCAGAATTGATGGACATGCTCCACCTAAAAAAAAACAAATCCCCGAGAACCAAATGCTCTAGGGATATAAACCTCACCACAATGATAAATAGGACGTGCTGGAGGGATAGATACCTGTCCCAGAGACTCCCCATGCTTTGGAACAGGATTCCAATCTACATTAGGCAAAGCCCCTCACTAACACTCTTCAAGAAAAATCTTGACGAGTGGATGGAAAACAGAAAATTTACCCCGGGGATCACTGCAGCGGCTCTGCTGGACAGAGGCACAGGGAACTAATGCACAGGGAACTAATCTAAGGGTGCAGTGAAAGCCAACACATTCTGGCTAGGCTTATAGATGCCCTCAGGCAGATAGCCTAGTAACTACCTATGAACATATGAACCTATAATATTTCTGAACGAATAGACAGAACAACAAATGTGGTAGGGATGTCCTTGAATATAGATTGTGCACTCATAGTATATATTTAGTGTAGGCATCCATAAATCCGGCCCTTTTATTACTATTATTTATTTCTATACATATATTTATATATATATATATATATATATATATATATATATATATGGGATCCGGACACATGCTCTACTAGCATATGTCTGAATCACAAAACATCAAACACACATACATGAAAGCGCTTAACATCGACAAGCGCTTCTGTGTATGTGTGCCTGTTTTGTAGATTGGACTACAGTGCGGGTAAGGGAAAATTCCCTTTTCCCCACTGTAATGCGATCTTGGAGTGAGAATAATAAAGTAGGGGGAGTGTGGGGGGTGCAGGGGGGCAAAGCCTCCTGCAGAAATGTAGATTTTTTTTTGAACTACACATACACGGAAGCACTTTTTATTGTTAAGCACTTTCATGTATGTGTGTTCGATGTTTTGTGATTCGGACATATGCTAGTTGAGCATGTGTCCTAGACCCATATATATATATATATATATATATATATATATATATATATATATATATATGTGGGTCTACTTATTTCATTTCACCTGGACCACATCACTGAAAACACAAATTTCTGAAAACTCATTTTACTGAATCTCATTTTACTGAACTGAACTTTGTATATATGGCACTGTGTAGAATACTCTAAGGCAAGTACAAGTATGCCCTTTTCCCCACTGTACTGCAATCCTGGAGTTAATATATATACTTAAGGTTGGTGTGGGGGGCACAGCACCCACATTGGTAGGTGTGGGGGGCATAGACCCTCACCTTGTTTGTTACATATTGTATTTTACCAAAAACTTCAAAACAATACATTTTAAACAATACACATGCATAGTTGCAACACCAATAACTAACTCTCTCCTGAAGACAATATGTACTCAAACTAACTGGGGGGCAATGCCCCCCACCCCATAACTATATATATATATATATATATATATATATATATATATATATATATATATATTATAACTCCAGGATCGCACTACAGTGGGGAAAAGTGCATATACCTTTTACTTGTCTTACAGTACTCTACACAGTGCCATATATACTAACTGTATTTCAGTGAAATGAGAGTCAGTGAAATGAATTTTCAGCAATTTGAGTTTTCAGCAAAGTGGTCGCGGTGAAATGAAATTCGGTGAATTGAGATTCAACGAAACAAAATAGACCCATATATATATATATATATATATATATATATATATATATATATATATATATATATATATATATATATATATATATGGGTTCCGTTCAGAAGCTCGAAATACTGAAATCTCGACTTTCAGTATTTTGAGCCCAAGTAGCCCAAGAAGCCCAAGAAGCCAAATCCACATAATAGCGAAAGTTTAGAAGCGCGAAATTTAAAACCTTGAATACTGGAGGGTTTGAATTTCACGCTTCTAAAGTTCTGCTATGGTCATGCATTCAGGTAAGTGTGTGTGTTAAGGGGTTTGGGTAGGGACTGTGGTGTGTGTCAGTGTGTTTTTTTGCTGTGATGTGTGTGTGAGAAGAGAAAGTAGCTTGTGTGGTGGTGTTTTGTGTGTGTTTGTATGTAGTGCGACCTCGGAGTGAGAATATTTAATTAGGGGTGGGTGTGGGTGTGTTTCATGTAGAGTGATTGTGTATGTTTGTGTGGTGGATGGTGTGTGAGTGTGTGAGTGTGTGTGTGTGTGTGTAGTAGTAGTTTTTAGTTTTCGTTGTTTTGTGGATTCCACTTCTTGGGCTCAAGATACTGAAATTCAGTATTTAGAGCATCTGAAGTGAATCCATATATATATATATATATATATATATATATATATATATATATATATATATATATATATATATATCACAGACTTCTTTTAACTCATTCCAACAATTTCCACCAATTTTTATGGCAGAAATCACACTCATATTAAAAGACTGACAATGTCATCCATTGACTTAATTCTATCTAACCGATTCAGGTAGTAGTAAATTATGTCCTTTTTAGTCAAAGATGTAACACTATTGCCATGATCAGAGTTTATAAAAGGAGTTTTTATTTTCATATTGTTTTCATGATCTGCAGTACTGATTAAAACTATACCAACAGCTGCCATTTTTCTTGTGGGAGAGTCTACTAATTTCTTAAAGTTCTTAATATTCAATATGTCTAAAAAGTATGGTTCATTATTAGTACATGAAAAAAACAATATTACAATTTACTAGAGGGTAATCAAGTCTCCTAATAATATTATAAGAACATCAGTCAAATATTCATCCAGTGCTTTTAAATAGCAATGATGTTTGGATAGCATTCATGTTTGGGCTCCCCTTGTGAAAGCTGCCGGCCTAGCTAGATAGAATTTTGGAAATAATTATATGTCATTGTAAAATTATATTAATGTAATCCACAGGCTTGTTCACAAGTGTAAGAAAACTGTGTTAAATGCTGAACTTCAAAAATGTAACCACAGTGCACTCTGCTGGAAGAAAGCTGATAAGTCAAGCATTGTATGACTGTTTCATTTCAAAGCTTGGAGACATAATGTCTGGACTGATGAATTCCTTATTTTGTTTTGAGACCAGAGTTAATTGCTAGGTTTTACATATATAATGTATTTTATTGTTATGGCTTCCTGGCCAGGTGCAAGCTTACTAAGAACACTAAGAAATGTAAATTTAGAGTTTCTGGTAGCCTGGAAACCAGACAAGTGTCAAGAATGATGTAATCTAAAGTGAGTCAGCAGTGATGCATTATCAATTTAAGGGATCTCAGAGAGAAAGAGAAAGCATTTTGCATTTGTCATCTGAACAGTCTGGAGAGAAGGGGCATAGCTGGAGAACATATGCCAGCCTTCCCCAGGAGTGACTGTGTGTTTGTATATAAGTCATATCTCAAAGTGTGTGTGTCAGCTACTTGGGCAGGGGCATGAAGCACTGTTTGGACAGAGAGAGTGCTAGGAGGACTTGGCTTGCGACTCTGGCTAAGGACACCACTCTATAGCTGTGCCAGTGTGGAGTCTTATTAGGGATCAGGACAGCATGGGAAAAAACAACACCTTCTGTGATCCCTGTTTGCTCTTATGGGAAATTGTACTTTACTGCATATGTATTTGTTATCCTTCCCAATGTGGACGCCTCTCACTGATGCTAGTGGTGAGGATTGAGGCTCTTTGATTACTGGGCCAGGGCACGGGTATCACATATTAATTGGTGGCAGTGGTGTGATGTCCACACCACATATTAATTGGTTGGCAATTGGCTTGTAGTGGTGTGGAGAGTGAATTCCTGCAGCTTGTGTGCAGTGATCACTGAAGATGTTTTTGCACTCTAAATCAGCCATGCAGTGACTATTCAGAGTTTAGATCACAACTATTTTATTTCTTTTGTTAGCTTAGTAAAGGAGAGCAGGCAAGCATGTCAGCAGAGGAGTATGGGAAGCTGACAAGAATCCAGTTGGCTGAGATGTGCCAGGCTAAGGGACTGGTGCATGAAAACCTGACTAAGGCAGACATGATTGCAGCTTTGGTCACAGCTGCATCAGAAAACAGCAATCAGGAGGGCAATCTGACTGGCCGTGGAGATGTACAACACTTAGAGAAAGGACTGCTCAATCTTTCTACAAGAGGACTTAAAAATCCATCTGGAGCTAAACAGACTTGAGTTGGAGGCCAGGTGTTTGGAAAAAGATTCAGCAGAGCGACTGAGACATCTACAGGCTGAAGAGAATGAGAAACTGCTACGCCTGAAAACTGAGGAGAAGAAGAGGCAGAGGCAGCACGAACAGGAGATGCTGACTCTTCACCAGAGTCAAGGAGGTATTGGGGAAGGGAGTAACTGGACCCCAGATGCACAAAAGGTCAGTTAAATTTCTTCCACAGTTTACAGAGGGGGATAATTTTGATAGTTTCCATCAGATGTTTGAGATGGCATGTAAACAGTATGATGCTGACCAAAGGCTCTGTGTATGGTTCCTGTCCCCCTTACTCCATGGTAAAGCTGTAAATGTACTTTTCAAATTATGTGATGTTGACTGTTTTAACTATAATACTGTAAATAATTGTTTGTTAGAATTTTTTACGCTAACACCTGAAACTTATAGGAAAATGTTTTGTGAGCATAGACGCAAGGCAGATGAAAGTGTGTGTGAATATGTTGCTGAACTGATTACTTATTTTCATAGGTGGGTGAGTGGATGTCAGGCCACCACTTTTGAAGGTCTGGCAGACATTTTGGTGAGGGAACAAGCTCTTAGCCTTTTGCCTGAGGACATGAGGATCTGGTTAACTGTTTGACAATGTGCTACTTCAGATGAGTTGGGGAAGAAAGGATACCTATACCCAGCAAGAAGAGCATCCCTGCACAGGAAAGGGACCCCCAGTACTGCTCATGAGTCTAAAGGGACCCATGGTGGGTAGCCCAGACTGCCCCAATGGAATCTGCCAGTAGTAGGGGAAGCCACTAGTCCAGGTACATGTTCAGGACCTAGGGTTAAATGTTCTGAATGCAACCATTGGGGCCATGTGGCATATAGATGTCCATGGAGGCAAGGTGGGGAACAAAAGGTCAGGGAGCCAGTAAGTGGGAAGGACAAAATGCCAATAGTAGGTTGTCTTGAGACAACAGGGGTACCAGATTACCATCCTGCAGATGTCTTGATGGGAAGGATTTTGATGAGGCAGTACTATGTGTTAATGCAGTTACATGCAGTCAGGCTTCGAGACAAGCATGTGGGTCTGGTAGCCTGGGGGAGACCCAGACAGACTGCATACTTGCATCCAGGGCTGATGAGGTGGTTACTTCAGGGAGGGAGGTATTCTGTAGCAGTGAGACTGAAGGTGAGCCACAGCTGATTGTGGGTGCTGATGTTCTCTTGGATAGAGTGACTGCAAAGGTAGAGGTGAGTAGTAGTAGTACACAGGCTGACAGTGAGGCATCGCTGTCAGATGATACCAGGCTGCCTGTGGAAGGGGAGCTGGGAAGGGTTACAAAGAGAGAGTTGAGACAGGCTCAGCTCTCAGACTCTACATTACAAGGCCTGAGGCAGGTAGCTAGTGAGGCACCTGATTCTCAAGGGAAGGGGTAATCTGTATACTGGGACAAAGGGTTACTGTATAGAGAGTGGACCCCTGAGGGAGGGCTACAAGGTGAGTGGATACAGCAGTTGGTAGTGCCTAGAGCCTTCCATCTGGTGCTTCTAGCCATAGCCCATGATATTTCCTTTGCAGGTCATATGGGCATAAAACATACAAAGAGACATATTATGCAGAATTTCTATTGGCCTGGAATTTCCAGAGATGTAACAGGGTACTGCAGGACCTGTGAGCAGTGCCAAAAGGTAGGCAAGGGAGGAGGCAAGGTCAGAGCTCATTTGATGCCTTTGCCTATGACTGAGGAGCCATTTCAGAGGGTAGCGATGGATATTGCTGGGCCTCTAAGTACCCCAAGTTCCACAGGGAAAACGTATATCCTAGTGGTAGTAGATTATGCAACAAGATACCCTGAGGCAGTGGCTTTGTCCTCCATTGAGACAGAAAAGGTGGCAAATGCTTTGTTAGAGATTTTCAGCAGGGTAGGTTTCCCAAACGAAATACTGACTGACAGAGGTGCCAATTTCATGTCACTCTTGCTGGCTTGTCTGTGGAAGTAATGTGGGGTGAAGCACCTGAAGACCATCCTCTACCATCCCCAGACTAAAAGTCTTGTTGAGAGGTTAAACTCTACAATCAAGTCCATGCTATGGGCATTTGCAGACCAGTTTAAGAGTGTGACAAATATTTGCCCCATCTGTTGTTTGCTTACAAAGAGGTTCCCCAGGAATCCACAGGGTTTCCACCCTTTGAGTTGCTGTATAGGCATAGGGTGAGGGGACCTCTAGATTTAATTTGAGATGAGTAGCAAGGTGAGTGTGAATCTCACAAGGAGTCTGTTGTGCAATATGTCCTAAACCTCAGGACAAGGCTCAGGGAACTCATGAGCTTGACCCAGGAGAACCTGGCAGAAGCCCAACAGCAGAAAAAGGTCTGGTATGACATTAATGCTTGAGCTAGAGTATGCTGTAGGGGAGCTGGTAATGGCTCTCATTTATGTCAGACACAACAAGCTGCAAGCAGCCTGGGAGGGACCCTGCAAGGTGATAAGAAAGGTAAGTGATGTTAACTACATGATAGAACTGCTAGGCAGGAGGTAGGAGTACAAATTGTGCCATGACAAAATCTTACCATGATATGAAGGCCCTTGTGCTGAGTATTTGCATTGGACTGCAGGAGGAGTCTGAGGGAGATCTGGTGACTGATCTCCTCAGTGAGGCTCAAGCTGACACCTCAGTGGAAGGGGTGGCAATGTCCCAGCAGCTATCTCCTACCCAGGTTTGAGAAATCCGAGCAGTGTTACAGGAGTCTGGGGACATGTTCACTGGGAAACCAGGGAGCACCTACCTGGTGCAGCACCAGGTGGACACAGGACCCCAAAGGCTTATTAGACAGGCCCCTTATAGGGTGCCTGAGAGAGTCAAACCGACTCTGAAGGAGGAGATACAGCAGATGTTGGAATTAGGGATAATTCAAGAGTCCAACATTCCCTGGGCCTCCCCCAGTGGTGCTGGTACAAAAGAAGGATGGCAGCATCAGGTTCTGTGAGGACTACAGGAAATTAAATAGTCACACAGAGTCAGGTGCTTACCCCATGCCTAGGACAGATGAGGCCCTGGAAGAGCTGGATGGGGCTAAGTATCTTACAACCATTGATTTTACCAAGGGTTACTGGCAGGTGCCCTTGACTTCCAGTGCTAGAGAGAGGCCAGCCTTTGTGAATTCCTTTGGCTTGCATGAGTTCACAAGAATGCCCTTTGGGATGAAAAATGCCCCAGTGACTTTCCAGAGGCTGGTAGATCATATCCTAGCAGGAGCAGGATGGTTTGCCTTTGCTTACCTAGATGATATTGCTATCTACAGCCATTCCTGGCAAGAGCACATTCAACATGTTAGGGAGTGTTAGGGAGGTGCTGGACAGACTACAGAGGGCAGGGTTGACCATTAAACCTAGCAAATGTCAGGTGGGTATGGCAGAGGTCTCCTACCTGGGACATAGAGTAGGGAGTGGTAAGATCATGCCAGAACCTGCCAAAGTGGAAGCCATTTAGGCATGGCTTGCACCTGTTACCAAAAAGCAGGCGAGGGCATTCTTAGTGACAGCAGGGTACTACATAAAGTTTGTCCCCAGTTATAGTATCATAGCTGCTCTCCTCACAGACCTGACAAGGAATAACAGGCCAGATAAGGTAGTGTGGACCCCAGCATGTGAGCAGGCATTCCAGAAGCTTAAAAAAGCTTTGGGAGGACCCCCAGTGTTAGCCAGTCCAGATTACAGCAAATAATTTGTTGTGCAGGTGGATGCTTTGAACCATGGGGTGGGGGCTGTACTTCTTCAGAGGGAGAAGAGCACCCAGTGGCTTATCTCAGTCATAGGTTAATCTCAAAGCTTGGAGACATAATGTCTGGACTGAGGAATTCTTTCTATTGTTTTGTGACCAGAGTTAAGTGCTAGATTTTACATACATAATATATTTTATTGTTATGGCTTTCCTGGACAGGTGCAAGCTTAATAAGAACACTAAGAAATGCAAATTTACAGTTCCTGGTAGCCTGGAAACCAGAGAAGTGTCAAGAATGATGTAATCTAAAGTGAGTCAGCAATGATGCATTATCAATTTAAGGGATCTCAAGAGAGAAAGAGAAAACATTTTGCATTTCTCTTCAGAACTGACAACTCACCAGTGCTCTATATGTAAGTTTATTTAGAATTGTGATTGCTCTTAGAGTTAGGAATTTAGCCAGATTTAGTCTAGCTGTTTTCTATATTTATGTCAAACTATTCTACAGTATTATTCTAAGCATTTCCTGTCATTTCCAAACTGTTGACTAGCACTGTGCTGAATTAAGAAGATTTGACTTGTGTTTTATTATTTATTATTAAATATTTTTAAACCTCTGAACTCTGGCAGTTTTTTGTAGAGATAATTTAACCTCTAGAGTACTTGCATGTATTTAGTGATAATGTACTAAGCCACTCCAATAGTCTTGCTGCTCAGTCACACTTACCATTTGGATATCAGTAATATTACACAGTGAAAATGGTCACCCTTTGGGAAAGGCCTTAGAGTAGCTGATAAGTAGGAATCTTGGTGGCAGTGATTTCTACCTTATAGTCTGGAGAGAAGGGAGCATAGCTGGAGAACCTATGCCAGCCTTCCCCAGGAGTGTCTGTGTTTTTGTATATAACTCGTATCTCAAAGTGTGTGTGTGTGTGTGTGTGTGTGTGTGTGTGTGTGTGTGTGTGTGTGTGTGTGTCAGCTACTTGGGCAGGGACATGAAGCACTAGTTGGACAATGAGAGTGCTACGAGGACTTGGCTTGGGACCCTGGCTAAGGACCCCACTCTATAGCTGTGCCAGTGGGGAGTCTTATTGGGGATCTGGAGAGAAAGGGAGAAACCAGTCCCAGACTGACTGTGATCTCTGTGTGCTCTTAAGGGAAATTGTACTTTACTGTGTGTGTACTTGTTATCCTTCCCAATGTGGACACCCCTCACTGGTGCTAGTGGTGAGGATTGAGGCTCCTTGATTACTGGGCCAGGGTATGGGCATCACATGCCTATGCAATCAACAGTTCCTCTGTGGAGTTATGTTTTTCTCTCTTATGCATAAATTTTATTAATTTCTACTTCCACTTTCTAAAGTATTACATATGGTTCATAAGTTCATAGGTTGCTACCAGGCTATCTGCCCTAGGGCATTTATTAGCCTAGCCAGAGTGTGTTTGGCTTTCCCCACCCTTTTAGATTAGTTGACTGTGCCTCTGTGTAGTAGGTCACAGAAGATAGCCCTTTTAAGGTTAGTTTACTGTGCCTCTGTCTAGTAGGGACACAGAAGAGACCCCAGGGGTAAACCTATGATCTCCCATCCACTCATCAACATTTCTCTTGAAGAGGGTCATTGAGGGGCTCTGCCTAACATGGATTGGGATTTTGTTCCAGAGTGAGGAGAGCCTCTGGGATATGAATCTGTCCCTCCAGCATGTCCTATTTATTTCTGTGCTGAGGTTTAAGTCCCTGGAGCATGTAGCTCTAAAGGATTTGGATTTCCTGAGGTAGAGCATGTCCATTAATTCTGGGTTGGACATGGCTTTATACGTCAGGCACAGATCGCCTCTGAGCAGGCGGTAAGCAACTGAGTAGAGCTGGAGTTTCTTTAGCCTAACTGCGTAGGGCATCTGCCTGAGTCCCTTGATCCTCTTGGTGAGGTACTTTTGGGGTCTTTCCAGTTGCTGCAGGTGTCGGGTAAGGTACATCCCAAATGGGGTATTGTATTCAATTATGGGCCTGATGAGTGATGAGTAGAGGGGCACAATGACCTCTCTTGATCTAGATGTGAACCCTTTTGTGATAAGGTGGGCTATATAGAAGGTCTTTCTAACCACTTTGGCAACGTGATTGTCAAAGGAAAGATTGCTATCTACTTGGGTCCCCAAATCCCTAATTACTTCTTCCAGATTAATGGATTACCACCTATGTGGTAATTTGTGGGCACTTTGTTTTTCCCAAAAGGGATGACTATGCACTTTTTGGCATTTAGCTTTAGGCCATGGCTCTGGCACCAGTTATCCGTCTCTGTGAGACCCTTTTGGAGAATGCTTGTGTCAGTCGGCGAGTCGATTATGGCACCCAGTTTGCAGTCATCTGCAAACTTGGTCAGCCATAGTCCTCCCATGTTAGCCTGTACCTCAGAGAAATATATACCGAACAAGAGAGGTCCCAGGACTGAGCCTTGTGGGACGCCACTTGTAACTGGCTTAGAGTCTGACATGGCACCTGCAATTCTGACCATGTGGGTTCTATCCCTGAGCCAGTTTGCAACCCATCTTGTGACATAGGGGTTGATATTTAAGCTGGTGAGCTTATTTATGATGCCTGTGTGGGGTATTGTGTCGAAGGCTTTTGCAAGGTCCAGGTAGGCTGTGTGGACTACCTTCCATTCATCTATGGCCTTGGTGACTGTTTCAAAGAAGTCAACCAGGTTCAAGAGGCAAGATCTGCCCTTAACAAAGCTGAATTGGGTAGGATCCAGTGTTTGGAGGTTCCCAATGTCTTTGTTTATGAGTTCCATGAAGATATGCTCCATAGCTTTACAGACCAGGCTAGTCAGGCTTATAGGGTGATAGTTTCTGGGGTCCGTTGTGGCACCACCTTTGTGGAGTGGGACCACTGTTGCTGTACGCCATTCTTTGGGTACATATCCTGTAGTAAGGCTGAGATTGAACAGTGACTTTATGTGAGGGTTCAGTTCTTCTTGGAGCTCATGTAAGACGCAGCCCGGAACACCGTCCAGTCCCATTGATGCTGTGTTTTTTGCTTTGGAGAGGGCAGCTCTCACCTGTGCATCTGTGATGTCAGGGAGGCTACACTCTGTTGGGATATACATTTGCTCTTTTGGGGGGGAAGGGGGGGTTGCACAGAATCTGTCTGTCAGGATGTTGGCAATGTCTGTGGGTTCAGTGTATTTTTTTGTCATTTTGCACTAACTCAGAGCAGGGAGTTGCCACCCAGGTTCCTGACATAACTAAAGAAGGCCTTGTGATTATCTTTAGCGTCTTGTGTAATTTTTCTTTCGAAGCTGGCCTTAGATGATTTTATGAGGGATCGTAGTTTCTTGCTAGTACTGATCAGAGATGCCTTCCCTTTTTGGGATTTTGCTCTATCATGTAGTAACTTCCTCCTTCTGTTGTATAGCTTATTTATGGCTGGGGTCCACCAGACAGGTCTCCTGCCCTTGGAGGAGTGAGCCTTGGTTTTATTCGGGATAGCACGATCCATGCATTCCTGCAGGTGTCCATAGAATGCATTTATAAAGGATTCTGCGGTTTGGGCCGTATTTTCCACTGGCCTGGGGGCTTTGAAGGATTCCACCTCGGTTTTGAGAAGTGTGAAGTTTGCTTTTGAGAAGTTCTTCACCGTGGTTTCCTTGGCTGGGGTGGGGACGGGATATGGATGTCCAGTGAGATTAATTTATGGTCAGATCTTACCAATGAGGGGTATATCTCTGGTATGGAGTCCCCATGTTGGTGATGATCAGGTCCAATATGTTTTCCCCTCTTCTGGGAGTGGTAACCAGTTGTTCCATAGCATTTGAGTTTATAAATTCTAGGAACCATTGGGTGAGGGTGTTGGGGCTTGAGTAGTGCTCCCAGTCTATGTTTGGGTAGTTGAAGTCACCCAATATAAAGGTGTTTGGAGAGACCTTCATATTCTCCAGTGTTCTTAGGAAAGCCGCGTGGGGTTCCTGAATTTGGGAGGGTGGTCTGTTGCAGGCTACAAACTGAAAGGCAGTTTTGCCCACTGTTAGTTGCACATGGATGGCCTCCGATACTTCGTGCAGTGCCACTAACCTGGAGGTCTGAGGTCTCGTGCCAGCAACACAATCCCTCTCCCACTTCAGTCAGTTCTTGTTTTCTAATACTTCATAAATCCTTGAGAAGTTAAATTATTGACACCCCACATTTTTCTTGTAGTATTTTTATACTATCGTGCTGTATAATAAATTACAGTTCCTCTTTTTTATTTATAAGATTTAAAGCATTTGTATATAAATATATTCAAAGTTCTTATTTCATTTTTACTCTCTCCAGAAACATGGGACATGCATTGAATAATATTTCAGATTTTTTTTAAATTTAAATAAGTGACAAAATAGCATCCCTCTATTACTTAAATGTAGTTAATCCCATCCAAACAATTCTTTATCACATGTTCTTCCCATATTGTCATAACCCAATACATTTTAAGATACCCATGTCTCCTTAGCCAAGAATTGAACAACTTAGCCTTAGTAAATGTATAATCTCAAAATGATGGGTTTGTGCATATATTGCATGGAAAATGGACTTAAAGAATATCATTATTGCATAACCTACCTAACCATATGTTAATTTAAACTACCCACTCATATCAAGAAACCCTTTAGCTCACCTGTAAGCCTCATATGCTTCCACAATTAATTTAAATTTCTCCACAAACTTACATATGATTCATATTATAAAGCTGGTCTTTTCTTGAGCTAGTAAACTAGCAGACATGTCCCCTTCCTCTTCCCTCGTGGATCAAAAATTGTCTTAATATTGGTAAATAACCTAAACCATTCAATAATCTTTTTATCATACACCATATAAATTAATCAGTTACACCATTATCGCTCTTAGGCAATATTTTACTGGCATCCCTTAATTCTTTCAGTCTCTGTTTCCTCCTTACTTTTTCTAGAACTTCAAAGAATGCAAAGCCTTGTTATTCCCCACACAATGAAAGCTTTACACATTGGTTGGCGCAACACTTTTGTAGTGACGATCTGCATCTTTTGATTTCATTCCTTTCCTTTCCTTCACTTTTAATAGCTCACACAGTTTCCTTTTCTGCACCACCATTCTGGTAGTATCATTTTGCATCTATCATTAGGGATTATGATTAGGAGACTGACAATAATAACCAAGCGTTTAATGAACCCTTTTTGCTAACACTTTAACAAATGGTTGTGACTAGAGTACTAATGACAATTCTTTGAAATACACGAGGAGTTTTAACTGCCTCAATGTATTACTATTTAGAAAGTCAATAGACACGGTATCTAGTAGCTTTAAAATAATCCATGGACCAACTCACCTACACAGTTAATAAATACATTAAAGATGGTTATGTAATAGACACTTCAGAATTATTGCAAGTTGTATTATATTAAGGCTTAAGCTACAGGTCACATATAACATCAAACTGTGAGTAAGGAACTTGATAAACTGCAAAAGTGTCTCACATACATTCATCAAAAGACAAAAACAGGAATATTTGTAAATAAAATTTATAAACCCACAAAAATGAGTTTAGCAAATTATAGATTCCAAAGAAGCAGCAGATTTTGTAAAGCTGAACATACAGTTTCAGGCAATGTCACCAATGAGTATCATCATTTGCCACTGAAAAATCTTTTAAAGAAAAATATAATCTCACATTCCAAGCACAGACTCAAAATTATTGAAAATATTAAACTACTTCCATGTATACTATGCCAAACTTTATTTTCAAGACAGCTTAGCAAAGTAACTACTTTTTTCAAAACATTATAGTTATATTTTACAAATACATATAGATACTTCATGTCAGCTTATAACTATCTAAGACACCCTGGGTCTTATTAAATAATGGAAAATGAACAGAACTCCTGCCTTCAGTGGTCAGCTGAAAATCAGAAAGTATTACACAAAGTTCAATTCCAAACTTTTCCAGGTATATTTAACAATCTCCTGGATTTACTAATCTTCCCTGCAGGACTAGTCTAGTCCTGCAAGGGTGCAGCCACTTAGGAGCAGGACGGCAGCACACCATGCATATTAATGAAGGCACGCTGCCCGACCTCCTAGGCATACATAGAGTGTGTACAAGTGCAGGGGGCATGTCTGAGAGCAGAGCTCTCAGAATAAACACACCCCTGCAAAGTAGAACAGCAGAAAGTGGAAATAAATGATCAAGGCTGCACATAGGTGTCCGCATATCCCCACCAACAGTCCCCCATGTGTACAACAGCAACAGTACATATAAAAAAACAAAGAAAACCTGTTATATTTATCTTAAATCCGAGTACAGCTAACCGTAGTTGCGCGGTTGTGCCCATCGATATAGTCACACACACACACACACACACATATATATATATATATATATATATATATATATATATATAAAAACTATCCACATATATATATACATACATATACAAATATATGAACAGATATACATGCAAATGCAGACAACTACACATATATATATATGTCAACATCCATACATCCACATATACACAGCAAGTTGCACATATGTACGCAGAGAACTGCCCCTATAGGTATATACGGACATAGTTAGAAATATGTAAGCAAATATATACACCCACAGAGGTATATATGGCCAGATATCTGTAGATAGCAATGGTAGATTAACAGACACATACATATCCACATGCACCGTGAAAGGCCTTGACAGGTCCCAAACAATATACGTCACATACGAATTGGCATACTCCCCACCCAGACAAACACGTCCGCCCTGCAAAACACTACCAAGCTCAATGTAATGTACATATGTCATTGAAATAGGGATTTAAATTAGCCCTCGGTCATGTTCCACATGTTGACATCACATCACCCTCTCCCCCACCCACTGGGCGGCCCAAGCAGTACAGGCCCATCCAAACAAAGCCATCCACGAGCCATACATTCATTACCCACAGTTCTGCTTCCCCCCACCCGCTGCACACATGCAGCCACCATCTCAACCCTGGTTACCGGCCCGTAGCTACCACACCACTACACATTGCCCCACCTTGACACTCCCCCCTTCGGGACCCATCCCTTATGTTGTCTCGAACCAAGTATCCTAGGTCTGGCACACGCCGTAGTCCATGCGCATAGCCATGGGTACCTATGTAACTCTGGGTGCAGACGAAAGTTGTATACCCAATGTTCAGGCTGTCCCACATGGGATGAATGATTACCTGTTACTAACATTAGATTTCATGTGTGACTCTGTGTACACTAACGGATTTAGTTGTAGGCATCGCAAAGCATACATGGCACACAAGGTTGGCCGGTATGCAGAAGAAACAGTACCCAGCAATAACAGATAACATGACAGGACATGTAGCTAAATATGTAGAGGTATGTGTGTGTATATATACCCATAACTACATGGAGATATACCTCTCCCTCTCTGTAGTACAAATGTATACATACATAGACAGACATATATAAATACCCACATATAGATATATACATATGCAGCCACCCATACATCCACATGTCTTTTTGTATATATATATATATATATATATATATATATATATATATATATATATATATATATATATATATATATTATATATGTGTGTGTGTGTGTGTGTGTGTGTGGGTGTGTAAATATACACAGATATATAGCTAGAATATGATACAGCTGTTAAGAATTACATATGTTCACAGGCCATGCCAATGGGGGTGAGGGGCCATATCAACAAGCGTGTAACAAGTAGCATTAACCCCCCCCCCAGCTAGACAGGTGAAACATACAAACACACAATAAAAGTAAACAAACCACCGCTTCCCAGACTACAGGCAGGATACTACCAGTGGGAGAGACCTGTCAAGTCTAATCTTGAAACAAAGACAAGAATGTCCCTTGCAGGACAAGCCAAAAATGTTATGGCTATTCGGCCTTCCAGCCATTACACAGATAACCTATGGTAGGGCATGCATGTACCAGGACTACAAGGTTGGGGAAGCCTGATGACCCATGGGGCAAGACAATGTACTTGATGGGTCCCGAAAAGTGGGGAGTGAGCAGTGTGTACTGGTGTGTTCAGACCCGACCTGCACCCGGAGTAAGGAAAAGTGCCGAAGAGGAGGTGTGCGTGGGGAACTATGGCTATGAAATTATGGGCCTAGGCATGCAGGTGTTGGCTGGAGTGGTTTACCGCCCCAGGGATGTAAGCAATAGTCTGCATTGGGCAGATCTGACACCTAATGAGCAGCCATGCTCAGTATGAGTCCCATAGCAGCAAAGTCTAGTTTACATGGCAAAGGACGGTATAACCAGATGTGCTGTTGCAACCCACTAAATGACACCAAAGAACACATGGACGCAACACCCCATTGTAGGCATGTAAGCCAAACTAATTGGCATCACAAGGTATTATTGCTGTCCTCACCCCCACCCAGGGGTTTGAGTGTCCAAACCTACCCCCAAATGCAAGGTATATACACAGCTGTCACTGTAGAAAAAATAGCCAGCTGTGGACCTTCCTGTCAGCCTTCCTGCACATCCCTGGACATGTCTCCTACTATCAGCCCCTCTGTGTGGCCCAATAACACCACTTACCTATCGACCCCTATTTCATTACTAGTAATTTTCACAGTCACAAGTAGGTGACATGGTCCACACAACTATATTGGCAGAATATGGAACCCCCAACCCAGATGCATTACTGCAGCTGCCCCAGACGACACATGTAAATAACACATGAAGGGAAAACTCAAGCACACTTGGATCACCACCTGCTCACCACCTGGCGAAGTCTACTCCCCCAACTAACACTCCATACCCCTACACCAACTACTGACACTGACACCTCCTGTCCTGCCTTGCATACATATCCCAACACCCTGCAAACCTGCACTACAGCTCCCCCACCAATCAGTCGAATGGCCTACTATACAGTTAAAATGTCCCCCCTCCACCTACACCTTCACTATTCACATCTACTCTACAACACAGGTATGGCATAACTAAACCTAACCCGAATACCTGAGTGTAACCTATCCAGAACTGCTAAACTGGAATCCCACTTCACCTTACACTGACCTTCATCAACAGTCATACCTGTACACCTGACTTATGCATGTATAATACCGATATATTCATGAAGTAGCGCGGGGGTATGCGGCAGCAGGTTGGAATATGCCTGTTTGGGCGGCGGTAAGCAATGCCTGCACTGGTTAAGCAATGTGGAGGCCAACCCAGTGTAAGATGTCATAACTGGAGGTCAGCAAGTCTGAGCCTCATGCACACCAGCACATACCCACCTACACTTCCCCACAGTGCCTTAGGCACGCTATTGCCAACAATACTGCAGTACACATAGACCCACTCACAATTCAAAGCACATGAGATGACACACAGGTATGTATACACTGACAACCTTTATTGGTGTATTTTACAATAATGTATGCCATTACTTAATAGATGTGGACTTATTTAATCAATGAGGAATGCAAGGCCCACACAAAACAGTAGATGCAGACAGTGCGGATATATAACATACTATGCTGTCCAGGCCAAGCCCGTCAATTCATACAACTGTAGACAAAGGATTTGCCATCAAGATAGGTAACAATAAACAATAACAGATGTAGATCAGCAGCCACCAGTTACACCCTGTAGTCAAGGTCTAGGGGGACATTTATCACCTGTGGTAATGTCTATGTATCTGTCACATGTATGGAACCTGACCAACAAATGTCGTGGGAGTTCACAATATGACTGGGATGACAGCAGGAATGCTAGCAGTAAATAATGATAGGCCATTACCGAACAACCCCTAACCGTATCACAGCAGGACAAAGCCAGCCATATATGTGGAGGACAGAGGCAGGAACACAGGGCCATACTCGTAACATTGCTGTTACATACCCTGCAAATTTCTGGTGTTACAGGATTCATTGCAACATACCCTTATGCAGGAATAAGACATCAGAAACACAAATGGATGTAGCCATGTACTGATAGCACACAACAGACAGATTGCCGGGGATATATCTAGGACAAGACCTGTGTGGTGCACAGGCAAAAGCAAACAGACAATCCACTGGCCATTATGTGGATAGGCCCACTGTTGAGAGCTATGCAGACAGACTGCATTCCATCCTAAACTACTATGTACATGCAAACACTGCAAGACCAGCAATATACAATGCACATAACAACACTATTCACTCTATTTGTAGGTCTGGAACATCTTATGATTGTGTAGTTGCCCTGTGTCTGCAAGCCCTGCTGTAATAGGTACTGCAACCTGCCATCTGTAACACTGCTGCCTACATACAGGAAGGATATCCTCCATATTGGAAAGGTGAAGGGACAAGGCCCACACGAGTCAGCAATTTATAGTGCTGGGTTGCCATGACAATGGTTAACTGAATCACTACACAGCAGGCTGCACACAGTCAGCAACTGTTGCACACTGATTTGTGCAGAGCCCATCACCTGATCATGTGCATCACCTACAAAAACCATGCTGCAATCCTGCTCTACTGGAGAGGGAGAGAGACAGAGAGAGAGAGAGGGAAAAAAAAGAAAAGATAAAACAAAACTCACACACAGTGGGAAAGAAAAACCTACAAGCCAAAACCAGGAAGGTGTCACACCTGTCCAAAAAAAAAGGTATGTAAAACATAACTGTATATAATTTAATGTAGTATGTGGTATAGATTAATAGGATATATGATGTTGAATGTTTGATGTGTGCCATCTGTAGTTGTCCCTGTAATGATGTTCCACTGAACAACTGCCCTGGACAATACTGTCTGTCCCTGTAAGCAGTGGGACATACCCACCAACTGTGCAGATCAGCAATGAATGACAAAGATGTCACCCATAATATCTGTGTATGTTATGTTAGTGTGGACAATAGCTAGTGGTGGAAGTACTGCCGTCATGATAGACACATGGGTGTCAGAGCACACCACTTGCAGGACAGTCATGTTAATGTGTAATGTAGCATGCACAAATGCCATAGGTGTGTAATAGGCATACCAGCAATCTCACACCATATATGCCACCCTAATGTTAGTCTGTGTTCACATGTGGCACCTGTCTGTGTTGCAGCAAGGCAGAACAGTGCAGATGTGAATGAAAGACAGTTACAGAATGTGGACCAGATGTCTGTATGCACTCCACATATCTGTGTGATACAGAATGTGACATGTATGTGTACAGATACACAGACACTCATATAGACATAGGTATATCAACAACGTACAATATATATCTACACATATATGTACATAGATGTATATTTATACACATATATATATATATAGTGGCACTGACAATGGCATGTAGGTGAAATAGTCTGTAACAGGCCAGCAAAGCTAAGTGTCCCCACAGGGAGCATGGCTACAAACACATAGCACAAAGCATGGCATATACACATAGCACAAAGCTTTGTACAATACAACATATGTCCCAATGGTAGGTAAGCAGCTGACATAACAATTGCAATCTGTGAACGGTTTGTTGTAGCTGATATGGTGGGGGGAGAAAAATATATGTATTAAGAACTATGGTAACCCTGCTGTATGTATGGGTGTCTCAGAACTGTTTCCATCTTTATGTCTTCCAGGAAACATGTCACATAGTTATCTTCCCGCATACAGCGCTGCTGAGACAGAGGTTATTATAGACCACCTGGTACAGCACTATGAACTGCTGTTTGGGTGGACAGCCCACGACCAGCAGGAAAGGACCGCCCTGTGGAATGAGCTAGTCCACAGGGTCAATGATGTCAAACTGCATAACCACAGCTATGAGAAGGTCCGGCATCATTGCACCGACCTGCTTCGCCATGTATGCTGGCGTGCAGCTGCCGTAAGGGGGGACCACCTTGCAACAGGGGAGCAAACCGCCCATCCACCCCTCACCCATGTGGAGGAGCTTTTCAGCAGCCTTGTGGCACCTGGCCACCTGCAGCAGCAACAACACCTGGCAGAGCACATTTTGGAGGTGGGTGCCAATGACACGCCAGCTGAGGAGCATGCAGGTAAGGCCCCAGGGCACATCAGTACACCACTCTTGTGTATGCATCTGCATCTGTACAGGTACATCATGCAAATCTGAGATGTCATATACATAGTCTGCTGCTGTGTAGTAGTAATAAATAGTTGTGTATAAGCTGTAATATTGTGTAATTCCATTGTTGATGTAATGTAATGCTGCACTCACCTTTTATGAATGCCACAGCTGTGGCCACTGACATCAACTGTCTCACACTCCTATATAGGTCCCTCCAGGATACCACAACGGCAGCAGCCCATAGCCAGTGAGTATGGTTCGTGTTCATGCAGGATGATAAACTGGACATGTAATAGCTATGGGATATCCCATGCATGCATCTAACAAACCTACCCATACTGCATGCTGTACACATTCATTTTGTTTGCTGTGAAATGCACTTCATCACAGTAGAGACCATGCTGGGGTATCAGAAGGGTACAACAGACACATGTAAGATAACTAATATCCTGTCAATGTGCAATGTGTTCACAGGGATGTGAAGTGTGGCAGGACACACAGCCTACAGTAGGGACATGTGTGACTCAACACCACCATGGCTGTAGCTGCACACAACCAGGTTAAGTAAACATTTCAGACATAACCCTGACCCCACAGCACTCGTGACAGCAGTGTGTGCACGCCAAGAGATGTGCACATGAGTAGATCTTGCAACCATACAGAACTCTGGGACATGTGTAGGGCACCCCCTACAGCCATGGTAAGGTCCGCTGGTTGTCAGTGTAATAGTCTTGTACTGGTCATACATGCACTGCTGATGTTGTGATCTGTAACGCAGACATCAGGCATCCACAACTGATAGCTGTTCACATATCATCCCAGGTCTGAGTTGCTATAACACATAGAGGCTGTGAGCATTGGAGCTGACATAACTGACACAGTACTACAGAGGCATCAATAGTTTCTACACCTGCGAGGTATGGTGCACAGTACAAGGCAGGGTGCAGTCTAGGTCCACAGTAACACTTTGTGCATGGGTGCAGTGTTAACACAGGGAAGTGCCATCACCTACCAACACGGCCCATGCCTCACACACATGTATACTGCCGCTAGCATGAAATCACTATAGTTGCACTGCATGCTGTTGAGCACCACATGTAATGCATGTTGACAGAAGGGTAATGTGAGGACTGTGTGTACAAATGTTGTGCAAATCCACATGTTGGAGTGTGGGGTGTGTGTGTGTGTGTGTGTGTGTGTGTGTGTGTGTGTGTGTGTGTGTGTGTGTGTGTGTGTGTGTCTCAATTGTGTTTGCAAGTGCAATCGAGTGGAGTGTGGACGATGCATGTCAGATGTGTGTGTATGTGTGTGTGTGTGTGTGTGTGTGTGTGTGTGTGTGTGTGTGTGTGTGTGTGTGTGTCTGTGTGGGTGTCCATGTATGCACAGGTGATAGTGGGATTGACCACATGGCAGTACTTCCCCTTGGGATTGTGCTGTACATGGAGTGAGACATGGGACACCAGGACAACCTGTCAGGTATGTGAACACAGGACAGCTGATAGCATAACAAGGTCTGTAGCATGGAGCATGCATTGGTAGGTGAAGTGCATACCAGGTATACACATCATATTGCCAGCAGCAGATAGGTAACCAGCTACCCACATATGCAGCACTACAAATGCAATGGGGAATTACCACAGCACATCAGTGAGTGTATCCAGGTAGTACTGTTGTCAGCATGTGGGTCACTTGTGCAGTAGATGTGGCATGTACTGAGCAAGACTGCAGTATGAGGCTCTGGTGTGTGACATATGTAGTGAATGTAGCAGCCCCAACCATATAGGGGCCTTGCACACCACTACTGCCCATACACAGGGTAATACAGGGTGACAGCAGTGATGCCATGTACAACCTACTCCACCCAGGTCAGGGAGGCGATGGAGTAACAGGCCAGGTGTTGTAACCACACGTGTAGGCATGGAGTGGAATGATATGTTAATGGGCAGAAGTGATGTGTGTATATTAGCAAGTGCCATGCAGGATGGAGAACATATGTAACTGACTGTGGGACTGTCTGTAAACCCAGGGAAAGTGAGGTAGTAAGGTGGCTGTCAGTGTGAGTGTCTGTGATTGTGTGTACTGTTATGCAATGCTGTACAGGTCTTAATGTATGTATTTGTTTCCCCCACAAGTGGTGAGGTGGGTCTGGGTCTCTCCTGCACGCAAACTGAGGTAGGTGTCCCTGCAGACACCAATGATGATGATGGTACAGGTGAGGCACAGTTGGGGTTGTCAGAGACCAACATTGCGACAACATGTGTCATCACCCTCCTAGCCCTCCCAAAGCCCTCACACAGTTACAGTGCCCTTACAAACCCTAATACATATGGCCATAGCAGAGGGACAGTAGGCACTTGGTGGCAATGACCAGGAAAGTGTGGTGTCCATGCCAACTTTGTCGGGTTACAGTCGGCATAGCTGGATGCCCGGAAGGCCACCACATTGGCAGATGTACTGTGGTGCTCGTGGGAGGACTGCAGGTCATCATGCTCCTGGCAGAGGTACCACAACTGGTACCACCAGGAGCATGTATCAGGCTGTAATGGAGGCCCAGGCATGTATGAAAATGCACATCAGACAGGGCCTGAGGCTGCAAAGGTCTGCTTTTGCAGTTGTAAGTGGCAACCTCCATGAACTCGCTGGTGACTTAAGTGAATATACCCAGGTCATGGATAGACAGTGGGGTGAGATGGTTGGCCTCCTCAACCGTGGTATGTCTCTGCTAGAACTTGTAGTGGGAGTGGTACGACAGCCGTGTGGATGTAGGCCAGAGACACAACGTGGATGTGCGAGGATGCCCAGCCACTCCCGTAGTGGCAGTACCAGCCCCAGCACACCAGTGGGGCTGCTGACCACACCACACCACAGCAGGCCTCGTGCACATGGCCTTGGCCAGTGCCAGGTGGGACATGGTTTCAGCAGACATATGTCACCATCAGGGGAAAGTAACACCTCAAGGTCTGTACCTGCACATGCCCATGGAACCCCTGGCAGGCACAGTCAGCATGTTTGTGGCTGGAGGCATTGAACTGCACACCATGCCAGGTATGGTCTGAAGCTGTCCAACATCACCCGTATAGGGCAGCCACATGGCGGAATTGTGTGCATGCATACCCACACACTATGCAACCACACCAAGGGTGACCCCATACCAACACACACCACATCACCATGCCCCAATCAATGAACTACACCCCTCACCCACACATACGGTGACACATGTTTGGACTACCCTCGTCCTCTAGCACACCAGCAAAACACCCTGTGCATATGATGATGTGTGTGCCACATCCCTGTCATCCATAATATCAATGCAGGGACAGGCTAATATAGTTCTGATGCACACAGTGACTGTAATGGAGTGCCGCAATGTACTGTAGTGTAGAATGTAGTCAGGGGTAATGTGTACTCCATACATGTCAGGTAGTGTAGCCATGCAGCTAAGATGACTTTCACACACCCTGTGCATATGATGATACCTGTGCCACATCCCTATCATCCATAACATCAATGTAGGGACAGGCTAACATGGTTCTGATGCACACGGTGACTGTGATAGAGTGCTGCAATGTGCTGCAGTGTAGAATGTAGTCAGGTGTAATGTGTACTGCATACATGTCAGGTAGTGTAGCCATGCATCTAAGATGACTTTCATACATCCTCTGCATATGATGATACCTGTGCCACATTCCTGTCATCCATAACATCGATGCAGGGACAGGCTAACATGGTTCTGATGCACACGGTGACTGTCATAGAGTGCCACAATGTACTGCAGTATAGAATATAGTCAGCGGTAATGTGTACTGCATGCATGTCAGGTAGTGTAGCCATGCAGCTAAGATGACTTTAACACACCCTGTGCATACGATGATACCTGTGTCACATCCCTGTTATCCATAATATCGATGCAGGGACAGGCTAACATGGTTCTGATGCACATGCTGACTGTGATGGAGTGCCGCAATGTACTGCAGTGTAGAATGCAGTCAGGGGTAATGTGTACTGCATACATGTCAGGTAGTGTACCCATGCAGCTATGATGCATCTCAGCTGTTGGTAACATCAATTGTTATCCCCATACTTTTATCCATTTGTGCTGTAGGCATACATGTGTCAGCAGGAGGATGGTCTGCAGTCATATTCCACAACTTTATGTCAGTGTGGTGACACCATGGCCATGACATATCTGGTGTACAGTTGCACACATACCACAGGTATGTATAACAGTTATTGGCCATGCAAAATTGACCAGTGGCCTGCTGGTACAGGTATAATCTGCACCCTTATGTCAACCCATCCACATACACACACATCCTTACTTGGCAACACTGTGTCTAGACCCCTACCCAGGTATGTAGTGCTACTGAACTGTGTGGCTGTCATTGCACACATGACACCATCTGTAGGGTGAGGAGTGTACCAGGTCACATGTTACATGCAGACCATCCACAGACACGTACAATATGGTAATGGGAGATGTAATGTTTGTATACCATCATATACACATTGACTGACACATAACAAGTAGACACACATCTTAGAGACCTGGTTGTATAGTTGCTGCTAACTAGTCCATGTGTACAGTGTGTTACAGGTAGGCTGCACACAGCACATGTGTAACTGGGCTGTATCCTGTTATCTGTTACCTGTATGGGTGATGGTGACATTGGCCACCTGAGAGTGGTGCGTGAGCCATATACCAGGTGTACCATGGTGTAAAGACAGTATACACAGCACCCACATCCCCCACAGGATATTGTACACACTGGAACCCATCTTGATACTATGACATACCCACTATCACACACTGGCCATGACGCCAAAACAACCCACTGCATATCACAACAGTGGTACCACAGGGATATGCATGTGATGCACATGCCACAGGCATAGTAGGGTGTTACATTGCATTGCCACACCTATGGGTGACAACAATATCCATACTACTGTGTGTCAAAGTGTACTGTAGTAGGTGTATGTGGACTCGGAATGGTGTACCCTACAGATATGCACACATACACACAAGTGGCAGACCGCAATGGGATTCCCATGCCTACTGACCCATTGGTACAACACTATTGTGCTGGCACTGCAAGGCACATGTAGCTGTTAGGGAGAGGAGTGTAATAGGCCACATGATATGTTAATGGGGTTGAGAGGCACCACACACTATACGAGTTGTACAAATAGGCATCCCCCCAGCCAAACACGTCCGCCATGCAATACACTACCAAGTGTTGGAGATCTCATAACCAGGGCCTGTGACAACATGGGCACATGATGTTACCTGTACTACATCCCACCTGTATGATGTCAGAATGATATTGGTAACATATCATGCAGTACAGTCTGGCTCCCATGGGTAATGTATTACATGGAAGCCATCAACATTCCTAGGATACAGATACACAGACACAGATATGCAGATACAGGTATACATATATATATATATATATATATATATATATATATATATATATATATATCCATGTGACTACACATACACACGCAATTATATGTACAGTAAGATACGTAAGTGGAAGGTGCACACAATATGGAACAACCACTATGCCTACAGTTGACCCCTGAATGACTGGACACTGTATGTGCCACCCATACAAATGACAATCATTGCCTGTAACATACACCCACAGAGAGTTCATAGGTAAAACAACACCCACAGGTTTGCAGACATGGAATCCTTTAATTGTGTACTATTACAGTTCTACATGCCATGACATATAGCTGTTCAGACACTGACAACTATATCAACAAAGTGATGCTGCAGTGGACCAGTTACAGTCTTACAGTAGTCTGGAAAGTTTCACAGATGTTGCTGTCCAGGCCAAGCCATTCACATTGTACAATAGGAAAGACACACTGAGCCACAGGATACCTAACAATCAACAGTATGTAATCCAGGTGTGTAGTTCAGCAGCCTTTATCTACACACTGTACAAACTCAGTAGGTGGTATAGACATCATAAGACCACATGGGTTGTAACTTCTACATAACATGGCATAACTGACACCATTATGAGCACACCAACAAACAGAACAATTTGTATGGCAGGGGGCAGTAGACCTGCATTACTCAGATCAATGTCAGTAATGTATATATAGGTGAAGTATATGGTACTGTACATCCAGATACCTTAAAGCAGCTCAGCCCTGATACCTCCACATTTTGTTGCAGCCTAGGTAATTTCTGATGCTCCCCCTAGACCCAATCATACAGGGCCAAATACCACTGTTACATACACTGGGCTCTGTAGTGCATAAGGGCACACATGTATTGTGTAGGTGACGCCCACACATATATGGCCCCAGCCCCACCATATGTGTGGGTATTACAACGGCAGTGGACTGATGGCAGCACTGGCAGTGTGTTATACTCCCAGCCCACTATGGATCAACCACCGACATCATGACACATGTGCAAAGCTTGGTATGTAGGTGATGGACAACTGTTTCCATACACTATGCAAGGTGCTGGTCTTACAGGATAGTCTGTAACATACCCTTAGTCAGGGAATTGATGGTATAGACGATCATGGATGTAGCCATGTACCAGTAACACACAACACACACTGCCAGTGTAATATCTGACACAAGACCTGTGTGGCAGATAGACAAGACATGATAGGCACAGCTCTGGCCAGCATGAGGATAAGCCCACAGCTGTGTGCTATGCAGACGGACTGCATTCCAAGGCAAACTAGAATGTACACCCACACCCTGTAACACCAGTACTGTACAAACCATAACAGAACTCTACTCGCGTCTGTAGTTCCTGATCCTCCTACAAATATGTGGCTGCCCTGAGTATGCCAGTTCTCCTGTAAGGGGTATTTATTTTATTTATTTATTTATTTATTTTACATTTGTTAACCGGGCTAGTCTAACTGGATATATTTCCATTTTCAGTAGAGGCCCGGGGAGAAAAGCTCCACATAGAGATAAACACAGTTACATAATATACAAAAAATGAGCGTGGTAAAAAGGAGAAGGAGGTGGGAATATACAAATATACAGGAAGACATCACAGGATTTAATATTAGCATAACATAATAGGATTCATCATTCTCACACAAAAAATAAAAATTAAACTTATTTCACATTATTTTATAGGAAGGATATATAAGGAGAGTATGAGAGAAAGAGAAATATACAGAATAAAAATAGAGAGTAGATCAGTAAAAAATATACTTTCAGTAAAAAGAAATGCACCTAAAGGAGGAGAAGGAATATTAGAGAGCTAGCCCACAGCCTGTACAGTCCAGAAGTATACACATAAGCCCTTAGTGCTACACATGTGTACCATGCCTGACAATATGGATGTGCTAGGGTATTGCTACATGCTGTCGGTGGCACTGCTGCCCACATACAGGACAGATGCCCATCACACAGGAGATGTAATGGGACCACACACACACACATGATGTGGGAATCTATAGTAGGTAGTTGTCATGGCAGTGCTAATTGGGTGTAGTACAAATGTGTAATCATGTTTATCTGGCTATCTGGATAGCTATATGTACAAATATTCCCACCATGAAGTGTAGGCCAACCCCAGCCGGTATGTTCCCAGTTTCGTAGTTGCAGGGGATGTCAGGTATGTATAGCAGGTATACTAGTAGACTATTGCTACTGTCATTGGTGTGTGTGGGAGGTTACATCTGCTTATAACATGTGTGCCATTGGTTACTGAAAGACATCCAAAGGACATCATTGTACAGTACTGCTGCTAGCACGTAATGCCACTGTGGACTGCAGCAGAGAAATTGGCCAATATATGTGGAGGGTCTGACACAGTCTGTACAGTCCAGAAGTATACACATAAGCCCTTAGTGCTACACATGTGTACCATGCCTGACAATATGGATGTGGATGGCCATGTAGATGGGTATAACACATAACGGCCGGTATATGATATCCACCATAGGTCATGCATTCACACACTCCTGCCTGGTGTGTGACATATGTAGTGAATATAGCAGCCCCAACCATATAAGGGCCTTGCACACCACTACTGCCCATACACAGGGTAATACAGGGTGACAGCAGTGATATGACCACTGGTACAGGGGTGCCATGGCCACATACTACACAATAGGTATTGACATACATCTGCACTGCATCCCACTGCCCTGTCTGACATACATGACTGTTAGGGGAGGGCCAGCAGTGGGACATCTGGCTAGTATCTGCACATGACATCCCACTGGGTAGGTACACTCAGCTGCTAGGCATGTCACAATGCACTGTGCAGGCTGCAGGCAGACTGGCTCACTAATGGCCTACATCTCCTAAGGGGGAATGCACATGTACCTGCATATAAAGCAGGCTCAACAGGCATGTCACAGCACAGGGTAAGATACACCTGTGTGACAGTGCATGTCCTCAACCAATGTGAACACAGCCACATATGGTTAGCTAGCATGGTATTACAGTATATGGACTATGTGTTCTACACCATCCTCATATGTGCCACTCACAGACTGACCCTACATATGCTGACCTGCTACACAATTTGGTCTGGTGGCTGTCTGTGGTATGGGACATGTGTGTTTATGGCCCTACAAACATGTACACCACTACAATACCATACCGTGGGGCAGCATGTAACATCTGATAGTAGGGGAACTAGAACAATGTTATCTACAACAGTCTGTACACAGGCTAAGGTACATATCAACACTACACACACTGTCAACATTCACCATAGGTATACAGACCTCAGTACTGTACGAACATCCACAGAATGTGCAGGTAATGTCATATAATGTAACCCCTAGTGTACACAACATGTGTAGCAGTCAGATATATCAGTGGCTTGTTCTCAGATATGATGCCACAAATTATGGTGTACAGCACATATGCACCACTTCATGCACGACATATGTACAAAGGTTGACAGAGGTGTGGCTGGAAGCACATACGCAGGGCCAATATTGACATGTTGCTGTGATAACCACATACATTTACTGTTGTTACAGGGTTGTTGCAACATATGTCCTTTGAGGGATATGAAGTCTGTGACTACCACAGCTTTCTCCATCTGCTGACTGCAATCCTCACACTACCTTCAGCAGTCGACAGCTAGATGATCTGTGGGTGACACATGCAACCATGGACACAACACTGCCCAGGCTGCAGATGACCCTGCAGATGGGGATTCCCCATAAATATGGAACTGACATGGCAGGTATTGAGACATGTACAGCAGCCATATCCACACAAACACTGTTAAAGCAACATTACTCCAAATGCAGTATAGCGGCACTTACAGTCTGTAGTCAGGTCAGGCACATCCACCTCCTGTTTGTTGCACTGTTTCCACAGTGTATGTTGTTAGAGGTACACCACAATCCATCTGAAATGCCCTTTGCCACATGACAGATCTAGTTCCTGCTCACAGTGGGTGAAAAGGGCCAACACCATCATGATGTTCCTGTGTATTGGAGTGTGTTTCCATACAATTGGCTATGGGAATGTTACCACAGCTGTTTCACATGCAATCAGCTATGGGAGGGCTGTGATTCATGCAAAGGCCATGAGCTGATCATGAGCATTACTTACATTACACATGCTGCTGCCTAAGCAAAGCAGGTGTAGGTCTCCAAACCCACCTGAGAGGGGGTGGGGGATGCAGACAGAGGCAAATACGTGTCAGGGAGGGATGGGAGTGTAAAATTGAAGCATGTTTGTGTCACACACTTAGCAGCACGGGGTATCAAACCCCTATCAACTATGTAGTGCTAGCACAATTTGATGCAATTATTGGATGTGCCACATGGGTTACCTGTTGTGGAGCACTCAGAACATATATGTGATGGTGAGTGACATCTGCAACAGGGATACAGCTGTATGGTAGGTGACATACACATGTCTGTCGGCATGAACAGGTGCCAGCATCAACACAGCCAAACTCTCACAAAGACACACACAACATTAACACATGTGGCAGGGCCAGGTGTACAACTCATCAGTTGTGGGATCGCCACATCACATCACATCACTGTGCAGGTATCCCATGCACCACACAGGTCATACAGGGGCTGTACGGGTGAAGGGTATGGGAAGGTGTCTGAAATCAGACAGCATGCTGCAGTATGCCAATGGGGGTTGTAGTGAGTGTGGATGTGAACATCTGCAGCATGCAACACACACACAAACACACAGGGTGTCAGTACTGACATGCATGGGTGCATGATTGCACAGGTGTGTGGTGTTTGATTGTGCCAGACGGCTGTCCAAGGCTAGGCGATGGTTGTACCTTGGCATCAGGCCACATGATGATGGTCTGCATTGTGGCTCAGGGATGTAGTGTCTGCATTTGCCCACACAGGCGGGTATTGTATCCCCCATCTGGTCACCTGGGTGACTATTGTGTGTGGCCAATGCTGTGCATTGCTTGCCATGTCTGTGTTCCTTCATCCATGACATGGACGGCGTCTGGAATGTGCACACCTCCTACATGTATGTACAGTGACGTGGAACTGTACCTGGGGTGTCTGGCCCATGTTGTGAACACAGATTATCAGATGTGCCAGTCCTGCCCACCTGTGGTGGGAGCTGGTAATGGCCAGCAGCTTTACCCTGCACCTACATGGAGTGCATGCTATCAGCATTCCTTGGTGTCAGTGGCATCTGTCCATACAGGCATGTTGTCAGGCATGGTATGTCCGTTGTGGGTTACATGTGATGGCATCACAGGTGGTGCAGATGTCCATTGGAGAACATGGGAGAGGTGCACTGTCTGCACATATGTGCACAGTTTACAGTGGTGGTGTAGGGTGTGGGAAAAAATTGAGGGGTAGATGTTTGCATAGTTTATAGTGGTGTTCTGGGCTAGGCTGGTCTGCTGCTTGTGTAATTGACTGGTTTCGATATGTTTCACCTAGCAGCAAACCTAGTACCCCTTGATTAACTTCCTAATGCTGCTTTCCCTTCCCATTGCCCTTCTGTTTCATCCCAAGGGTGCGCCGCGCAATCGGTGTACTCCAATGTGCACACTGCTGCTATTTCCTAGGATCACTTCCTTTATCTTCCTGTAGATCCCATTGCGCAATGCGTACACCTGCTTACACTTTGTCATATGTGCTGGGCTGGTTTAGACGCACCCTCTGGCTTTGCAGTGCTAAGCTGGATGCAACCCCAAGCCACAGGGCTCCAATCTGCTGATAGTATGCCTGACGCACCCACCCATGATGTCACCTACCTCCTAGTCTTGCACTCAGCTATTCATACTCTTACACTGTTGGGACCTGCCTCACATGCTGAGGAAAACTGGGGTTCACTATCCTTTCCCTCATTTGCATAGGATTGCCTGCTAATGCATAGTTACATGTGTCACACTGTGCCTCCCCCTTTAGCAACCACTAATCACTGGCTAGGTTGTCTTTTGCCTCCCACTGACTTGCATGGCAGAATACTGATTTTAGTTAGACTATTTTTTTAGGTTTATTTTCATATTTCCCCACCGATCCCGTTTGCACGCCACTGCCCTATGCTTCAACAGTAGTGATCGGCGGACATATCATAAAAGTTGTATTTTGTACATTTTGCATTGTTTACAATGCCATTGGCCTTCTACTTGGTCATTGGCATGCTTTCTCAATGATATGCAGCCTTTATTTGGAGCTGTCATCGCTCCATTTTGGATTTTGTAGTACCGTACTCGGTTACTAACCGAGAACATTTCTGCATATTATGCTAGTCCTGCACACCCTGATTCCTGCTTCCTGGATGGCAGATTTACCTCATTTGCATGGTTTACACCTGCAAATGGGGTCATTTGCATACGGGGGCTGGGAACGTGCAGCACTAGTGCTACAGTGCTCACGCACGTCAAATGAGCACGTACGTGGATTGCTCAGCCACCATGTTGGCAAAATTTCCTCTTACACTAATCATGCACGCCATGCAAGCTTTTGAGAATCCAGAGGAATTTTATTTCAAAAGATGTTTGCCATGGTCAAAGAAAGTTTTTTGGATAAAGACCATCCCAAAGTCAAGCAAAGATCATACTTTGTGCTTATCCAGTATGTCTCTTTCATTAGCAAACATTAATTCCAGTTTTGCTAATAGTACTCAGTAAAGACCATTTTTGATTCATTATAAATAGAAAAATCCAAGATAATATTAAGTTAGCTTAAAGTGTTGACAAAGCAAGCCCAAAATTTTAAAGCAACTAAAATTTTATTATGTCTAAATTTCAACAAAGCTTTTGATTTTTTACTTTGAATACACCTACATTATATTTTAAAAATAATAGAATTTCTAGCTATAATCCTAAACCTTATTGCTATTTTGTGTGTGTGTGTGTGTGTGTGTGTGTGTGTGTGTGTGTGTGTGTGTGTGTGTGTGTGTGTGTGTGTGTCAGAATATCATACACTCATATATGCAATCTTCACTTTATCAAAAATTAAATACAAAAATAGCTGCTCCCCACACCCCTACTAATTTTATATACCAACTCCAAGATAACATTTCTGTGGGGAAAGGGCAAACTACCTGATATTTGTGATACAGAAATCAAGCTGACACATTCAATCAGCAGATTTTTCGATCATCTGTGCCATTTGTTCTGGTCATGTTGATGAATATCACCATGAATGGGCATGGGTATTGCCTGTGATAAGTGGGTTGTGGAATCAGCAAAGTCTGGCCCATGCCAGGGAACTCTGCTAACAGTGGGAGTGGTCTATGCGCCCCTATTGGCCAGTATCTGCTCACCATAAAACACAGCTGCCCTGGCTCAATAAGATTCTGGCCAGCTAGTGTCCATTTACCCAACTTGGATTACTTGGAAATGGATGACATGATGGAAAGGAGAAGGCTGGACACCCTCTGTATCCAGGAGACAAGATGGAAGGCCAGTGCAGCAAAGCCACATGGTCTACTACTTGGGGAAGGACAGACAATAAATGGTGTGAGAATTGTGGTGAGGGAGTGGCTTCAGCAGACAGTAAGGAATATCATCAGAATTAGTGAGAGAATCATGGCAAATAGGCTCCAGTGTAAGTATAGGGCACTATTCATAATCCCAGCATATGCCCCACAGCAGGGTTGTGATAGGAAGGAAAGCAGTGCATTCAGACAGCAGTTACAGGATCTAATAGATAAAGCAATACAACATTAGCTGGTGTTGATAATGAGAGAACTTAAATACACATATAAGGGCAAACAAAGCAGGATATGAGGATTGCCTGGGTCCACATGGGTTGGCAACAGGAATTACAGAGGAAATGACATTTTAGGCTGCTGTCTGGCAAATGGCTTGATGGTGGCCATCACATGGATCAACAAGAGGGACAATCACAAGATCACATACAAGAGAGGTCAACATGCTACTCTGGTAGACTTCCCCCTAGTAAAGAAAGGGAATTGGGGTACAATCAGCAATTGCAAATTCATCTCTAGTGAAACAGTCAGCCCACAGCATAAACTACTGTGGTCAGAGAATGCTCTAATGCCAGCAAAGACTAGGCTGAAGACCTAGAAGCTGAATGGAGAGAAAGCACAAGAGTTTACAGAAATATTCAGAACTCTAACACCTCAGGAAGAAGTGGAAATATGTGGAGTTGAAGAAAATGGCAGTGCCACAAAACAGCATGTGTGAGGACTAAAGGACAGATAAGGACCAGGCCAGATATGGAAATAATGTACATAAGGAAATGTGGTTGTAGAATTCAGAAGCCCAGGAAGTCATCAAAAGAAAGAAGGAGTATACAAGAAAGTGGAAGATAAAAAAGATAGACCAGGCAAAAAAAGGAATACTGGATGGTCAACATAGATGCTAAGGAAGGTTAGAATAGCAAACAACAAGGCTTCAGAAGCACTCTACTAGCTTTTTGAAAGTGACTCAGTAGATGGCACAAAGAAATTAAATCTGGTTGCAAGGCAAAGAGAGAAGGATGAAGAAGATGGGCAGCCTTTGTAACACATGCCAGCAACACCCTGCACACCAAAACACAGAACCTCAATGGTAGAAGGAAGGAGTACTTCCCGCAGTTACCAAAGAAAGACACACAGAAGCTATACTACCCCAGACATAGCCTCCAATTAAGTAACAGAATGAGTCAACCATAAAATAAGTAAGAACAGCACTTTGGAAAATGAAATCAGGGAAAGCAGCGGGATTAAATGAGGTTGTGGCGGATTGGATGGATGAGTTAAGGGTTAATGGATCCAGAGGGTATTCATAGATGTATGGAGAGATAGCTGTATCTCAGAATAATGGAGAACAATCATTCTAGTGCCAGTGTACAATAATAAAGGGGACATTCACAATTGTGGTTAGTACAGAGGTATCAGACTCCTGTCATATTCCATAAAAGTTCTGGAAAGGGTAATTGATAAACGAATAAACATATTAATAGGAACAAAAGAAAAGAAGTGAGATGAGCAGTTCAGATTTAGATCAAGATGCAGAACAGCTGACATGAGTTTGCAGTAAGACAGATATCTGAGAAGAAGCTTGAGATGAGTAAAGAGGTCATCTAGCCATTCCTAGACTTGGAAAAAGCCTGTTATAAGTTACCAAGAAAACTGATGTGGGCAGTCCTGTGATAGTCCGAAGTCCCAGAAACATTACTAGAATTAGTGGAGGCTATGTATAAGGACTCAGTTACACAGGTATGAACAGTGTTTGAACTCACAGAGGGGTTCGCAGTGGGAGTGGGTGTGCATCAAGGTTCATCTCTGAGCCTACTGCTGCTCATACCAGTGACAGACAACATTAACAAACAGGTTAACAAATCTGCTGTATGCAGATGATGTGGAATTACAGACAGACTCTGAATGACAGCTTCAACAGATGACATGGGAATAGAATGCAAAACTGAAGGCACATGGGATGAAACTGATTACGGATAAGACTGTTGTAATGGCAGAAAAAAAGGAATTTAGAAGATGCTGAGAACTGAGACAGACGGGAAGACAGTGGAACAGATTTACAGCTTCAAGTATCTAGAAGAGTTGGTTGAGGAGAAAAGAAGTCTGAATAAGGAGATCAAAGCCAGAATAAGAAGGGCTGCAGCAAACTGGCATGAAGTGTCAGGTTAGTGTGTAACAGAAAACTGCCAAAGAAGCTCAAAACTGTGGTGTACAAAACAACTGTATGACCAGTACTACTGTATGGTACAAAACCAGGGCAGTAAATCCACAGCATTTGTGGAAGGTAAAGGTGATGGAGATGAACTGCCTTAGATGGGTGGTAGGATGTACATTGCTGGATAGAACAAGAAATGAGGACATTAAGTCAGAAGACCAATTGTCTCCAATTGCAGAGAAGGTGAAACAGTTCAGATTATGGTGGTTTGGGCACATATACAGGATTGCAGAAAATAATCAGATGAAGTAGAACATTTGGGGAAAGCAGAAAGAAGCCAAGAGGTATAGAGGGCAAGCAGCAAACAGATGGATGGACTGTGTGGAAGAAACATGTGACAGTCAGACATAAGTGTCAAAAAAGATAGAAAAGTGACATTGAACTGAGAGAGATGATGACAGTTGACACCCTCACCCCATGTAGAAAAATGGGAAAAAGGGACTGATGATTATGATACACACATATATATATATATATATATATATATATATATATATATATATATATATATATTTTTTTTTATATACATATAGATATATGTATATATCTAGAAATATAATATATGCACACACACACACACACACACACACACACACACACACACACACACACACACACACACACACACACGCATGCAAATATCTATCTATATATATATATATATATATATATATATATATATGGGTCTTCATGATATTATTGAAAACCCACTTCACCGAACTGCAAAAACATGACATGACTTTGCCAAAGACTCAATTTTTAATGTGCATATCACCAGAGTTTTACTCCGGGAAAGGAGACACTTGGCCACCATGGGAAAATTTGCCCTTTTCCCCTTTAGTGTGATCTTGGAGTTGCTATATTTAGTAGGGGGGGTAGCAAAGCCCCCCACTTGAGTGGGTTTGATATGCTCTGGTGTGTTTGTTTTCACCTGGTGGCTATATGTCTCCTTTCCCGGAGTAAAACTCCAGTGATGTGCAGGTTCAAAAAACTGGGTCATTGGCAGAGTCATCTTGTCTCTTTGAAGTTCGGTGAAGTGGGCTTTTGATAATATCAGGTGGGCCCATATACATGTTTACATATACATATATATATATATATATATATATATATATATATATATAGATAAAGATATATAAAAAACAAATATATATATATATATATTTTTTATATATATATATATATATATATATATATATATATATATATATATATACCTATATATGTATATATATGCCTTTATATTTTACAAAGAGTCCTAACTTCTACAAGAAATAGGAAAGGATGTCCATTATCAACTCTAGTTCTTTGCATTTGAAGTTGGACTACATATTAAGCCATAAGACCCCAATCACAGATTAAAGGAATAGAAAAATGTAATATAAAGTATTTCAAGTCAGACTTTAGCATATTTCTTAAAAAAATGATTACTGTCTCCTATACAACATGGATTTCACTTAGGACCCAGTACAGAAACAGCACAACTTTTCCAAATATAGTAAATTAATAAAGGAGATAAAGCCAATTAGTCGTCTCTCTTTTAGGTTTGTCTTCAGCTTTTGAAATGATCTTTTGTCACTCTTAACTGGGCTAACATGCCTTGACACAAACATAAGATAGACATGAAGGTGTAGGATGGCAAAGCACATAATCATCATATCAACCTTTTACAGTGAAAATTCCTCAGTGATCAGTCTTAGGTTACTCTTGTTAATATATTTATAACATTTGAAAAGTAACTGTTGTATCAGTAATACAATATGTAGCTGCTTCTACACTTATCTGTTGAGGCAAAATGCTAAATCATCTTGACACTTACACATAACAAACCTTCATACTACGAAGAAATAACTAACTAAATCTTACGTGCTGTTATAGTCTTAACAATTAATTCTGTAAATGCCTGACACCATCCAAAAGCACAAAGCATAATGCTCCCTTTAAATGATATCACTAAAAGAAATTGCTACATACCAACTATCCCACAGTAATAGTCTAGGAGTCATCTGACTACCATACTGACAATGTTATATGCAAAATTAAAGAAAATACTCTGGCATAAAAATTAAAATCATATGTAACAGAACATGCAATTTGAGTAGAAAATAGAAAACTGGTACTTATACTTATATCATTCTATATGCTCTCTCTCAGTTCTAACCAAGATACAAAAAGACCAATGTCATAACTGGAGCACAATTATAATAAAATACCCAGATTTGCAGCAAACCTTCTGAAGAGAACATATCAATATATAACAGTACAAAACTAAACTGCTTAAGAGACTCAAAGCAATATATGTTTATCTCCACTCAAAATAATACATAATATCAAGACCTAGTAAATGCCTCATTACAGGAAACATTGACTAAAACTCACTTCAACAAAATTATTAATTTCCAGCATTAGCATCCATTAACTATATACAATTCATGCCACCATTTTGGAGAAATATTTATAGTTCCTGTCTGTGACTAAGTCTGGAACTTCACCCCTTCTGATATCTAATCAGAATTAATCAGTAAAGCATTTTAAAATACATTAAATGAATATCTTACATCTTTGATGCAAGCATGCTTATTTAAATAACAAAATGCTAATCACTATATAAAGTCTCTGCAGTTCTTACATGTTCTAGTCTCCTGTCAACTAACTGCAGAAAGCAGCCCTTACTAAAAATGGATTTGCCTACTCAACCACTAACCATCCTCTTCAGCATTAATGTTCATCCATTCATCCATTTATTCACAATCACTCTTTCCCCACATTTCTCATATATTCAGGAAAAATATATATTTTACAATACATGTGGCAAAGTTCAACACATTCAAAGTACAAAACATATTTCCTTATTCTGCATGCTAAATATACAACTAATATGGAGCTCTGTGCACAATATTTTATACAAAATGCATATTACTGAAACATTTAATGTAGTATTTATAGCAGTGTAAATGCATGAGGAGATTTTCTACTTGGCCCACCACTGAAAAGGAAGTATTTTGGGCTCTGTCAGATTATCCGGTTTGACATTATATCAAACAAACAAATAAATCAATAATATTCTTCTGTTTTCAGACTATATTTTAGTTTTAGCAAACTAATCTGGTGAAGCTGATTACAAGAATAAACGTCTGAATAAAGCTAATCACAAGAATAAATGTGACAATAAAAATAAAATTAAAAAAGTAAAAATAAACTATTAAAAGTAAAAATAAAATATTCTGGTGAAGCTATTGCAAAACCTAGTCAAATTTACTAAAATCTCATATCTTTCACTTAAAAAGAAGACATCATTAGCATTTACATTTAATATTAAGCCCTCAAAAACAAAATCTAACTCAGAAATGGTAACTAGTGCGAGCTTATGTCCAAAACATTTGCAGTCATTGTAAGTGACCATGTACACTGACAGCAGGCTGAGAACAGGTGTTTTGAAATCTGTGCCCTGTGCACACCCGTTTATAAATGGGCCTTACACTAAAGTTAAATCAGTTACACTGACAGAAGTCTTTCGGAATCAGAGCAGATTTGCACTTAGGGCAACCCTTTTTGAATTTGGCCCTATAATTATCTTTTGAGGAAATAGCTACTGTTAAAATGATTATTTTATACAACGCAGCTTATTTTTGTATGCTTACTGAAGTCAATTAATCAAGTTTTTTTTTGCATGTCCCCAAATTGAGACTCAATCAACAACAACAAAAAAGGAATGTAGAAAATGTCAGTTTATAATTCCCAGACATTCGGTTGTATATGAAAGTGTCATTTATAAAACAGTGACTTATACTAACTGAACACAAGATATAACCATCCCTGGAGAGATTTGCATGCACATCCCGTGGAAGAGTACAGCTACAATAATAGCTCTACATAGCATTCTTACACCAACACTGTCAGTTATGCTACAATCTCACAAAGCAGAGCTTAAAGACTCCAGAAAATTAAATATGTTTAAAAAATACTGAATGCACCCTCAGGTCATCACTGGATGCTTGTGTTTTACTTGTTTAAAGAAAAATAAGGTACATTTCTAATACCCACTTATTCTCTTCTGGCAATGTGAAGTAATAAGGAGTTTATTTTATGGCTCAGATGCCAAGAATATAATGCTCCTCTTATCTTCCAACAAATGCAAGGCAAACAGTTTTTGTTCAATGTATAACAGCATTCACCCTCCAAAATTCAAAATACTTCTAAGCAACACAGTAAAATTCCTGAACTGCTAAAGTCAATAGTAAAAATTTAGAGAGATAACTTATCATAAATACTAATATCTGTAAAAGATATGAACACATCCACATCCCCATTCCCCCCCCTTTTTTTTTTGCACATGGGGTCAGGGTGTCACTTCAGTGGTGACAATCATCTAGAGCCAATTTTCACACAGCCAGGTAGCTACAGATACCCAAAAATCTCATAAGTATCTGAACAAATATATTTTTTAATATATTAATGAACAATGAAATATACAGGATACTGTACAACTTTAATAATTAATGCATACCCAAATAAAATCCATGGCTTCTAACATTTTCTGCTATTTGTCTTTTCAGTTACGGTGATTAGTTTGTAATTAATTATTCGCTTAAATTGCAGTTCACACAGGGCTATGTTAATAAAAATGTTACATGCTTTCATGAAAAGCAATGACTGAATGGGAAGTTCTGTAGTAAATTCAAAACCGCCATATAAATACATATCTTTCTACTGGTGTACATTTTACTGGAGTTTGTGACACTGATCTTTTCTTAACTCACATTTACTATTTAAAATGTATAATCTCATATTCTTACGGCTGGATATAAAAGAAACAAAAGAATGCACTTAGGCTTGCAGTCATGATAAACATTGTCTTGCTGATTTTGTTTTGCTTAGTACTCCAGATGCAGCATATGTTCTGAAAACCCAATTTCCTCTGTTACAGATTATGATAGCTGAAGTAAATGACTATATAAATAAACAGTGGAAATTGGCTAAATGTTTACTTTTAGATGAAAGCACTTCATTACTATGCAAGACTTAATTTATAAGAAATTTCTACTTTGCAGGTGCAGCGCAATTATAAATGCGCAGATTTCAAAGTTTTGCCAAAGCTAGTTATACATCTGGATAAATAGAGGAATACTTAAGCAAGTAAATTTTCCTAAACTTCATAAACATAGTGAGCATCCAAACAAGACAGCTGTGTGCACTTTGTTAAGCATGCAATCCTACAGCAACCTGATTCACAAACATGGATCACACTACTGATGTGAAGATGCACTCCCTTTCTAAATTATGTCCTATTACAAAGCATGCTCTGAATGCATGTTTTCTTTCTTTCACTTGTAATACTGTAAAACAATTATATGTTTGTAGAACCTTTAAATTCTAAGAGGCTATCAACATAGAGCTAACAACATTTTCATCCTGCTGACTACACACTGGGACATCTCTGTAGCATATAATGCTACCACACAACTGTAATATTATTGCTTTATTACAGTTTATTTGCACATATTTTAATACAGCATGCAGGCCCTCTTGATGCCATGACATTGCATAACCAGACAGATTCTGCAACGCTAATGAGACATATATGGTATTACTTGGAAGGTAAAAGTGCGGTAATTTATTGCAATTATATGAAGAAATATGCTGTCAATACATACAAACATTCCATTGTGGACTTCTTATGTAGCAAACAGTGGTCAATAATGGACAGGGAGCTGGCACCTGTTGTTGCTTGTGCTGCTATGTTCTGCAGGCACAGGTAGTAGCAAATCACATATATAACGCTCTCATTTCCTGTTCATGTGCATCACCCCACACTTGTGTCCCACTGATAAAATGGGATACAGTCCTGTGGCGTCTCTCATTGGCTTACTTTCTTGATCTCATTGTGAACTAGGTGGGCTGGATTAGCTGTAGCTCAGTTCTTGTCTGCATGGTACTAGGCCAATGCTTTGCTGCAAGCATGTCCCAGGTGTTTATCCTCTTAATACAACATGGCATTCCTTATGTGGCTGATGCTGTTGCATATATAGTAGGGAGCTGACTGGGTGTTTAATTCTTTAGATGGGTGCAGTCAGTCAACAACTGCATACCCGTGTTATATGGAAGTGGTAGAAACTTGCTCATTTAGCAATCACACACGAGTTTGCCTACCCATATTTGCAGACCTGCATTGCAGTTTTGAGTCTTATTTACACAGTCTGCCATTGCTGTGTAGCCAGTACACCACAGGTATTTGGTATTTCTAAATTTAACATATCCCACTGTATATCTCCTTAAATTTCCCTTCAGTATTAAAACATGTGAGTTTACCTGTTGTGGCAAGGTTACTTTAATGCAACAGTCATAAATGTTCACTTCTAACTTGTATGATTTTTTAATCCAGTAATTCATTCATCAAATTAAAGGGCTTCACAATGTGTATTAAAACACGTGTTGTGCTGAATCACGTTGTTTACTAAAATAAACATGCCCAAAGTGGCAGTTAATCCTCACTTCTACTTTGTTACCTCTTCCTTACTTTTTTGTTGTTTCAGTTTTATCTTAATTAAGCAATAATTATAAAAAAGAAAAATAATTAAAAAATTATTCATATGCATTTGTGAACAAAGGTTACAGCATGAAAGAAAAAAATCTCACATTATGTTAAGAGGCCAGTAATGCACATGAACTTTAATAAACCACCATCAACATGCTGCTAAAGTAAAAATACTCCACATACAACAACATTTCTCTATTTGAGCACTGTATTTTCAATTATTTAATTTTGTTCCTAAAATACAGTTTAGGAAAACATGCAGAAGGAAAGTGTCTGAGGTCAAATGTATATTTTCAAGTTATTAGTTGTGATAAAAATAAAATGAATGTTGATCTTAGCTAGATTCTTGATAGAAACACAAACACAGTGAAGCTGAATCCCCTTACATTAATCTAGCAAGACCAGCTATGTCAAACAGCTTGACATATAAACATCAAAGACCCCCCCCCCCAAAAAAAATATATATATATATAAAGTATTTTATCTATGGGCAAGCTTCATATTTAAGCATTGTGGGGTGTTGGTGAGAGGTCTATGGTTAATCATCGAATGGACTAACCATGGAATGGCACATTATCGAACCCTAATAGTTGAATGTCCATCCATTGAACCAGCAGTTTGTCGAACCTGTGAGACAGGAAAAGTAACAAGTTGGCCAGCACTTCCCTGTCTCACCTTTCCCTACTGTAGTGTGACATCGAGTTGGTATATATAGTTGGGGGGGTGTGGGGGGTGAAGCCCTCCCACAAGGATGGGTTTGAAATAGTGCCATTTGTGAGATGGTTCATGTAGGACATGTTGTTTATACCTTGTATCCTTTTAGTAAAGTATCTCTGAAGTATCTCTATGGGTGTTCCGCTTATAGCATGTATCTGCACAGATACATGCCCAAAGGTCATTATATTCAATGACTGGTCTAATGAAGGCTGTGTAAAGTGAGACAATGGTATCCCTAGATCTAGACATAATCCCTTTTGTTTATAAACTCTGCAATATAGAATGACTTTCTTACAAAAATAGACACGTTGGTCAAAAGTTAGGTCACTGTCCACTTAAATTCCCAAATCCTGAACAAATGGGCCAACTCTTAGGGGAGTACTGTCAATGTGGAAGTTCCCTGGGGTAGATGACTTTCCAAAGGGTACAATAATGCATTTTTTGGCATTTAGTTTCAGACCATGATTTTTACTCCAGTTATTTATTTGAGATTACAGAATTTATGGAACAGGCTGAAAAAGAAGCCTTAGGGAAAGAGATTTTCTAAGTACAGAAAAAAAAAGAAATAAACTGAAGAAGTTAGGCAGAATGAGGAGATAGTTTTATGAAAAAATGTTAGCTTGTAATGTTGGTGGTAATAAAAAGCATTGCTTAATCATTTGAAGAGGTTTAGGAAAGATTCCATTATAGGATATGAGCTAAAAGTTGGTGACTAATTAATAATTGATGTTCAGTCAGTAGCTAATATTTTATTGGCTATTTGTTGGACACTGAGATGGAATGCCTAATCAGACTTTATCTTTTAATATGTTTTCTGACTGCCCAGACATATAAAAATTTAAGTCTGACATACTGCATGATATGGTTAGAAGTACATTTGCAGCAAGGCCTAATGATATTAGTGTTTTTTCTATCTCCTATTATTAGGGACATTTCACTTTGTTTGTGTTATTTGTTTAAAAAAATAAAGTTAGGATATGTCCCCCCACTATGGAAATTGACATTCATTGTTCCTATTCTAAAGGGGTGGTAATTCCCATGTTGCTTAAGTTATAGACTACTTAGTTTTACAAGCCCTATTGGTAAATGTTTTCAGCAAGTATCATCTCAATATATTATTAGTTTTTTAGGTGATGAATATGGTTTAACTCAACATGGATCTGAGGCAGGTAAATGACATGCAACTAATCTGTTAGTTTTTTACGAACACCTGTGGAGGCTTTGGATGATGGAAATGCAGTAGATGTAAAATATTTAGAAATCCCAAGGCCTTTGATACCATGCCCCATTTTATAATGCTAGAACTATTAAATTAAACATTAATGGATATGTAATTAAATGGTTTACAAATTGGTTGGATGATAGGAATAGTAGGGTGAAAGTTGGTCATTATTTTTCATATGAGAGTTTGATCATTAAATGTATCCCACAGGTTTCAGTATTGGATTTAATACTGTTTGGAATTTTTATGACTAGTTTTCTTTCTGATGATAAATTTTGTCTGGCAAAATATGTTGACAATGTTAAATTTAACTTAATTATCTCAGAATTATCTGATCATTTTTTTCTCTGCAAGCTTATTTAGATACTTTATTTAAATGAGTTACAGGGAATTAAATCAGGTTTAATGTTAAGAAGACTTATATTATGCATTTTTGTACTGAGAATCATAATTATCCATATAGACTGGATAATATTGATATCCAAAATGTTACTATTAAAAAGGAGTTGGGCATAAAGATAAACCATAAGTTAGATTTCAATCATCACCTGTTGGATATCATTAGAAGATGTTATGAAATAGGTAACATTTTCAGAAGTATTGCTATCTAAGACAGGATTGTTTTTTTCCAATTTATAAGACTATGGTGAGACCAGTTATTAAATATTGTGGGTCTTTTTCATATACAATAAGACATGGTTAGATAAATTGGAAAGGACTCAAAGACATGTTAGTGGGAGAATTCAATAGATGGCAGGGGTGAACTATCTTAGGAGACTTGAGGTACTGTTCTTTTACACAGTAAAATGTAGATTGGTCAGGGGAGATTGTATTTTGATGTATTAATGTTTTAAGGATTACTAGATTGGGAATTATTTGGGAGTATTTAAAAGAGTGCACTTAGTGAATACCAGAAATAATACCTATTTGCTGAATAATATGTTAGATAAAACATCTATATAGAATAACTCTTTCTACTGGACAGCAGGTGTATGGTGGAATAAAATTCCCTTATGAGTGAGGAAATCAGAGGCTATTGAATCTTTTAAATCCAATTTGGATTTGAAGGTGGGTTTGAGGGTTTTTGACAGTTTTTTTCCTTATACAGTGGCAAGCTCTTTAAGGGCCTTTATTAGGCTCTGGGTTTGGTGTCTCTGAACATCTGAACAAACCTTCCTATAGGATAGCTAAGTCCTTTGGGGGTTCAATGGTTGCTCCTAACATTTCTTGAACTATCTCCTTATATCTCAAATTTACTCCATTTTTCTGTATGGGTTTGGTTACTAGAACATTTTAATATATGAGTGTTATATTCATGTCCGTTGAGTAAGAATGGAACAACTGAGAGATGGAAATGTTGGAGATACGTAGAGAATAGTGGGGGAACACCCAAATATTCTGGGCATAGGACTGAGTAACTAAGTTGTGGGAGGTGACATAAACAATTTAAGATATCAAGGAAGAGCATGCTATTAGAATACAGATTGTAAGAGTCAAAATTCCAAAAGAAAACTGCCACTGAAAAAGAATGTCATTAGTTCGGATCACAGGATACATAAGGGAAATAGAGTATATTAGAAAGAAAGTGGACCAGTTGAATAAAGTATATCGCAAAGGTGATAATCTGATGTTAGAAAGGTACTGGAAAGGATGGACAGGACATGCACAACTGTGAAAAAGCTGGCATTACATTGCTGAAAGTAAAGAAAATTAGTAGAGAAGACAGCAGTTAGTACATAATAGTATCAAAGTGGAAATACGGTTGTATTTGGCATTGAAGGATGGGAATGGATAGAGATGAATGACTAAAAAGTTTTGGTTATATAAAGAATGATTATCTGATCACATTTCAGAAGTGCTTCATATTCTTTGAAGGAATACATTAAAAATGCTTCAGATTCCAAAATAGTCAGAGCAAGTGAACTTGCATCTGAAGTTGATAAAATGGAAGATATTATTGTGACCTCCACTGACTTTAATAGTGTGATTAATGACTTTCAAGGTATGCTTGATCGATTAAAAAAGTTTGAAAATAATCTTATTGCCTCAAAAATGAAAACTCATTAGGGATCTAAATTACTTTAAAAATAGGTATGTTTTTTCTTGGCATAGAACAGACAGTCATATAATATCCTGAATAAATGAGCACAGCTGGCTTCTGTGGCTCAAAACCCTTAAAAGTCACCTATTTACAATACTACATTTATATGGTAGAACAAACAGCTGTTAACAGCATGGCAGTGCATATAGGAGAGGGAATGAATGTTTTAGACCCTTTTCTGGCTAGCAATAACATCACTCGAAGAGCAGACAGTGTTCAAACAGAAAATAATGCAGCTTCTATCTCTCCAATTAAGACAAATTTGAATTTGAATGCCAATCAGTCAGAAACAAATGGGATATTAACAAATTATCATAATGCTGCTAATTCTTCAAATACTATTTTTAGAGAAGAAAATTCGGCTACAACTCCCAATCCAAATACATTAACAAGCATGCTCCCAAAGCAGAGAATAAAGCCAAAGATGAGGATTGATCCACAAGGCTACCATACCAACACAGATAGAACCAAGGACATTTCCAAAGGTAGGACCAACTACTCAAAGCCAAAAGAACCTTTTTATAGTTGGTCATACCATTGTTAATTTGTCTAATGTTGTATTTGATACTGCTGAACTCAAATTAATAGATAAAGGTTTATCCTTTATTCCATCTGTAGGTGGCACTTTAAGTGACTCTTTAACAAAATTAAATTTGTTTTTAAGGAATCTAGATAAAAATTATGTTTAAAAATGATGCTTTACATCATGATACAGTACTTAAGTGAACTAACACTTTTGTGCCTAATAGTTCAATGACAGTAAATGTTTTTCTTAAGATGTGTGACAATGATTAGTATGATTTATTTTTTCAATAATAAATGTCCAAAAAATTATAATTTAGAGGATGAAGAAAGGAAAGCATTGGTTAATTTTTGTACTATAGATGATGTGATTATTAAGCAAGCAGATAAAGGGAGTAAAGTAATGACAATGGATAAAGAAAAATACAATAGTTTGATGTTACATCTTCTAGTGAATACTTATACTTTTAGAAAGATTTACAGAGATGACATTAATAAAATAATATATAAAGTAAGGTCATTTTTGTATGTCTGCCTCATGGAGTCAACTATTTTCCCTGACCTTTATAATTATCTTTCTGTTGCCCATCCAGTGTGTCCTATAATTTATGGGCTCCCAAAAATCCACAAAAATCTACACTGTCCCCCAGTGAGACCAACTGTCTCAGGAAGACAAGGGTGACAACAACTGTATTTAAATATTTTGAACAACAATTTAAACCTTTACTGAAATGTAATAATAGTTACATAACTGATACTAGTGATTTCCTTGCTGCTATGAAAGAGTTTTTAGAAACAAAATTGTGTGATAATATGCTTCCTGTGACAATGGATATAAAATCTCTATTTACTGTTATCCCTAATGATATACGAGTTCAAGATATATGAGAGTTTTAATCAAGCATAATAAATATTCAGTGGAGAAGATTTCTTTAATCTGTTCTATGTTAGAGATAGTTTTAGAAAACAATGTATTTTCTTTTAGCAATGTTTTCTATCATCAACTACCAAGGGTGGCAATGGGCACCCAGTAGCTAACAGCTAGGAAACCTTGTTTTGACTACATAGGAGGAGATGTACATTTATGATGCTAGTCCACACACAGCTACTTTTAAAAATAAACATTCAGTGTTTTATAAAGTTTTGTTGATGAAACCTTCCTTCTCTGGAAGGGCGATGCTACTACTTTTCAGATATTTGTAAAATAATTGTGTGGGACCACTAACTCTCAATTTTGAACTGAATTTTTCTAATATTAAGATTAATTTTCTTGATTTATTTTGTTTATTGACAATGGAAAAATTCATATGACTATACATAGGAATAATGTTCAAACAATAAGATATGTGCATGCTAACATCAAGCATCCCAGACATATTTATAGGGGTGCTGTGAAGAGTCAGTTCTTACATGCAAGTAGACTTAATACCTTGGATCAAGGTTTTAAAGCTGAAATTAATAATATGGCACAAGATTTTCATTTTACAGGATATAACAGTACAACAATTGAGGAAAATGTATGTTATGTGGTCTCAGAACATGAGGGAATAGCTAGACCATACTTGTATACTAATCCTACCTATGGTAATGATAAATCTGATGTTAGGAATTGGTCTCCTTGAAATAACTAAATATAAAAGATGTAATGGACAAATTAAGAAAATTATAAAAAAAGAATTGGGTTATTCTACAAACAGATAATGAATTAAAGAGACCGATTGGAGAATGACCCCAATTTACATATAAAAGAGAGAGAAAAATCTGAAACAGCTTTTATGCTATAAAGATATGAGGCCGAAGAAACTAACACATCAGATTCTAAAAAAAAGACAGATGGTTCCATATTATAATTGTATGTAATGTAAGCACATTAATCTCAATGTAGATTTTGTGAACCCTGTTACTAATGAGAAGGTTTTATTTAACACTTTTGCAACTTGTAACACTGATAATGTGGTCTATCTTGCCAATTGTACAAAATGCACATGTTTTTACATAGATAAGATAAATCAAATGTTTAAAGATAGGACAGCATCACATCTTTCAGATATTCATAAGGGGAACGACACAAACTTCCTATGCAAGCACATTCTTCAGTATGATGATGAACAAGTATTTAAATTTAGAGTCCTACAAAAAGTATATGTTGAGTCCAGAAGGGCGATAGCATCACAAAAAGTGAAGCCATAGAATATAGATGGAATATATATATATATATATATATATATATATATATATATATATATATATATATATATATAATAGATATTTTAGGGATGATAAGCCCCTGGTATGAATAAGATGACCAGTATAAAACCTATTCTGAAAATCAAACAATCTTATATTTAATATTTAGAAATTAGGTTTTAAACCTTTTTGTGGCTGCTTTTATGCCTATTTTTATATAGTCTTATGGACAAGTGTATGTATGTGCATTTTTGTTTTGGTCTCTTCTGGTGATCATAGGGTTAACTATTTGTGATGTTAGGTATGTTCTTCTGTCTTTTGATACACTGGGTCATTAGTTTTGAATCTATTTAAGTATTAAGATAATTAGTGTTTTTATTTTGCATTGAAAAAGAGTTGTTTGACACAAAAACTTTGCAGTGTGTTATGAATAATGCTTTTTATGTGTGATGGTCAGACTATTGTTTTTTTATTAGATTTTGATATTTTTACCTTATATTCCATTTGGCTGCATAGTTTGGTTTTTTACTTGTTTGCAAGGCAAGTCTTGGACCCGGCATAACACAAGCCTTAATGTACTTCAGGGCTCTGACTGAATGATTGGTGGAAAATGGTAAACCAAAACAAAAATGCTTATAGAAAAATATTTCAGCTAAAGTAAGGATATCCCCAGGAATTATGAACATACATTTTGTTTGTAAATGCAGTCTTGATCTGCTGTTTTCAGTACATTAACAAACATTTCTTCAAAGTTTCTTTCTCAAATATCTGTCAACCATCATTTCTGACAGCAAACATATCCATTTTTTAACATTCCTGAATGAAATTTTGTGTGTTTGTTACTGCTCATTTTGTCTTATCTTTTTCTTTTCTTTTTTTTTTGCATTGCAACAATAAATAATTTGTAATTGGGACATATTGAACATTTTGCCCAGGGCGGACCTAACGTTCAGCATTGTATTCGGACCCCTTCTCCACGTAACGCATCGGCAGGAAGTACTCCTGAGTTTGAATTACCTAACGGCCAGGGAGAAGGAAACGGGCTACCTACCGCTCACGGAACTGGCGACTTGTTAGGGGCAACGATTGCTAGTAATACTAGCAAGCAGCTGGACAAGGATTTCACGTTTGACTTTTCGTTACAGTTGGATGAGGAATATCATCATGTGGGCGTCAAACCAAAAGGAATTATGGCTGGTAGGACATATTTATCAGTAACTAACAACGTTAACTCTGCAAAACCCATTCACACAGGTACTGTTATACATAGCTCTGGGGGCAGAGCAAGTACTGTTTGCAATGAAAATCAAAAAGATGTGGCAAAACAGAATTACGTCAATTTAGATAACTATTTCAAAAGTAAAGACAGTTACAGCTTCAATATTGACAACAACAGTAACAATGTGAACACTAATGACAGCGATGATGTGTTAAGGAATGGGACATTGAAAGAGTTTATTTTTTTATTTGGAAAAAAAACATAATGCCATTAGGGGCGTACAAAAAGATAACGCTTATTTAAATAAATGTTTGATGTGCAAAGTTGTCTCTATGGGGTTACGCTTTTTCAAAGTGCCCATGGGGATAACATTGAATGAAACAACATGTAGTGAATTTGATGAACTGTTTAATCGATTTGGATTTGAATTTATGAAGTTATTGATAAAGAAAAATGATGAGAAACTGTGTACTAATGAACGAAGTTGAGCATATCAACAACAGAATAGTTAAAGACTTGTTGTTTGCACAGTGGGAAAAGTTATACAGCAAGCAATTCACTATGGCAGATAAAAAAGCGGACAATATTTATTCTAAAAAATGTAAAAAATTAATTAGGGATTTAGAACATTATAAACACACTTCCGTTTATCCGTGGAAGAATGAGTGAAATAGGAACGACAGAAGTAATAGATATAACAAGGATGAACAAGCTAGGTATAGGAATTCACATTTTCACAGGGAATGGGAACAAGCACAACAAAAAATAGGATGGAAGAAGGACAGGGAGATGGAAAGAGAATGGACAACATTGGACAAAGGAACAGAATGTAGGTCAGAATTGGGAAGAGAACACGCAGACAAAGAGACAGCAATACCAATAGCACCTGTGGATGAATCCACTATTACTAACTCAGATGGTATAGTGTATTGCTTGGATAATTATAACTGCACTAATATGGCTATAAACAACAGCCATTTTGATCTTTTTTCCTAAAGGTATGAATTACATCCCAAAGGGTAAATTTCAAGTGGTAGACTGTTTAACTGAGATAAAGTTATTTTTGAGGAAAATCAACTTGGCTCTTACTTTTCAGAACAAGATTATACCATCTTCTAATGATGGTTTAAAGAAAAAAAGCACTTATATTCCACACAACCATCCTAGTGTGGTTTTATATGAGAAATTAGTAACTAAGGAAATTTATAAGCTACAGAAAGACACAAGATGAAAAAATGTTATAGTAATTTGTCTGAGGAAGAAATTAAAATATTACAACAAGTTAGAACTGATTTTAATATTAGAATTATGAAGCCAGACAAGGGAAGGGGAATAGTGCTTGGTGACAATATGGACTACACCAATAAAATGTTTAAAATTTTATACGAATCTGGGAATTATGAGATAGGCTCTATTAATGAAATCAATACAGGATATTGACGTATTGATATGTTTCTTGAAGAGTTTTTATTAGATAAACGTATATCTATTGATACACTTAATTATCTTAAGGTAGAACACCCTTTAATGGCAACAATTGTAGGTATACCCAAGGTACACAAAAGTGTTGTTGATCCACCTCTCCGTTCCATTGTTTCTGGCAGTCACTCTAAAACTTACGCTTTGGGAGCTGCCATTGACAAATGGTTGAAGCACATATATATTAAAATTCCACATCTAGTTAAGGATTCTTGGGTATTTTTAAGTAATCTTACCCCAGGGATGTGGAAGGTAGGGCTGACATATATCACTGTCGACGTAATAGAACTATTTTCCTGCATCCCTAAAGTAAGTGGTCTGAAAGCATTTTGCAATAGTATCAGACTGTATTCGGATTTGAGTTGGGACCATATTAGTCTGATAATGGAACTCATGTCTATGGTACTTGACCACAATTACATATTCTTTGATGGAGAATATTATCGCTAGACCAGGGGGTGGCAATGGGGGCTGCTTGTGCCCCCATTTACGCCAACCTGGTCATTTAGATTGGGAAAACTCTCACCTTTTCAAATGTGAATATTTCAAGTACATTAGACACTACACTAGATTCTTGGATGATATTTTTATTTTATGGGATGGTCCAAGTCATTTGATTGATGAGTTTATTGCATTTATGAAAGGCACCAGTAGTTTTTTTTAAATTTACCCGTTCATGGAGTTCAGACGGTATAGCTTATTTAGATACATACATTTCCAGTACTTTAAGTGGATTTATGTCATGTATATACAGGATAAACACCTTTTCCAATAGTTATTTGGAATACACAAGCAACCACCCTAGGAAAATGCTAAGAAATATATTTAAAGGACAGTGCATTAGGGCGGTAAGAATGACATCCAGTTATAGTGAAATGATAGATGAGACAGATTTTATTATGTCCCTGTTTAGGTCTAGAGGTTATCCCATGAATATGTTGAGAGAAGTTAGTAGTTATGTTATAGGTGAATGGGGTAAAAAATACCCACCTATTTTAGGGACTGAATTTAAGAGTAACAGGGAGATTCATGTTAATGAAACTCAATTCAAGAGAGCTTGTGTTTTGGAATACAACACTCAAGCCCGTGACATTAAACAGATTTTAATCAAGAACTGGAATGTCTTTAAGGCTGATAAGGGAAACAATGATATAGTAGGTGACCATCCGTTTTTTGTGTACAAGATGGGCAGTAATCTTAAATCCCTGTTTGAAAGAAGTAGTATTAGTAGGAACCTGACGAAGCAGGAAAAATGCACGAGGCGTTGTGGGAATTGCAGTCAGTGTGGGTCATTTTGGGAGGTTGAGGGTGTTACCTTAGATAATGTCACCAACACTAAAATTATTTTTCAACATGGTAACTGCAACTCTAAGAACATTATATATATATGGCTAAGTGCATGTTATATTCTAGCTTTTGTATAGGGAAAACAGAAAGATGTTTTAAAAAAAGAATTTACGACCATCTTTACTGTATTGGGAGGAAAGACAAGAGTAATGCCTTATACAGGCACATTGACAGGTACGGAGATTTACACATATTTAAATTTGCCATAGTGGAACAACTTACATTGGGGGTATGTGGAGGTAATTACAAAGCACTATTAGGGCACAAAAAGATAAAATGGCAATTATTAACTGATGCATGCAATCAGCCGGGCTTAAATGATTATATAACTATTAAGCCCATACTACAATTGAAGGTTTAGGAAATAGACTTTTTATAAATGGCTTTACATAATTAACTTACTGTAAAAATTTACTGTTAAAGTTTTTAATGAATTTTGAAGAATTATAAATTATTTAATGAGATAATTAGTTTTGTTCATAGGTATTGTAAGTATTAATTTTAAACTCAAGTTATTATATTCAATGTGGTTTTAGACTTCAAAGTAATACTTAGATGTTTGGTAATGATACTTAGCATTTATGTATGACAGAATATGTTAATGTATTGTATTGTTTTATTTTTAAGTGCTGAGTATGGGTACCTTTAAATGAAATTGTTGGAGCCAAAAAGTTACTATATAAGGATCCAAAAATATTAAGTTGACGTTCTGATGAAGTCCATTGTTTTATGGATGAAAGCACTTTACCAGTTTTGTGCTATGTTGGAATAAAGTGCGTTTTTAGAAAAGCAGCTCCTGAGGAATTTGTACATACAGCATATTTGATTTCCTTATTGGTTTTCTTGGTTGTTGGAGTACGCTGCTTGTGGTTCATTTAGTGTAATTGGGACATACCCAATTTCTGACTATTATTGCTATTACTAAAATATTTATTGTTCAGTAAAATACTAATAATGACATTCTGTAGTTAATGCTGACTATCATTCAGAGATATTACTAATCCAAACACCACAAAAAAGGCAGTGGGCTGGTTTAGTCTGTTTCTAATGGCATCTCAATTAGGTTAAAAATGATAAAGGAATGTTTTGAAATGGTCTTTGTATATGTAGATGGGAATAACTTAAAAAGGTTCTCTCATATCAATATGCAACAAAACCTGGTGGGGCTATCAAATGTCTTTGTACCCAAATGTGCTCAACACCTCTCCCTTGTTTGTATGAAATCTTCATGTCAAGACAAAATTTGGGCTTTCAGTCAGTGGATAAGGACATGCTGTCACATTCAGGGTATTCAGTATCAGTCAAATTGGAGTTGGCTTCACCTCTCTTCTTTAGGAGTACAGCTACTGAACAGTATGCTTTGCCTCGCCGTAATATCTTTTTTCCAACTTTAATAAAAAGGATTATGAAAAAATATTAGCTATAAACCATTACTGACTCAGTGAATAAAGATCAAGAACACATACCATAAACTCTAGGTATACCTTCTTTCAGTGTTGTAGAGCTATTGCTGTGGGTGGTGATATCTCAATATTCATGAAACTGAAAACTAAAATCTAGGAGCTAAGAAAACAGCTTCAGTGTAAACATTGCTTGTACAGTAAATTATGGTACTGACTATAATATTATAGGGGGCTACACTACACTATGTTTCCAATGAAAAGTGAATATATATTTTCTAAACTCCAAAATGTAAAAAGAAAAGAAAATATACTCCTTATGGGAATTTAGAACTCCCAAAATTGAGTAGGCAAATTTCTGAACATAAAAATATTCTCAAATATTAATTAGCTGTATCAATCAAAAAATTTTGGAACAGAGTTCAAAATCCTGATAGGGTTACTGACAAATAAAAGCAGACAAAAGTACTGAAACCGACACAGCTGCAGGCAGACCTTGGATAAAAAACTTTAATTCATAAAAGAAAAAGTAAGCACTTTCACGGTATATTCAACTGCTTCATCAGACTCTACTACTGAAAAACTTCGGTAACCACCATGGAACAATAACTGTTAAAATCTCTTTAATAAACTTGAAAAAAGAAATGAACTTCAAAAGTGCTTTTGGCAAAAATGCCTTCTTCAGATCGTAAAATTTATGAAATAAAAATCAGAATTTAAAAGCCTAATGTCCAATCAAAATAGATTTCAATATTCATGGACCAATCAACATACTTCAATTACCATCACATTTAGGTTCATAGGTTCATAGGTTCATACTAGGCTATCTGCCCGAGGGCATTTACAAGCCTAGCCCATAGTTTTGTGGCTTACGCCACCCCTTTAGTATGGGGAACTATACCCATTATTTTGCTGTGCCTCTGTCGAGCAGTGACACTGAGGTAATCCCTGGGGTATATCTGCGATCTCCCATCCATTGGTCAAGATTTCTCTTGAACAAGGCCAGCGAGGTGCTCTGCCTCACATATACCGGGATTTTATTCCACAGCATAGGGAGTCTTTGGGTGATGAATCTATCCCTCCAGCACGTCCTATTAATAGCCGTGTCGAGGTTTAAGTGTCCCGCCCTTGTGGCTCTGACGGATCTAGATTTTTTGAGGTGAAGCATATTCATCAAATCTGGGTTTGACATGGCCTTGTATGTTAGGCAAAGGTCACCTCTGAGCAAGCTGGCGACTGAATAGAGCTGGAGTTCTTTCAGTCGGGCAGCATAGGACAGATGTTTGAGACCCTTTATCCTTTTGGTGAGGAACTTTGTGGCCTCTCCAGCTGCTGCAAGTGTCGGGTCAGATACATTCCGAATGGGGCATTGTACTCAATCATTGGTCTGATGAGTGATGAGTATAGGGAGACTATGACCTCCCTTGATCTAGATGAGAATCCCTTCATGATAAGGTGGGCAATGTAGAAGGTCTTCCTAACTACTTTAGCTACATGGGTGTCGAATAACAGACTACTATCAACCTGGGTCCCCAGGTCCCTGATAACTTCTTCTGTGCTCAGTGGATTGCCACCTATTTGGTAGCTAGGGGTAACCTTGTTTTTCCCGAAGGGTATGACTATGCATTTTTTGGCATTTAACTTTAGGCCATGGCTCTGGCACCAGTTATCCATTTCTGTGAGACCCTTCTGAAGGATATCTGTGTCAGATGTGTTTTCTACTATGGCGCCCAGTTTGCAGTCATCTGCAAACTTTGTCAGCCATAACCCTCCTGCGTTTGCTTGTACTTTGGAAAAGTAGATGCCAAACAAGAGTGGGCCCAGGACTGAGCCCTGTGGTACACCACTTGTGACAGGCTTTGAGTCTGACATGGCGCCAGCAACTCTGACCCTGTGGGTTCTGTCACTCAGCCAGTTTGCAACCCATCTTGTGATGTATGGGTTAACATTTAAGCTGATGAGTTTTTCAATGATACCCGAGTGGGGTATTGTATCGAAGCCCTTCGCCAGATCGAGGTAGGCTGTATGGACTGCCTTTCCTCATCAATGGCTTTGGTGACTGTTTCGAAAAAGTCAACCAAGTTTAGAAGGCATGACCTGCCTTTGACAAAGCCAAACTGGGATGGATCCAAAGTCTGCAAATTCCCTATGTCTTTATTTATGAGGTCCATTATGATCATCTCCATGGCTTTGCAGATAAGGCTTGTCAAGCTAATGGGCCGGTAATTTCCAGGGTCGGTGGAGGCACCGCCTTTGTGAAGTGGGACCACAGTTGCAGTGCGCCACTCCCTGGGTACATATCCAGAGGTTAGACTATGATTAAACAGCTGTCCTAGCTGTGGGTTTAATTCCTCGTTGAGTTCGTGGAGCACACAGCCGGGGACACCATCAGGTCCCATGGATGCTGTGTTTTTTGCTTTGGAGAGAGTAGTTCTCACTTGGGCGTTGGAGATGTTTGGGGGGCTGCAATTGCTTGGTATAGATATCTCTCCTTTTGGGGGGGGGAGGGGGGGGAGAAGTTTGCACTGAACCAGTGATTTGACCAATCAAAGTGGCGTTTCATGTTCTAACACATTGGCTAAGTAAATTATTTTCACCCAATCACATTTTGCTCCCTCAAGTTTGATGCCAAATTAGCATACATTTAGAATGAACCAATAATAGAGGGAAGGACAAATATTCCACCTATCTCTTTGAATTACAAACAACTTTTATATATTAAAACCCAAGGCTCTATCCTTAGAAACCAGTATACAGATGAAGACAAAAGCTTCATCTCATTGGTTAAACAAATAGGTAGATCACCAATTGTATCTCATTTTATGATTATCCTATCCAAATTCAGTATTTCATGTTTACGCCACTCAGAAGCCGTCCATAGGATGGATAATTAGCTACAATCATTATGATACGAAAAACACTTTTTTCAAGTATTACCTTTCTTAATTTGTTAATTTGGTACCCAATTCTTTAAAAGATGTATGTTTTCTATTGAAACATGAAGCGCTGTAGCCACGGCAGTACTAGCGCAACATGCACAGCTATAAAGCTGCATATCTACCTTTATAAAAATTACTTATTAACATGTTTAACCATCTATTAAAACATGGAGCACCATGGCCATGGCAACACAAGCGCAACATGTATGGCCACAAAATTGTGTATCTTCTATAGTAAAATTACTTTTTAACAGACACATTTCTTCTTTTTATTATTCGAAGGGCAAAATTATACTTTGATGGTAAAGTTAAACACAAAGATGAAGGAAACAAAGCCGTTGCCTATAACAGTTATGAATATGAATGAACCATGACCAGGAAAAATAAATTCAGAGTGCTACAGCAATAAATAAACAAATGAGAAGATTGCAAATCTAACTCATGTATCTTAATCAATGAAAACCAGTATTAACATATATGGACCAGTAAGCAGATGGTGATATAATGCTTCATTTCATTGGTTGTATACATACATAAATCACCAATTGGATATCGCATTTTAATAGTCCTATCCAGAGTAGGCATTTCATGTCTACGCCATTCAGGGTCTATATTATATCCTCGAATGCTTAAAAAAGCGAACGCTGATTGATCGAACTTATTTTCGTGGAACTGCAAAATATCGAAGCAGCAGAAACTCAAATTTTTTCCTAGAGAAAGAATTTGGTTGTCTGTTTCTGTTGCTTCAGTATTTTCAGTGTTATGGTGGAAAGTTAGTTACCTGTCGGATTCAGGTAAGTGTGCGATTGTGTTGATGTGAGTGTTAGGGTGATTTAGGTGAGTTAGGGTTAGGGCTCAGGTTAGGTGAGTGTGCGACTGAGTGGACATGAGGGTTAGGGCAGATTTAAGTGAGTTAGGGTTAGGGAGCGGGTGATGTGAGTGTGCGATAGTGACGGACCTTTGGGTTAGGGTTTGAGTTGAGGTAAGTGGGTAGTTAGTGGTGTGTGCATAGTTTAGTGTAGGGTTAGGTATCAGATTTTAGGTGTATGTGTGTGGATTTCTGTTTGTTTGATATGCTTGTGTTGTGTGTATGTGTTTTGGATCAGCGATTTTTTTTCCCTGGGAAAAAAATCGCTGATCTGACAGTTCGAGATTGTAAGCTTTCCTTAAATTAGATCGATCAATCAGCGTTCGCTTTTTTAAGCATTCGATGATATAATATAGATTCAGAGCCGTTCCAAATATATAGGGTAAAAATCACCCTTTTCCAAACACAAGTTATTATGTGATTTTTTTAACTGCTGTATATTTTGTCTAGGAGAAAAAACTATTAAAACGCCTACTAAAGCAAAAAGTGCTATAGTCAGCAGCACTATTCCGTGAATGCGCTTACTTTTTCTTTTATGACAAAGTTTTGTATTCAAGGTCTGCCTGCAGCTGTGTCAGTTTTGGTACTTTTGTCTGCTTTTATTTGGATTATCTTTTACCCTACCATTCCACTATCTTGCTCTCGGTTTATTATTTTCATATAGGATTACTGACAAACCTATTGTCTTCTTGCTTATCTCTCATGCTTATCCAGCCATCTACAACCCCTTTTTCTCATTTTATACATGGAGATGGGGTGTAACTTCAACAGTGACAATCATCTAGAGCCAGGTTTATACCGCTGAGTGGCTAGCCCTGCCTTGGTCTGACATGCTTATACCCTTTATGATTAAAATAGTTCATGATGCCATCATGTTTAACCAGAGTTAAATCAGTCATAAAAAATCAGCCTTCCAAGCTCAGCTCTGAAGAGGAATAAAGCCCTGACTGTGATCTGCACAAGATGAGTTTGCATAACTGCTAAGGTGCTGGAAAGCTCTTTGTACTAATTTCCCATTAATCTGTAACACATGGTGCTGGAAAAAAAATATGAGTCTGCCTAGATATCAAGATATCAAAAACAGGAGATAACTTACAAGGGAATAATGTCAGTGAATTTGAAGTTTGACTCCTGCTGTACAGTACTGAGTTTATTAGAAGAATGGCTTGGGCTTTGATCAGGTTGATTAAGAGCTCTCTTGTGAATCATTTCACAAGATTTGTTACTTCAAGTTTTATAATTTCTTTAACTAATATAGCTGATGGGATTTCCTAATGAAGATCATTAATTATCACAGTGCATGGGAGTGTCCAAGGAAGGGATAAGGATAAAAAGGGACTAATGATAGAGCTCTGGGTGACTGCAAAGTTGACATTTTTCAGATCTGGGTAGTGACTGCCAATTTTGATTAAAAATAGTAATATTTTGTGACCTAGGCACTACAGCTACAAGGTCAGTGAGTATGGCAAACAGAGGAAAGTGTATGGGAAAATAATTGATTATGAAGTCAGAATGCTTGGTGAGGTCTATAAACAAAGGAGCTGTGAGTTTACAATCTTCCATTGCCTTCAAAATTTGATCACGTAATTGTCAAATAGCAGTCATTGCATTATGTTAAAGTCCGACTGTAGTAATGTTGAATGGTTGAGTAACTATAGGAATTTAAGACAGAGCAAAGATTAGTAATTAAAAACTTTAGAAAATACCATAATTAGCAGCATGAGGGCAGTAACCTAAGCTGATTTATCTTACAGTAATATACAAAAGAATGAAGAAGACAAATGTATTTTCCAACATCTCTATAAAGCTGATTGTTGTGTTTAAGGGATGGTGATGTCCTAATCTGCAGAGGAAAATGTGTATTTTTCTGTGGACAGAGCTTAATAACAAACTTAGATTATCAGTTATAACTATACTGTACTGCCTGCTCCTGGCATTGTTATTTTACAGTGTTACAAAGCTGTATATGCAAATTAGTGCAAGTTAATGCATTCATAAGTTCAGTTGTTAAACTTACAATCTCCTGGCTTTCAAGAAGTTTAATTTCCATAAAACCAAGTTGATATATTCTACACTGGAAGTATAACGTCTCAGTATTGTTGTTTTCAGCTTTGTAAATCTCTCCAAGTTCATTAATAGATATGAATTTTTTTTGTAAAAATTCAAGCATTTTCTGTATTTGAATTAGTATAGTCTTGTTCTTTATGACTACAGTTATTTAAAAAAGTAAATAGTGCCTCTTTTTCTGGAGTATATAATATTATTTCTGTGAACCAACCAAGTAAACTTTTGTGAATTCACATGCATGTTTACATGTTACTGGTATATGTTCATGAACACAGAAGCTAGTAATATTGCACAACTCATGGAGAGCATCCTGTGCAGATTTATTTGGGTTATCAAGAAAAGTATGCCAGTCTATTTTCTTACGTTTGTAATTTATCTCATCATTGTTTCCACTAGCGAAATTTTGAAAGGATGAGTTTTAATAATTTTTCCTACATGGTTTTCCCACCTCACCAGTTGACAATTAGTCCATTGACTGGGTCTGTCCATATTTCAGGACAGATTCTAATTTCTTCTCAGGTTGGGGACCTATATTGCACTGCTGTCTTCTACAAGTCCACATAATTTAAGATATACACTATTGGGGAAATTGTATTATATACCTAACCCCACTACCTAAAAGGCACATCACTCTGAGTTGTTCAATGCCATCCCCAATGTGTGCATACTCTTACCCACATGACTTTGAGGACTGCTATCACAGGATTGGGATCCCTAAGCCCACAGACCAGATCTGTGACTATTTCTATTACATAATCATCAGGTTGGCTGGGGTACATTGACAACTGGAAGCTACTTCAGCCTTCTACCAGGATGGGTGAACTACTACAATCTATTCCTACCCCAAACTCTTTCAGATATACCTCTCAACTGTCCACATTTTCACAGTATGTCCATATTTTTGCTTCATATTTTTGGTCTGTTCCTCACAAAATTTATAGTTTTCTGGCAAGTCCTCACAGATTTAAATCAGTAATTAATGAAAGACACATGAGTTTCAGGTTTCATATCCTTCAGATAATGCATGCTAACATAAAACTTGTTATTCTGGCAACTTTCCAAGTTTATAAGGGCAGTATTTAAAATCTGTTTATATTTTTGAGCCTTCATTATGTTTGGCTTTGTCCAGATTTTTTTGTGCTAAGAGATTGAGAGGTATGTTTCCAGCACCTTAGCAGTTATGCAAATTCATCTTGTGTAGATCACAGTTAGGGCTTTATTCCTCTTTGTCGCAGAGCTGAGCTTGGAAGGCTGATTTTTTATGACCGAGTTTGATTTAACTCTGGTTAAACATGATGGCATTATGAACTATTGTATTCATAAAGGGTATAAGCATGTCAGACCATGGCAGGGCTAGCCACTCAGCGGTATAAACCTGGCTGTAGATGGTTGTCACTGTTGAAGTTACACCCCATCTCCATGTATAAAATGAGAAAAAGGGGTTGTAGATAGCTGGATAAGCATGAGAGAGAAGCAAGAAGACAATAGGTTTGTCAGTAATCCTATATGAAAATAATAAACTGAGAGCAAGATAGTGGAATGGTACAGTAAAAGATAATCCAAATAAAAGCAGACAAAAGTACCAAAACTGACACAGCTGCAGGCAGACCTTGAATACAAAACTTTGTCATAAAAGAAAAAGTAAGCGCATTCACTGTATAGTCAACTGCTTCACAAGACTGACTGAGCGATTATGTTGTTGACTATAGCGCTATTGAATTTACTATTTTATTCATTTCATAGATGGCCTTTGATTGGCGTAGATGTGAAACGCTGACACTGGATAGGACAATCATAATGTGACATATAATTGGTGATTTATTTATGTGTCTAACCAATGAAGTGAAGCATCCAAAGAAGACCCACAGTTTTTTAGCTGTGCATGTCATACTTGTGTTGCTGACTATAGTGCTTTTTGCTTTAATAGTCGTTTTAATCGTTTTTTATTTCTCCTAGACAAAATATACAACAGTTAAAAAAAATCACATAATAACTTATGTTTGGAAAAGGGTGATTTTTACCCTATATATTTGGATTTGTTATAACTTTATAGATGGCTTCTGAGTGGCGTAGACATGAAATGCTGACTCTGGATAGGGCTATTAAAATGCGATATCCGATTGTAGAGCTATTGCTGTGGATGGTGATATCTCAATATTCATGAAACTGAAAACTAAAATCTAGGAGCTAAGAAAACAGCTTCAGTGTAAAAATTGCTTGTACAGTAAATTATGATACTGACTATCATATTATAGGGGACTACACTACACTATGTTTCCAATGAAAAGTGAATATATATTTTCTAAACTCCAAAATGTAAAAATAAAATAAAATATACTCCTTATGGGAATTTAGAACTCCCAAAATTGACTAGGCAAATTTCTGAACATAAAAATATTCTCAAATATTAATTAGCTGCATCAATCAAAAAAATTTGGAACAGAGTTCAAAATCCTGATAGGGTTACTGACAAATAAAAGCAGAGCCTCACCAAGCATTCTGACTTCATAATCAATTATTTTCCCATACACTTTCCTCTGTTGGCCATACTCACTGACCTTGTAGCTGTAGTGCCTAGGTCACAAAATATTACTATTTTTAATCAAAATTGGCAGTCACTACCCAGATCTGAAAAATGTCAACTTTGCAGTCCCCCAGAGCTCTGTCATTAATCCCTTTTTATCCTTATCCCTTCCTTGGACACTCCCATGCACTGTGACAATGAATGATCTTCATTAGGAAATCCCATCAGCTATATTAGTTAAAGAAATTATAAAACTTGAAGTAACAAATCTTGTTAAATGATTCACAAGAGAGCTCTTAATCAACCTGATCAAAGCCCAAGCCGTTCTTCTAATAAACTCAGTACTGTACAGCAGGAGTCAAACTTCAAATTCACTGACATTATTCCCTTGTAAGTTATCTCCTGTTTTTGATATCTTGATATCTAGGCAGACTCTTATTTTTTTCCAGCACCATGTATTACATATTAATGGGAAATTAGTACAAAGCTTGCTCTTGCAAGAAAAAAAATCTGGCTTTCACACCCTAGGAGGTATGTTTACTGGTAAAGGCATTTCCTTACTCTAGCTAAATATCATTTTCCCTTAATTACTTCATCATCTGACAAAAGTATTTTTCCCTCCTAACACTAGAAGACAATCTGTGCACATTTATCTGCAGGCCTTCATGCTGTATGCATCACTGAGTCACTTTACAATTAGCAGACACTGACTCTTTGAAATAATGATCTGCTTTGGTAGTCAATCTTCTTACCCTCAAACTCATGTACTTCAACTATGACTTTCACCTTGTAACATCTTCGAGCACTGTACCTTCTTGCAATAACCTACTCTCAACCATCAATAGGACAATTAATCGCAGCTGTCCTCAGACTTACTTATCCTTGGTGAAGGAGCACATGCTTCTCTTAACTTATCCTTCTTAGACTCGTCAAACTGATCTAAGAAACTTTAATTATGCATCATATCCCAGAGATAGTCTTTATCAGCATTTAAGGGGATGAGTTTTTTGTTAATCTGAATGTAGTTTAGTGGTGCTACACCACCCTCATCAGTACAGACAATGCACGGTCTTCCACAGAGTAGACTGTTTTAACCTGCTCATTCTAAAGTACTGTTGACTTCCTTATAGGAATGATCTGCCACAATAACACTTCTACAGTATTCTTACTGCCACTTTTGCAGAATTTACATCCTACCACGTTTGCCTTCTAGTCTAGTCATAGACATCAAAACTTGAGGCTAATCATGGTGGTTGGCTCTAATACAAGGTTATTACTTTTAATTCACAGTCCTATATGGGGGATTAACAGGTGCTACCCCTTGGTGGGACTGTACTTCAAAAATCTCTTGAAATCCCTCAGACTGCTTGTATCACAAAAGACTTACTGGCTTCTGCAAATTCAATTGTCTGTGCTGATGTTTCTGTCCTGTCTTTTTATCTTAACTTGTCTTTTATATATGCAATTTATGATCTCATGGAGAGAGAAAAAAAAGTGTTACTAGAAAGTACAGTCTGTCTCTGAGCTGTAATGTAATTTTGTTAAATGTACTGTTTTTTTCTTGTCTGCCCTTGACAAACTACGTCCTGCATTACATTACCATCTAGGTACTTGTCCCTCATAGTTTTTGCAGAACATTCTTCACTTTTCACTTAACAACTGATTGGTTATATGTTCTGTTACTTCCTTGCCTACTTTACAGCAAGATCTGATCTGTACCCTTCTAGAATGTTGTTCTTGAACCCCCACCCATTCTTCAGGGCATTAATTTCTCTAATCTCTATGATTTAGGACTGTTCTGATGTGCTCTTGTTCAAGCCTTTTCATTGTCTTAAGTTCATATCTTGACTGCAAATGTTCAGACATAACTCTTTTCAGAGGAGGCCCATGGAGAAAAGCTAGAATAATGTACAAATGACTTGGAATAATTCTGATGAATGTTAACACAAAGCAAGTTATTTTAATGAGAATAGAATAAACACTAATACAAAGAAATGATTAAATGCCATATGCAATTCCATAACAATATAATTTAAAAATATGAATAAAGGTCATGAATACTGTAATGAGAGGTTGACAGCCATTCACAAAACACAGAGTACATGCCACACTGTAAGTAACACAGAGAGGTAACCACTTACAAACATAGTATACATAATGCTGAGTGAAGTTAGTCACTCCCAAAAGACAGCCAGCATACATAACACTGTGTGTAACATGAGAAGCTAATCACTCACAACACACAGCATACATAACACTGATTACAACACAGGAAGCTAGTTACTTATAAAACACAGTATAAATAACACAGTGTGTAACATGTGAAACTAGTCACTCATAGAATACAGCATATATAACACTGGGTACAGACAGTGTCTCACAAAACACATTGTACGTAACACAATGTGTAATACAGAAAGCTAGTCATTTGCAAAACACAGTACATTACACAGGAAGCTAGTCACCCACATAGTACCAGTATGCAGAAGGCCATGTAAAACACGGGAAGTTAAATTTCACCAAACACAGTATATATAACACTGTATGTAACAGGAAGCCAGCCACTCACAAAATACAGTATCTGGTTTGCAGAATAGTTATTAAACCACTTTAAAGATGAACAGTGAATGCCATATTGACGAAGTCTGTGTATACAAGAGCATGAACAAAGGTGTTGAATGCTGCAGAAAAAAATCATAAAAATGACACAAACTATATTGCCTTTGTTGAGATTGTTTTTTGAGTGTTTGGTTACAATACGTGATGTGGTGACCACACCATGAGATTGTCTAAATCCATACAGCAAATCAGCAAGGATGCCATTTTGAATTATGTGGTTTGTTAACTGGTTTATGATCTCTCCTTTTCACAACCAAGTGTATAATCAGTCAGTAGTGGAATGACATATTACTATAATGAAGCACAACAGAGCACAGTAAGAGGATGATTGTCATGTGAAGAAAATGCTTGCAAATTAAGGTGGACAAGAACTATATCACCTATTATCAAAATAAGGAGACAAAGAGAAAAATGCAGAAAATCGAAGAAAGAAATCACCACTTAACCTAACTTGTCACAGCATATATGCTAATGTATTCTACAGACTGAGACAGGAATCCCATTCTGGTAAAGGTTACATTCATAGCAAGCTGTGCAGTATAGACTGGGCCTCTCTACTGTCAGTAACCATCTTCAGCTCATCCTGTGAGATACCTAGGTCTCCCCAGGCACAATGAGAGATAAAATATTTCGAAATTTTTCCGATTCTGTCCTGGGACTTTCATCCAGATAGCAATGCAGGATACACTTCTTTTTGAAGACATGCACAGGGTATCCTCTCAAACAGCCCAAATCACCTCAGCTTCACTCAGCCTGAAGGAGTATATACCCTACACTGAGCTCCTCCCTTAAGCTCCTCCCACAGTCCCATAAGGTAAGCCCAGGTGCCCTAAATGATCTCATTATCCAGAGGACTGAAGCATTGATTGACCAGTAAATTCTGAGTTTCATCCTTAGACTCCATTCCTACTTCACCACCACAGGCTGGCACAAAACATGAAGTACTACTGCTGTTATCGTACATGTCAAATGGGAAAGAAGACATACTCATGACAAAATCTTACACCCAAATTTAAAGTATTAAACTTAAAACTGAGACTACAGACACAAATGCAGGCAAAATGACATGCAGTAGTGACTCTTTGTGTTATAGCACTTCCCACAAAGCATTCCTGGGTATGCACTTGTTAACCTTCTCTATGGTTTTGAAATACATACTGGTAAACAGTCATGTCTGATCCAATATCTGTGTAGGGACAAAGACTGGATTCATGGTACCAAGACCATAGTAGAAAATGTATTCTAATTCCTAAATCAAAGGATAGATTTTGGACTTCTCTCCAGTACCGTCTCATAAGTTTTCAAAAGTAGGCTAAAAATCATGATCCCTCTTCAAATGAAATGTTGCCCTCCCATCCCCCTTTCCAAATAAAGACTACTACCCCATTTTGTCAATCTATGCATGCTGTTTTCACGTTGGACACAACATTGAAAATATATATTATTCATGATATTCCCAAAGAGTCCAGCACCTTCATGCTTACCAAACACCTTCATCACTTTTGGATGGTTCTTCTCCATTCCTGCAGCCTTGTTGTCTTTCCACAAGATAACTATTTAATTATCATGGTGACATCTGCAGAAATGCTTCCATCTTCGCCAGCTGTCTCATGCATTACCTCCTTAACAAAGGGCATGTCCACTAGATGCTGAAGTCCCTGAAAACATTTCTTCTATTTTCTAACAATATACCCAGTCACAGTTAGCATTTCCCACCCTTCACCATGATCCGCCCCTGGGATTCCGGATTCTGGTTAAGGGTCTTGCCGCCCCTATAGGGCCTTTTTTAGGCAAGGTTCAAATGACAAATTCACTACCGTAACAGGAACAGGCAAGCAAAAACTGAGTGTAATGCTACTCAGTGTTAGAATCCTAAATCTCAAAATGCACTCACTCGAGGCACTCCTTAAAATGGAGAACATCAATATCTGTGCAGTGACTGAGACCTGATTCAAGGCTGTAGAGAGCACCCCTGCATTACCAGGCTATAACTCATACCACACTTTTCGGCCATCTAACCTGGACCAGAACACCAAAGGTGGAGGAGTGTCTATATTCATTAAGGATATCCACACCTCCAGGCTAGTTGCGCAGCATAATGCATTCGATGTTATCCAAGTGCAACTAACTCTGGGCAAAACTGTAATCCAAATTGTAGCTTGCTAGAGATCCCCCGCCATGCCCCAGGATTCCCACTTATCTTTTCTTGATATACTGGAAAATATGAAGGTTCAACCAAACACCCAACAATGGGTGATTTCAACTACCCCACCATTAACTGGGAAAACTACTCATGTACCAACTCCTTCACTCAACGCATTCTGGAATTCATAAATTCCATTGCCTTGATCAACTTATCCACACCCCCACCAGGAGCAACAATATCCTAGACCTAGTCATTACCAACATGAGTGACCGGTGTTCCACACCTGAAGTTAACTCCTCATTGGTCAGATCCGACCATGAGCTAATCACCCTAGATATCCACTTCCCACCCCCACCCACCATTAAGGAAACCACAGTAAAACATTTCTCTAAAGCTAACTTCATGCTTCTTAAGACAGAAGTGGCGAACTTCATGACAGCCATGCAGATGGACAATACAGTTATGACTGCTGAATTTTACACAAATGCACTCTATAAGCACTTACATGACTGCATGGATCATGCTATCCCAAACAGTACCAAGATGTTATCCTCCAAAAAAAGGAAGCCAATCACCACAATAAACAGGACATGCTGGAGGGATAGATTCCTGTCCCAGAGATTTCCTATACTCTGGAACAAGCTACCCATCTATGTCAAGCAAAGTTCCTCATTAGCACTCCAAGAAAAATCTTGATGAGTGGATGGGAAATAGGAAATACACTCTGGGGATCACTTTAGACAGGGTCACAGGAAATTAACTTTCTTGGGTGGCATAAGCCAGGGAACCTTGTTGGCTAGGCTTACTTAGGCCCTTGGGCTGATAGCCTAGTACCTACCTATGAACCTATGAACAAAATATACAACAGCTGCCCTACTATGACTTATTAGATAGTTTTTGAGAAAATGTTTGATGCCATGAAAGTAATTCTTCACATCACCCTGTCCAGTATAATTGTGCACTACCTTACATCTGAAGAACACTGTGTACCTGTGTACCCGTGGACAACTGCAGTGAGGGAAACACCCACTGTAGTGAAAAACACAAACCTTGGGCCAGATTCAGTAATACTCCAAATGAATTTGTGCAATGAATTGTCATGTGCAGGTTAATTGCAATTCAAAAAACCAAGACTCATGCTGTGGCTAAGCCAAATAAAGGGACTGGCCATGTTATATGCTAATGACTGTATATGCTAATGAGGTAAAACAAGATGGCAGAACAATTCATAAATGTCTAAATGTCACACAGTGATGCTGATCTTACTTTAGATTTGAACTCATCTATATACCCAAGTTGACAGAGAATATATTCAACAAATATACTTGGAGTTGCCATTGCTATTATAAATGTTTATCAGCCTTTGGCTCTCACCCCAGTGGTGTGTTATGTCATCCCTTGAGGCACAGGGTCACCCGATTATGATTAGCATTTCATGATCTCAACGACACTGACATAATGGACCATTACCATGCTCATAATGACACCATGGAAGAAACTGCGGAAATGTATTGACCTCATCTGTGGCCCCATGGCAGTCACAAAGTACCTCTCCCAGAGGATTCAAAGGTATATGTGGCTTTATGGAAATTAGCTAGAGGCACCTTTCAGTAACCTACTAGGGCCACAATGATCTATCTCAGGCATCTACCTCAAGAACACTTGATCAGTTCCTCAATGATATACTCCAGCATGTGAGGCAGTATATATGATTCCCATGTACCCTACAGGTATCACTCCATCAGCTGCCAGGTGATCTGTAATGCACAGGATATAATCTATAACATGCATGTGCAGGCCACCAGAGTAGTTTATATGATTCCCACATATGACACACATGTGACCCATCTCAACCGTTTGTAAAGGGTGACTTAACACCTCAGGTATCCTGGTGATGCTGGAAATTCCCTATAACCCTGGCTCATGACACCCATTAGAAACCCACACAATCAAACTGCTCAGTGGTACAGCCATACACTACCACAAACCAAAAACATTACAGAGCATGTATTTTGGCAGATAAAGTAATGCTTTCATTGACTGGATACATCCAGTGCTGGTCTGCAATATGACCCGACCATGTGTACCAGAATACTGACTACATGTGTTGTTAAACAAAATTATAGTTTGGAAGCAATTACAGCACTGTGGCCTCTTGCAGGGCCAGCAGCTCCCAACACTACAGGCAGCAGAAGCTGAGACCAATGAGAAGTCAGAGGAAGAGGAGCCAGTAGTAGGGGATGACCATGTCAGACAGAGGTGGGTACAATATGCCATGGCACCAGAAAATAGACAGCAAATTGCACAGAACTACACAAGAGTTAAGCAAATACACTACAGTAAAAGTAATGCAGGCCAAAATAACAAACTGTGCTTGACCATGAATAGGCTTGCTATGCTGTGTGTCAGGCATAGGCAACCCAAATAGAGTGCAAAGGGCAGGGCACAGTTATCTTTATTTGTACAGATGAACAAGGATGTATAGGGGTGCATGTCTTTCAGAGGAAAGTGTGTTAGTGCGAGTGTTGAGGTGTAGCAAAAGTAAATGTACTTTTATTGGTAGTGTGTAAACTGGATTGGGGGTTAATGTTGAGAAGGGCCATGCTCAGTAGATGTGTGGCAAGAGCCATGGTCAGTGGATGCCCACATGTGCTAGGGACTGTGGTGTGTGTCTACAGGGACACAATCTCAGCACTTGGTGCAGACTTGCCAGACAGGTCCAGTGCATGCACGATAAAGGGTTCAGCTTCCCATGCATGCCCCCACCTATGAGAGAATTGGCCCTACCATGATTTGCACTGGATGTACCACCACCACCTTGTGTAGATGTCTGCTGGAGGATAAACCAGCATGATGATGTCCATGACCACAGAGCCACCATCTTCTGGGTGTAGTCACCATCAAAATCATTGACTGGCACTGCAAGGATAGGATCTTGCTCAGCAATGGTCAGGTTAGCTAACATCTGTGGATGTCCTGGCAAAGGACACTGTGATGACTCTGCATGGTCCAATGTGTGATTCAGTCTATCCAATGAATCACACATATGAGTCATGCACTCCCATAGCTCAGCATGCATAGTCGGGATCACCATCACTATCTCTGCCATGGCTGTCTTGGAACTAGCCTGTGCCTTTATGACAGTCTTGCACATATACTGAGTTGCTCCCACTGATATCAACCTCAAGTTGAGAGTAGTAACCATATCTCTGATGAGTACCATTACCAAAACCCCTCTGTGGACCACCCTGCCCATGAGTGCTAGAGATACATTTAGACTTAGGTCTAGTGGGGGCCAGCACACTCCACTAATCTATAATATCCCCAGTAACCTATCCTCTCACATTTGTGTTTCCTGGGTATCCACAGGCAGAGAGACTTTGTCCATGGCTGGTGCAGTAGTCACTCTCTCTGTGTTCAACACACACACTGTACTCCCTGACTGTACCAGCTCATCCCCTCCATCATTATCAGAGGCTGCAGAATCCCCAAAATGATGTGGGGGCCATTACCCAGTGTTGGTGCTGGATTAAGAATCACCTGGGATTACACCAAAGCACGATATCCTGTGTGAGTATGCCCCAGCACCAGAAAGATAAACACAACTGGTATCTTTACAACCAGAAACATATGTTAAAAAGTAATACTAGTGGCGATACCTTGTGCAGTTGGGCATGGCACTTGCATCCCCAATGTGATGGTAGGCCACAAGTCAGCCAGATGTAATGAACACTACACTGACTACATGTTGAAGAGCAGCTCCAGCTATTGATGCTATGAATTAGGACTACATATCTGGGCCATCTGCAATTGAAACTTTCTGGGGCCTTTATAGCTCTTCCCCAACATGCAACACTGCACTGTGGGACTTCCTGGAGGTAGTATGCTTTTAAGAGAGACTAGGAACTCCTCCACCTTCATAAGAGGAGGCGTGGCCAATGGTCTCCTCTCAGATGCCCTCTGTTCCCATGCTACAGCTTCTGCTTAGTGGCTGGCAGCATGGATCAGATCTGAGGCCCTCCATTGACCCATGTCATAGTGTAGCCATAGTCACCAACCACATTTACATTGCTGGCCATTTCAGGCAGGCATGGTCACAGAAGGGCTGGTTGGTGGTATGGACAGCTAAGAGTCATTTCCATGGAGCTAGAAGGCCTGTAGTACAACTTCATTCTCTGCATCTGTAAATTTGGGCTTCTGGCTAGATGTGGATGGGCCACCAGATGTAGCACTTTTCTTCTTAGGCTTCTGATTTTAGGCACTGCTGCATTGGAATGGAAAGCAGGGAAATAATTAACAGCTTTGTTATTGCACGGTCCTAACAAATATGTACAATACTCCTGTCCTACTAGGCCATATATTATAACAAACTGATAATGGTAGAATACTTCAAAATACCCCACCTGAAAACAATTAATCAAATTAAGGAACGTGAGACAATAAAGGTTGTGAACCATACTTTATTTGCTAAGTTGAGCGCTTTTGTCCAGATAAAAGGACTTCATCAGAACTAATAAAACAATTCATTGGCACACTTAATATAAAATAAAAAATATCACAAGATCATTGTCAAAGATCTCTTCTCTGTTATCCCACATGAATCAGGGCTTGGATGGTTCCACAAATATTTATGCACTAATTCAAACCTGGACCATACTAAAGTTAAAACATTGACCACCTTAATGAATGTAGTTTTGGAAAACAACTTCATTATATTTGAAGGTCAACTTTTGAGACAGATTTCAGTGGTAGTCATGGGTCCGGCATGCTCCCCCCTCCTATGCTCCTATGCCAATATTATTATGGCTTATTGGGAGGAAAACTTTGTTTTTCCATCACAATACCAGACATGTTAGTCCTTCTATGGAAGATTCTTAGATAACATTTTAATTTTCTGGAATAACACCATTGATTAATTAAATTCGTTTTTTTTTTAATGTTTACATTCTGCTACAGGTTTTCTTGAATTTATTTTCAATTGTTGTATGGACCAAATTAATTACTTGGATATTACAATTTCTAAGAATACAGAACAAGAGTGCTTTGAATCATGTATATACAGGAAACCAACATATTCCAATTCCTTACTACATTGTAGTAGCTGACACCCTGTACATAAAAAAAAGGTCACTTGTTTAGGGTCAACTTGTGTGGATGTCAAGAATGGTTTCCCAAGAGGATAGGTTTGGAATGGAATGTGAATTATGAAAAACAAATGTTTCAAGTTAGAGGTTACCCTAGTGGCCATTTAAATGATATTCAAAAGGAAGCTGAATTTAAGAGGGTAAATGGGTATTTTGGTCCACTGTTTGGCAAAGGAACCCACTTGGAGATTAGTAAGGCCCCTGAACCTACTTCTAATGATTTTATGAAAGGTTTGACCTTAACATTTACATCTGATTTTGAAGACATTAAGGTCAGTATATACAGGCATTAAAATATCTTTTCTGTAGATCAAGAACACCTGAGAATCTTGGGAAAAGCCCCTAGGGCAATTACAAGAAAGACACCTGTTTCAAGAATTTATTAGAAAGTAAATGGTTAAAGGACAACACTGGTTCTATGGTCAAGTGTGGGGAATGAGGTCACTGCAGAGTTCTTTTAGAGGGCACTTATTTACCCTCTATGGTTTTGGTGTGATTAGCCTTAAGCAAAAGTTTTCCAGTTACACTAAGGGTGTGGTTTACACTGAACAGTGTCAACAATATCCTAGCTTTAATACTGGGGAAACAGTTCAACCTTTAAAATCTAGGCTTTAGTGGCACCTTTACAACATTAATAAAATGGATGAGCACAATGCACTATATAGGCACCTAAAGGACAACAGGTGTCATTGCTTCAAATTTTATGTTATTGATTAGGTGGAAACCGGTCCCCGAGTGGTCCAGAGAATGATATCCTTGAGCTTATGGAGCTTAAATGGCAGTTAAGAACAAACTCCACAGCTAATCCAGGACTAAACAAAATAGTATCTACTTCTAGTGTGTTGAGACTCAAATCAGCTTTTTTTATATAGAACCAACTGGTACATTGTTATGACATATTTCTTATTAATGTATTGCATATTTAATGTTTTTTCATGTACACAAAATTTATAATGTATGTTTTCTAAACAATATTTTTCATTTCATTTTTAAGCATCGGAGCTAGTGTCTGATACAATATGCTTTTTATTCAACATTTTATTTTTCTTTTTTATATTTTGTCTTTTATTTGCCCCGATTGTTTACACTATATGTTTTAGGGTGGTCTGGCTATTTTGTGTGCACATAGGGAAATGAATGGGTTTGACTGGATAAATAATTTGTCATGTGACTTGATTAATTTTATATTATCAATTAATTGTTTTATTAGTTCTGATGAAGTCCTTTTTTCTGAACGAAAGTGCTCAACCTAAGTGTGGTTCCCAGCCTTTACAGTCTCACGTTCCTGGACTCAATTAATTGTTTTCAAGTAGGCCATATATTATGCTGAATTTGTGCCCAACAGTTAGATAAGTGTACCTGCAATCTTTAAGTAAATGCCAGGCATAGTATGTGTACTGAGTACAGATTCCCCATAAAACTACTACAAAAGTGCAACTGAATAATAACACATGACCATTATAATACCACTGTTTAAAAGGTTATGGCAATGACTTATCTGCAAGGCATACAACAGTAAAATAGTAATGAACATTACTCAAAATATGAACCCAGGTAGGTGTCTTCCAGCTACTGTAACAAACCTGCAGTCCACTACTTTCAACACTTATACTGTACCCCTTACGACAGTTTTGCCCCCCCTCTCCACATCTTAACAATACTGACAAACTGACATCTCTCACAGACATTAGGGTATAGGAGCAATCAAATCTAAAATGTTATAACTGAATGAATGTGTATGAGGTATTATCTTATATGAGCGGACAGAAGGAAAGCTTTAAGTTAAAGCATGTCGCAGGATTCAAACATCATCTGCCATTGAGTTCTTCTGTAGTCCAGTGAGGATCTGTTCTTCTCATCGCACTTACATCATGCAGATTCACCCCTCTGGGTATGATGATGATAATTAGGGCTCATTTTACTACTGTTTCTGAATCACTCAATTTGAATGATGAGCAAACCTGATAAACACTGTGGTGATTTTTATACAATGTTGTGTGCGTGCCTGAACACCTGTGGTAAGCTCTGTGCACATGCAAGCAACATGTTAATTTAGGAAGGTGGAAATCGACAACCCATATTTAACCATCTTTAGATGGAGTCACTGTAGAACATGTGCTGTCTACAGCATACTGAGGGATGGAGGGCGGCCATATTTCACATCTTAAAGTGTCATTAGAATCATAATAATGCAGGACTTAAGATTTCTTTTGTTAGATATCAATCACACAACAGAGGTGCTTGTCAAGGCCCATCATTTTGTAGAGGTTGGAAAACATAAGAACTGGACTGAGTGCCAGCGCTCTGCCATTTTTCCTTTGGGTTCTTCAAGGTGAAACATCACAGCTGGAGTAGAGATGGCAGTACTCCTTTTACAGCTCAGAGGTGCCGTTAGGAAGAAGTGTCTGTAGGAGGGCTATGCTGGGTAGCAGTATAAGGCTGATGCCTGGAATAGTTTGGGCAAGGCTAGGAGAATAGTTTCATCACCATGTTAGTGACATGTGGCATCACAATACTGACCTTCTTTGCCAGTGGGAGGATGAAGTTCCAGTGCAATCACCACCTTAGTATTGTTAAGTATGACTTATTTTACCTACTCAAAAAACTTGTTATTGCATGCACTCCACAAATTTTACATTATGATTTTTTTTATGTCTCTAGTACTTGAAGACATTTTTAAGGAAAAGGCTGATGCACAGGAGCAGACCTGAGTGCCCAAGATAGCAGTGGGGTGAGTATACATGCTGTCATAAAAATGTCTCTGTTTTCATACTAACAATAGTGGATAATAAAAATACATTATGTATAACTTTTATACACCAGTACCACTTCTGGCAGTACTGGCATGGGTCAAATATAGTACTATGGCTATTCAACATCAGAAGTATGTTTCTGCATTTTTTCTACTGCATAAGTGGACACTTGGATCCTCATGTTAATTCGATTTGCCCTGACATTATGAGAATGCCTGTTGGTTCAGTCTCCCCTCCTCCACCAAACTGCATCACTACATGATCTGCATATTTAAGTTACAACAATATATTAGCAATGTACTTTTGCAGCTTGTATGTTCAGACTTGTGGCAACTACCATAATTGTTCTAGCACAATCAATGTTTACCACAGCTGCTCATACTTTAATCTGGCTGTAAGGTGGTCTAACACAATCTGGCAACTTTTCTGCACTGCAGCCACAATCCAAAAGCTTTTCATTGAGCACAATGGGCTAGTTACATGCATATGGAATAAGCATTAGGGATCACTGGACACAGTATAAACAGTGTTGGCTTGGCCACAGTCCTGGGCATGGTATTTCAGAATCCCTGAGCTAGTGTGTTACATGGTTTGCTTAAACAGAGGTTCTTGCAACCAATGCACCTTAAAAACAATGTTTCTCTTTGGTGAGTCCAGGTGTCATTGGTGGCACTACGCAGGGGCACACAGGTACGCATGCCCCACCCCCATGAGTATGCCACTATGAGTGATCCAATCCCTGGAATACCAAAAATAAAAAAAAAAAAAGAAATGCATCATATCTTTAGCAAGAAATTATGAGCATGATGGGGCATCTTCACATCTGGGTCTTTCCTACTCAGCTGACTGTCTCACATCTTCAACAAGTGAGCAAGTGTGGTATGCATAACCGAGTTCCCTCTCACTCAGCTGTCTTCACAGCATGCAAGTATTAAACTGGGATAATGGCTTCTTAGAATCAGAAAGGCAGAAGGCAGAGTGTGTGTGTGTGTGTGTGTGTGTGTGTGTGTGTGTGTGTGTGTGTGTGTGTGTGTGCATCTTCAGCACCCAAAGACATCCAGAAGGAAACTCAGATGTCCAAGTGGTTTTTAAATGTCAGTCATAGCTTCATCATAAATATTGTTATATTTCTTAACCTGAGGAGCAATTTCTAGTTAAGTGTTTTGCTTAGAGTGACACTGTAGGCAACTACAGGTAGAAAAAAATCAAAAACTGTACTCCTAACTACAGAAGGCAGCTCATTAAGAGAGTGGAACTGTAATCCCCACGCCAATTGCCAGACATCTACCTTCTTTTTTTTTTGGTAAATTACTGAGGATTACAGTCAGTCAGTGTCAGTCATCAGAGTTCCATAATTCTCAATATTCAGAAAATGCATGTCCATGCAACACCTGTTGTTCTCTTAATGTTTTAAGTTATTTTTTGCTGTCTGCCAGTTAAGACTGTGAGCTGTTAATAAACTTCCTCCTGTAATCAAAAGTACAGAGACTGAATCTTCCCTTCTCCATTTGTCTGTTGTGTGACTGTGAGCAAGTCACTTAGACAGTACCCTTGGGTCATCCCTGAAAACGCAACACCTTCTCCGGTGAATTTTCCTGGTTAATAAATAGGTAAAAAAAATATTATTTAAAATGTGTCCCTCTTGAAGCCTTTGGTTCCCATGGTATGGGTTCATTTTGTTCAAATTTCTTGAATAAAGAAGTTGAAAATTATTTTGGTCTGTTCTTTGCAAAATTTATAGCTTTCTGGAAAATTTCTGGATTGCAGTCACTACATAACAACAGGCATGTGAGTTTTAGACTGTGTACTTCAGAAAGTGCTCGCTAATGCAAATTTGTAAGTATATAAGAAAAAAATGTAAAACCTGTTTCTGACACTTGGGTCTTTGTCTCTGGTTGCTAAGAGGTTTGAAGGGCATAAGGATGTAATTTAGTGCCCGTGGGCTACCCCCGAAAAAGGGATGCTTATTCCACTGGGTTGACCTGGTTGATAAATGCATAAAATAATATTTAAAATGTGTTCCCTTATTATTTTTGACTTGGTCCAGAATTATTGAGTCAGGAAACTGACAGGTATTTTGATTTATTCCTTGTAAAATGTGTGGCTTTTTGGCAAATTGTTGTGGATTGAGGTCACTAAATAATTTAAAATGTTTGATAATGCAAAGCTTGTTATTCTAGCAACTTTCTAAGTATATACGAGAAATACTTAAATTTGCTCCTGATTTCATGTCTTTGTTCCTGATCCTTCAGCTAAGAAGTTGAGAGGGCAGAAGGGAATTTCACTGAACAGTTCTGACAGTAACAAGCTGAGATACATTTCTGGGCTGTTATTTTGTAATTGATATGTGTGTGTGTGTGTGTGTGTGTGTGTGTGTGTGTGTGTGTGTGTGTGTGTGTGTGTGTGTGTGTATTTGTGTGTCCACATGTGCATGAAAATGGTATAATTCTCAACTGTTTCTATTTTTCCCTTCATATTTGTGGTCTGTTCCTTAAAGAAATAAGCTTTCTGGTAAAGTGTTGTGGAATGCAATAAAAAAATGACAAATGCTTGCTAATTCAAAACCTATATTGTAATATATTCTATTATGAGTAGAAAGAAAAAATAAAATTGCATTGTTTCCCTGATTATCATTCTCTGTCTGCCTTTGTCTCAATATCTCTTCATCTCTTTACAGAATTAAATACATTAGAAATAAGAAATATCACTTGCTGTTTATTATATATTTCTTAACTGGCAGTTGAAAAGTCTTCTAATGCATTATTATAGTTATTTATTTGATTCTTGTTTTAATTTGCTTGTTATCCAAGTAGCAAAACTGGTACAAAGTCCTTTTTTTCAGACACAGTCTGAGCACAGAGAATGATACTGATACATGAAAGAAAAGCAATGATAAAACACGCAAGTAAATATGGCAGTTATTGACAATTAGAAAATAAAGACTACTTCTTATTCAAAAGTATAAACATGGATTGGACAGACTAATCAACACGCCCGTTGTAAATCACACATATACAATGCAAAAAAAGTCCATCTGTTCAAGTATTATTGAGTGGCCAGACTTTGCATTTATATATGCTTGGTAATCTTTGGTGACATATTTTACAAGGGATAGAACATACAAAAGTCTAAACAGCAGACAAGTATGCTTATCAGCTACACTATAACCACACCTGCCAATTGTCAATAGATTTGCAGAATATCCCTGATTTTCCTCACATTTCTACCCGATCCTTCATAATATTTTTAAATTCCATAAGGATGTCTCTTAATAACGTCTGGAACTTTTGTTCTTATTTTTGAATAAAACAGCCAGACATAATCGATCAACAATGGGAAAAGAGAGCGCGAGAGAGAGGCATTGTTGATGCTGATATACATACCATACACATGCACAATACATCAGTTTTCAAGTTAAACAGTGAAAAAACACTGAAGTTCCTTTATGCAGTTGCATTACTTAACAAAGATAAGCAATTTCTTTTTTAAATAATGTTAATGTATAATAGCGATAATCCACTCCTGGGTGTGGGTACCACAGGACTTACTCATGGTTAGCTTTGCCTGATCACTCGGGCTTCACCCGCCTGATCAATCCATACCCACTGTGGGTAATTCCCAAGATACCCACACCCAGTTGTAGATTATTGCTAAAATACAAAATTCATACAGTGAAAAAGAACTTTTAACATTAAAAAAGCAATACAGTAATATAATCCAAAAGCCCAAGCATCACGCAAAAGAAATTGTAATGTTTGCAATCAAAAGCTGATGTGTGCATTAAAGCATTATAAAAAAATAATTTACTAAAGCTTATACATGAAAATTATGATAGTGCTTTATGGTCATTATTCGGTTTGTGAAAATATGACAAAAACATGAAGGTATAACCTTAAAAAAATGAAAGTGAAAGAGTTGAGGCTACAATAGTGGGAAATAAAGCCTCTGGAGAAGGAAAAAGTTTAGCTTCATAACAATTCTAAGTTTTTGAGGAAACATACTCCAAGGTTTAGGTCCCAAATGAAAAAAATGCTCTTTCCCATCCAGTCAGGTTAAATGAGCTTTTATTAAATGTGATTGCACAACCCAACTATGATCTAAAGATATATACTGCAAATTGGATCTGGCAGGCAAGACATTCATGCAAACAGACCTCAGTCTACCCTGTTAAAGGTGAAGTAAAGTTGCTTATATGTTAAAATAGTGTTTTTTGATTTACAAACTCTGTTAAATGCATTTTGGAAGATGCTAGAAAAAAGAAAGAAACGAGAACTGCTCATTCAAGCAGAGGCAAGAATGAGGATTTTGCTAACAGCATATCAAAGTTAACTAACAATATGAAATAATTTGTGAAGTCCCAGCTCCGGTACTTGTATATACTAACTCCAAAATCACTGCAACTCAGAGTTATGGGGAACTGGCCAAAATACCACAGTACTAGAATTAGTAAATAATACAACAGAATCACACTTTTCAGTTTTCACTAACGAGTGTCAGACAGTACTGAGTCATGGTTCTGCCCTGATTCTGATAGAAAGTGGTTTGTAACAAACAGCAAAATAGTGGGAATACCATGATTTGGTCTAATCCTGTGCTGTTGATATACCAGTTACTGATATTTAGAAATTTACTCAAGTACCTAATTATAAGCAAGTTTTAACCAAGATGTGCATGACAGGGTCTGTGCAATAGAGAACAGATTTCTTTAGGACTGGGGTATTTGGAGTACAGTTGCTTCTTTCCACAAGTCTGAGACTACTGCTTCAGATACGGGGGTGACAGAGTACATTAATATGCCATATGAAGGGCAATAACATTTGTTTCCATTCTGAGAATTCTGATGTGAGTATTGCATCTGCACAATGGCAGAAAAACTAAGCTTATTTAGTCAGCTCTACAAATGCATTTAAGAGTCTATCTTGCTTAATGCCCCTACCGCTCTTTATTTGTATTGATTCCTTTCTACTGCCTTTATCCCAGCCCTTCTCTTTGCCAATGCTGATTGCCTCCCTCCCTGTACTACACCCATTCCCTTTCCTACAGCCATCTTTTTCACCTTCTACAAGATTCATATCCCCATTTTGTCCCCTGCCTTTCCCATTAAGCTGAATCTCTCTCTGGTCTCTTCCCTTTTGCTCTCCGTGTTGTCGTTGCTACCTCAGACCTACCAGTGGGTCTATCTCTCTCTTACTACCTGTTACTACTCTTTCATCTGTCCTTCCACCAGGGCAGCCTTCGTCTTGTCCTTCCTTTTCTGGCTATATTTTGTACTTTCTCCCTTCACCTTAGTTTGTCCCATAACAATTGATTGTTCTCTTTAAACAACCTTTGCCCATATTCTCCCATCTTCTGCCTTTCTCCCCATGTTTTCCTGGGTTCATAGTATGTTATCGAAAGATAACATAATTGAACGATCAAAACTTCGAAATGGCAGCATTTCGAAGATCGCATTATGGGATTGCAGTACAGTGAGGATTGGAATATTTGCCCTTTCCTCACTGTCGTGTGATCTCGGAGTTGGAATATATATTTAGTGGGGGGGCACAGCCATTTCGAAGTTTTGATAATTTGATTACATTATCTTTTGATAACGTAATATGAACCCTGTTTTCCCACCCCATCCTGTCTGTTGACCTTCCTTCCCTTCTCTTCCCAGTCTATCACTAACTTTGTTAAGTCCAAATAGCCAGTCTACTACCATGTCTAGCTCTGTATTCCACTAATATTCCACTGTGAAGTGCTCACATTTTCTTGTGGACCCAATATCCTCTAAGCACCCAGAGCCACACATCCATTCCATACCCTGGGTACTTTGCAAATCTCCTCACAGCCTTTTCATCCTATGTTACTTATTCTGTATCCCGTTCTCATGTTTTTAACTATTTCCTTTATTTTACTTGTCTTCTTTTTTTTTTCTTTTGCTGAAGATATATTTTTCTTTCTGGCTAGGCCTTTTAGGTTTTATCCTTGACCCCTTAAACACATGCAAGACCAAGGCAAAAAATGAAATGGGATTAAGATTGCAGAACAGATAATTTTCACTTAATTTACTTTAACATTACTTACTTGGAAACAAGGGTTGAACTATTCCCACTATGTTTTGGCTCAACAGATTTCGTGGGTCTCTCAGAAGCAATCAGTTCAAATCTCATACTAATCAGATACTAATCAACATTAATGATTAATTTCACTAGAAGGATTTTCCATGGGTGTGAAAATGGCTTTCATTAATTTAACTGTTATGATACTTCTTTCAAAGGACTTTAATATGGACCACAGGTTTAGCCTCATGGAATCAGTTACTGTTTAAGAAGTGTCATTATAGGAAGAAGGGCTTGTAGCTAGAGATGCAGGTAAAATATCAGCTATCTCACTTAGTGGGGGTGGTACATACTATGAATATCAGGATTAAGAATTATTTTGCCTTTTCTATAATGGTTTTAATCTTTTGACAGACTTTTGAGAAAGTGAAAGAAGACATGGGGAAGGTGACAGAGGGACTGGGTAAAGACAGCAAGTTTTGCTTTGCTCTCTTACAGATTCTTCTATCTTAATATTTAGTGTAGTTTGTGGATTCTGTACTTTCAGTGAGATATTAACTGAGCATATAACTTTCGACAGATAATTCCTTTGTTTTAACTATGTCCGTTTGTCATATAAGAATGACTTAGGACACAGAATGATCTTCTTCCTAGTTTGTTTTAGCAAACTGTATTCTACCATTAAAATAAGTTGAAAATCTGAATATGAACTTTTTTTTTTGGGGGGGGGCAGCTGGCATTCTCTTTATCTATTCTATATTTTGAAAATGAAACAAAATATAAAAAAAGTAAAGTAAACAAAAGGGATATACTGTATTTATATCTTATGAGCACAAATATAAGCTTGTAAACACTTAGAGGCAGAGTAAGATATCTCAACAATTTTAGTTTTACTTAAAAGGAAAATATGTGGCAGTACACACACACACACACACACACACACACATACATACATACATATATAAAATTTAAGACAGATATGTAGAATCTAAGAAAGAAGTATCTAGTGGTAAAATGCAAGGTTCTGTTTTGGGTCCTGTAGTGCTTGGACTTTTTATAGATCTAGTACAGTAGTGTGACATATTATGTGGAACATAGTCACAATAAATGTAATACATTAAATTCTAAGTTATTCATACCCACTAAAACAGTGTAGCAGCATGCCTTAGTTTGACTGCAGCAAACATTTATTTATGTTACATGAGTCATGCCCTAGGGAGACTGAACTCATGTTGGTATTTATTGTTGACTGACTTTGATCCTGTGAGTGAAAAGTGTGAGGAATGAAATGCTCATGCCAGATGGGTATATGTCTCAGGTATAACTCATACTTTTCAAAGACATTGCTCACATACTTCTCAACCTCTTATAGCAAGAAATCTGCACAAAGCCATAACTAAAAGTCAAAGGCCAAAAAATAGGGACAATTTTTTTTAATATTGCTCTTACAAACTTAGAAAGTTGATAGAATAGCAGATTTTGCATTAGCGTGAATTTTCTGAAGGATATGAAGTCTGAACCACAATTTTATACATTTTTTATAAAATGGAGCAAAAATATAAAGCTGAAATCTAGACATTCTTTGAAAATCTGTACAGTTGAGAGGGTATGATTGATTACTCATATTATACAACCCAAGTTCATTTTTTTTTTCCTTAGCCAGACATGCAATATATCCAATAGTTGAATATTTGCTGTTGTGTACTAGTTGTCATAATCAGTTAAGATTTTGGTTTTAATTCTTTACGTTTGCCTGTGGTATCTTTTTACAAAGCATATGTTTCAACACTAATGTTAAAGAGCTTTTTTGAAAGTTCATGCCTAAAACATATGATATGCACTCCATTTTACAGAAACAATTTTTAGAGCAGCAGTATGGCAGCTCTATAAATGAATGGAAATGTTTGCATTTTTTGAAGTTGCAAGCAATTATTTTGTTACACTTAGTATGCTCTGATTTTGATGCAGTTTTGTACTTCCGTATTTGAAATAGTGCTTTTTCTGACATGATTTGTTTCTCTGTCTTTGCAGTGTGTATGCCTCAGACTTATAGTTGACACTCTTCCAGCAGGGATGCTATGCAAGAATATCTGAAACTATTATAGTAAGCAACAGGTCTACCCTAAATATATCATAAATAGAAAAAGTAGCATATAAGTGGATTAGACAGGGGGAGGTAAACAGTGGGAAAAAAGAATACATACATATACAGAACAGCACATACTGAGGTATAACAGACTGTGTGTGTGTGTGTGTGTGTGTGTGTGTGTGTGTGTGTGTGTGTGTGTGTGTGTGTGTGTGTGTGTGATAGGGGAGAGAGACAAAGAGTAAAACACATACAAAATTAGGCAAAAAAAAGATATAAGAATGCTTGTGTGTGTGTGTGTGTGTGTGTGTGTGTGTGTGTGTGTGTGTGTGTGTGTGTGTGTGTGTGTGTGTGTGTGTGTGTGTGTGTGTGTGTGTGTGTGTGTGTGTGCGTGTGTGTGAACTATTCTGTGGAGCTACTTGAACAGTAAGTCCAGCACTTATAATGTCAAATGTAATGGTGTGCATACATACTGCAGTATACAGCAATATGTACTGCGGATATGTGTTCCCATGCTGTATATAAAAGGAACAGATCACACACACATGTTTAGTCATTCCTGTGTGTGTGTATATGTGTGTGTGCATGTGTGTGTGTGTGTGTGTGTGTGTGTGTGTGTGTGTGTGTGTATATGTTAGATCTGCGTGAGACACAGTGAAACAGAGAAAAGGGGTATGTTCAAGTGATAATACTGCAATGTGCAGCTGTTTGCAGCAAGCTATACATCAAGACTACATGTTTAATATGTAACACTGTCCCTCACAACTGGCAAAAAATAAATAAATAAACAGTTGCCTTCATTTACTACAGTATTCTTTGTTGCATGTCAGCATATGCATTTTCTTACATTCTTAAACTCCATAATGTGTGCCTTTACTTGACTGGTTTATGTGCATCTTTTTAACTAATATCTTTAATATCTTCCATTAATTGACATTTAGGATTCTGGATGATTGGTGATTTGTGGTGGAGTCTTCTGAATGGAGCTTTTAAGCTTTTATTTTATTCGAAGAATCCCAAATAAGTCATCCCAAATGGTAAGCTGTTTGTGGTTTGTGGTTGTAATCAATAAACTACAGAAGAATTTTGTTATTACTATCAGACCTGGTTTTCTCTTTGGCTGAAGCTCTTCTTTAGTTCATTGGTTTCTTACGTTTTTTTACTAGTTATGTGCATCTATGTCTGTACCTATCTATAACTAGGTGGTAATTAAACATGAATTAAAGATCCACTAGAATAAGGTCTCTTTTATTCAAAAATCAATTAATTTTTCTATGCTGCTGAGCTGTGCAACCTTTGAGGAAGTTATAATAAGGTCATAATATGGAGAGATGCTTGCCCCCACAACACCCGGTGCCATATATTTTTTTTGAGCTGCCAGTGATTAGGTCTTAATTTACTGTCCCAACCATCCTTCCAACTCTCCATCCATCCACAACCCCATTTTCCCATTTTTGCACATGCGGTTGGGATATCACTTCAGCAGAGACAATTATCTATAGTCAAAAAAATCATTCTATTTTTAAAACTGTAGCAAACCGCTTGTTATATATACAGCAGTCAGCTTGGCAGCTTGCATACAACATAGACCACACACATTGCAGTTCTGCTCTATTCATTTCGCTACCAGAATTTTCAGAAATGCCAGTATGGAATTGAATAATGGTAATGCACTATTAAGTGACATCTCTTGGCTGTCCCCTTCTTCCCATCCTAGTGACACTGCTGCTTCTAAGACCTTCCTTATTCCCTCCCTCACTCTTCTTTCTACATTTACCTTCCTGATTGCTCACCTACATACCACCCATTAACCTGTTCTCAGTCCAGAAGTCTCTTTTGCCTGCTTGAAGGGCATATACATGGTCTTCTCCCCCCACCCCTTCATCTTCCATCTGTTTTATGTACCTCTTCTCTTGTTTCCTCTGCCTCTCAATACATTCTAAAATCATTGCTGCTACCTGGCAAGCTAAATGTTGGCACCCAGAGATGTAGGGATTGCAGTTATTGTCAGTATATTTATGGAGCAGATATTGTACTCATTAAATATTTTGGTAATCATTTTTTGTTTGAAAAGCAAAACTGATTGTGGAACCTTTGGAGTGGTGTATGTGGCATTATGTCATGGGTAAACCTCCTTTTTATGTAGGCAAGACAGAACATCCATTAAGACAAAGGATGTATGAACAAGTATATGATATTCTGAAAGGAAACAACAATAATGCTTTGTACAGACACTCATTGGCATGCACAAGTGAAAAAAGGATTTAATTTTATGTTTTCCATTGTAGAAAGAGTTGACAAGAACCTGAAGGGTGGCCCTTGAGAATGTAGCCTTGAATACCAGGAGCTACTTTGGTAACTTATGCCTCTGACCACCAGGCTTAAATGACCATGTCTCAATAAATAGTGTTTTAAGAATGCGGGCTGCTAAATCATAAATTAAAAATTACAAATTGCAACATTTTATTAACAATTGTATACATTTTTAACTGAATAACAAGTTAATTTTATATATATATATATATATATATATATATATATATATATATATTTTTTTTTTTTTGGGGGGGGTAACAAAGTTATTATGCAATTCAGTTAAATTGTTCATCGTATGGGTTTCAATGATAGTTTGATTGGGCTTGATAGTTTTATAGTAACATCACTGACTGCGTAATTTAAATAGCAAAGCTTGTTGTTATCTTCAGTTCTGATGAAGTTCATGTAATGAACAAAAGCCCATAACTGAAGTTAATTCGTATTAACATGTTTTGATTATACTGAGTCATTACTGGTTTATCTAGGACTTTTGTTGAGAAGATGCTAGTTACAAGTCACAAGTCTTGTGTGGGTACCAAAGGACTTGGTTCTGTGACTTTGGTGGGTATTGGTGGTATAGAAACAAACTGAAAGTTATATTGTAGTTATAATCCACCAGCCTTTTTTTCAGTGTGAATTGCATTTTCTTAGGTAAAATTTATTCTTGACTTCTACTCTGGGGTTGAATATATACATTATGAGAACTCTCCAGTAACAAAACTACTGACTAAACAACTGCTTAGTTCATCCTTAATATACAAAGCTTGAGTAAAACTACTGAACATGATTCAGTTTGAGATTTAGGCAATTTGATCATAGTACAGTATATCAAACTGGACATTTAATAAAACATAAATCAAAATTATATCTAATGCAAAACACATAAAATGCTTTTGTAAGTCTTACGTTTTCTAATTCTGGTTTAATTTCTCCATGTCTTTTGGATTTTTAATATGAAGATGGTAATCAATGCCATTCCTAAGTCAGGGTATAATTAATGTTCATGAAATTAGTGTCAATCTTTGATGTTAGCCAAGAGAGCTTTTTGTAGCACAGCACCCACAGTGTACTCAGAATTAACTTTATCTGCAATTCAGACTTACATGTATTAGCAGCATATCTACTGTAAGTATGACTGTAGATTATTTTTATTAGACCCTCTGCTCCTACTAGTATTAGAACTCTCTGGGTATCTTTCTTCCACAATGCTCTCATTTCTGTCTGCAAATGCTGACACTTTATGACTTTGTGTCTCTCTCTGTACTTAAGACACTGTAAACACAAGGTGCAGCAATTTCAATGATCAATGCTACTGTTGTCTTTTTTCCCATGGACTGCTGTGTCTGGTTTCCTCATGTCTATTTTTTGAACTGTTGGTAACTGGTGAGCACATGTGATGCATACTTCTTTATTCTCTATAGCGCTTTGTTGTTAATGTTTCCAGTGCTTCTCAACTACTTCTGTATTGTAGTGTATATACAATCCCAAGTGCAACAGTCTTGCCACATTATTATGGCATTCAGTATACAGGCCCTTTGCCATGAGTGTAGTATCATACTCAGCAAGAAGATATAAGACTGTTTTCAATTCATTTTTAGCAAACCTACACTTGTAGGTTTCTACCACAAGCTCAATGGACACTGTAAACTAATGTGTGTGTAGTCCACTGTCCTGGGCTGTCATTATTAACCTTTCATCTTTAGGTTTCAACTCACCTCTCCATAGCCATTCCTGTGTCAAATTCTGATCAACATGAGGTTGATTAAGGACATCTCTATATTTACCACTATTTTTAATGCTTTTCTGCATTTCTTTCCTTCTCATTTGATCCGTTTCCTTATATTTTTATTTATTTTTTTTTTTTGGCACATTCAGTTGTGGTCTGATTTTTTGTCTTTTTCTAGATTCATTTTCATTCCTGCTTGACACTGGAATGCTTCTGTTAAACTAAGCAGAGAGGTCATCTTAGAGTTCCTCTCCTCATGTTTTAAAACCTTCAATATGTTTGGATCTGATGAGGTGGGCAAATATGTATTCAGTCCTACAACTGCAGATCTATACATGTAATCATTTTTGAGAGGTCCATACCTCCTTCAGTGAGGAATATATAATCTCGGTATACAATGATTTTTATATATGATTTGATAAGCTTAAAGCATTTTTCTTGTTTTCCTGACCAGCTGATCCAATAACTTTTGGGGCCAGTCAATCACACCAAAACTGTAAGCTACAACAGTTAGAACAAATGGGTTTATAGCTTGGACTTTATTCCTAGATGTCAGGGGTGTTTTTAATAATAGTTTCAGTCTTCTGAAGTATTTTTCCTAACTTTAATTCACATTTTTTCATGTTTTATTGCCAGTCATCATTTCCCAAATATTTATATACTCCTTCCTGCTCAAGTTCCTTTATAAAACATTCCTGTCCCAGATTGATATTTTCTTGGTACTGCAACTTTCCTGTTTTAAATGTTCATTTTGCATATTTATTAAGACCAAATGACATTCTTATATCATCTAAGAAAGTTTTAACTACTTGCAGTTGTGCTTTCAACTCCTCATCTGATGAACTGTACAATTTTAAATCTTCCACAAAAAGAAGATAAGATGTGTTTACACTTGGATGTTTTCTGGGACACAAATTGCAACCAAGACCTAATCTGTTAAGCGCTTAATGGATTAAGGGCAATACATAAAATAGCTATGACAAGGAATCACCCTGCGATACCCCTCTTTGAATTTTTATTCTTTGGATAATAATTTGCCCTTTGTCATGATTTAACTGCACAGTGGTTGGCCGCTGTTTAATGGTCAATGTAATGCAACTCATCAATGTAGGATGTATCTTATACATCAATATAGAATGCTGCCAAATGCTTTTTTTTTTTGTAATCTACCCATGTCACAGTTAGAGTAATCCCCTTTTTATAATTCTCTGTTATGCCTTTATTAGCAACAAATGATGTTTTGCTCCATATGACATTCTTTTTGACATTCTTTTGTTACTCTTTTGTTTTAGTGCTATGGCTGAGTTTTTTTTTATGATCATAAACTCTGTCATCGATTCAGTATACAGTCTGTACATGACTGGAAGGCAGGTTATTTGTTCATATTTTTTAAGATGGCTTACAGGTTCATTCTTAAGGAGTATATTTTTTTCTACTGTTAACCAGGTTGGAGTCTGTTTGGGATTCATCTATAAGTAATTCTTGCGCAGGGCTAAATCATAGTGTAAAGGTTTTCAAACTTTTAGACAGCAGTTAGGTACTGTGGGCCTGGTGGTTTTCCAGTTAAGAGCTTTTCTTAATTTTATTTCAATTTCTCTGGTTGTTACTTCATCCCATTTCATATCATGTACATTTGAACTTCTTACTGATGCTTTTAATCTTTCTATACATTCAGCGTATTTATGTTCCACGGTGTTTTTTAAATATTTCTCCAAAATGTGTCTATTTCTTTTCTTTTCTTTTTTGGTGGTGTTTCTATTCCATTTGCATTATTTCCCAGTTCACTATAAAACTTTTTTGGGTCATCAATGAATTACTTACTTTGTACTTTTCATTTATATTTATCTGCACATCTTCTAGGTTTTTCTGCCTGGGATGATGTCTTTAATTTATTATTTGCAACAATGTATAACAAATCCTGGTCTGTTCCAGTACTGTGCATTCCTTTTACCACATCTAGCTTTCTAAGTATTTTATTGATCTTCTCTAAGGCTTACATTTCCTAATTCCTCATGTGATAGTGGTGATGTCTGATGAGGGGGCTATATACCCCTACAGTCCCTACATTACTTAATGGACTTAATATAGGGACTACAACACTTTCCTGTTTTGATTCAATAACCCCTACCCCCTCAATGTTTCTCCTGTCTCTGCCTCCTCAGTGCATTACTCTTTCCCTTGCCAAAGTATTTTTTTTCACTATCCTCCTCTACTTCTCCCTCAGTCTTTCCATATTACTTCTTATAACAGTCACCCACTGTGAGGTATGGGTAGCTATGCTGTTAGTTAATGTTTTAATCTCACTCACATCTACTGTAACACTATTAGCTAAATACTGCAATCACTGTATAAATCTACTGCTTAACCATGTGTGTATAACTGGTACTATGGAATATAATACTGTTGTACCAGTACTACCAGTAACCAGTTACATACACATTGTTAAACCATGTGTGTATAACTGGTACTGTGGAATATAATACTGTTGTACCAGTACTACCAGTAACCAGTTACACACACATTGTTAAACCATGTGTGTATAACTGGTACTGTGGAATATAATACTGTTGTACCAGTACTACCAGTAACCAGTTACATACACATTGTTAAACCATGTGTGTATAACTGGTACTATGGAATATAATACTGTTGTACCAGTACTACCAGTAACCAGTTACATACACATTGTTAAACCATGTGTGTATAACTGGTACTATGGAATATAATACTGTTGTACCAGTACTACCAGTAACCAGTTACACACACATTGTTAAACCATGTGTGTATAACTGGTACTGTGGAATATAATACTGTTGTACCAGTACTACCAGTAACCAGTTACACACACATGGTTAAACCATGTGCGTATAACTGGTACTATGGAATATAATACTGTTGTACCAGTACTACCAGAAACCAGTTACACACATGGTTAAACCATGTGTGTATAACTGGTACTATGGAATATAATACTGTTGTACCAATACTACAAGAAACCAGTTACACACACGGTTAAACAGTAGATGGTACTTCTATGTATAACACTATGGCTGTTGTTGTCTTTCAGCTTTTCCTGGTTAGGGGTCGCCACAGCGGAACTCTGGTCCACTAATAATTGGCAGTAAATTTTCTCTGTGCCATATAACACTATGGTATCTTTAGTTAAAGACAGCTAGGCTACATTGTAGCTATAAAATCTTTTGTAAACAGCCTACTAACCCAGTTAATAAATGTTAAAGGAAGAGGCACAGAAAGGAAAAAAGAGAGTTAAGTGTCCAAAAGCCATGACCTAACAAAATGTCTCTTTGTCAGATTGTATACTGTATATTGTAATCAATTTCCTGTGTACAGTTCCCTAAACTGAAATGCATGTATACATAATGCAAAGCTTATATATAAAACAAGTTCATAATATTAGAGAATGCAAACACACACAAGTATATATACATACACACACACACACACACACACACACACACACACACACACACACACACACAACACACACATATCTCTCAACTATCCAGAATTTTGCAGAATGTCAGCATTTTCCCTCATATTTTTTGACAAATCACAGGTAACTGAAATTATTAACTAATGACATACATTTGAGTTTCAGACTTCATATCATTCAGAAAATGCATGCTGATGCAAAACCTAATACAACTTTCTATGTTTACAGCAGCAGTATTTAATATCCATTACAGGTGCTGTGCTTTTGTTCGCCACTCCCCCATTATATTTCTCTGAGTATAAAATTCTACTCTAAGAAGTTGAGAGGTGTGCACATACATCATACCTTAATTCATGTATTTTAACAGGTAACTGTAACTATCACCAGAATATAGTACATGCTTGTTTTAAATAATTTATTATACAATGATGGGGCATTCTTATTCAGAAACGTGCATGCTGATTGGACAGCCCAACCAGCATGCCTATTGTAAATCAAGCATACACCAAAAGAAAAAAAGTCAGGTGGCTGAAATACCATTGAGCAGTCAGACTTGTCTATCAGCAAATGCTCACAGGACAGAAAACTACTAGAAAAATCAGGTATGTTCTGCAAAAATAAATAACAAGAAACATACTTGATTTTCTTTGTGTTTAGGCTGTCCATCATAAAATCTTGGTCAAAGAAAGGAAAAAAAACAGCAAAGGAGATTCTCTTCTTCTCTGCTTTCTCTGCACTGCACAGATGTTCTGTGCAAGTCTGGGAACATTGAGTCCTATACGCATGTGAAAACATCAGGCAAGGCAGAACACTACAGCACTGTTCTACAAAGGCATTATTTAGGAAAGGTAAGCGATTTCTTTCTTAAATAATGTCATTGTATAATAGCTTTGCCCTTGTGATTAAACCACACTAACCGTGGATGGGTAAATCCTGATGCATTAATACCCACTAGTGGGTTACTGCTTAATTTCTTTCTGTGTGCACAGCAGCTGACAGAAAAAAACACAGCTCAAAGCAAAATGACATGATTCCACTTAGCACTGATGGTGGCTAGTCCTAAGTAAAACAAATTAATTTGAAACAAATTCATTAGAAATAAATTAATTTGCTCAAAATGTATTTGTATAAACTTTTAAATAAACACCTATTGTTGTTTCTTGCATTAGAGTTCACTTACATACACTTTTTTAAGCCCACTAAGTGCTTTTTTTCAGTTAAACGGGAGAATGTTGTTTGTCACGTTGCATTTATCATTTAAAGCCTTAGCAATCTGTGGGAAAGCTTGGCATTTTCATAGGACACAATGTCCAAGCTACTGCAGATTACAAAAATTTAAGCATGGACAGAATTTCTAGATTATTCTTTCCATCAGGATGCCAGTAGTGAGGGAACTGATGTTTATTTAATCTTAATTAGCAATTTAAATTCATTTAAAAATGACGCTGGAGTACTATCCCAGTTAGATGACTCAGTAATATTCACACAGCTTTTAAGTTAAGTGAACAGGAATTACACTCATATCTAAAAATATATATAACCTTCATGTCCAGCTGTTCGTCAGATTGTCTTGCTGCCTCTGTTGTGTGTCTATATGAGGAGGGATATCTATGTGTGTGATCTCATGAGCAACAACACAGCAATATAGGCTTAAAATACTGAATAAATTAAGGAGTTAGAATATAAAAGAGCTGGGGCAAAGATCTGACGAAGTCTGGCATAGATGTAATTAGTTTTGAAGCTGCCATAAACATAAATTTCATTGTATTTATCACTGGGCTTAAATGCTTTTCGAGTTTACTTAAGTAATTCTAATTTTCAGCCCTGACATCGTACAGTTATTGCACATTAGGAAGCATATTGCTTATAGAAGCAATCCTAAATGGAGAAGGTAGTGGTTAGCACTGACCACAGACACTATAATCATAAAGTATTATAATAACTGATAATTCTTAATAAACCATATGAGTGAGCTTTCAAAAACTGCATCAACCTGCTATGTTATTGTGTGTTTGATATGGATTCTAAATGGCATATCACGGCACAGCACACTGCAATAATGCAGTGTTTCATGCTAGTATTCAACTACTTTAGCTCAAAACATATAATTTGTGCACAAAACTGAAGAAAGAAGAATAAAGTACACCGAAATGAAAACTTTCTGTACACACTGGTTGAAATCTTAACAAGTTTTACTAGTGTGTACCAGTATAGACATTACAATAACTTACTTTAAACTTTACTTCCACCAAACCCTACTTATGTCGGTTATTTTGTACATTTTATTTATTTCCATGTCTGATGACCACTTATGGTCCTTTTTTCAGCAGCAGTCTAGAACACAAGAAACCCACTACATCAAAAAGTACAACAAATAATAAAACACTGGGTACATGGGATGACACTTCCCTCTCTTAAGCTAGTAATCTGCAAAGAAGATTAAGATCTATTATGCATTCTGTGTATGAAAAACAAAAACAAAATTGTGTATCTGTATATGTGTTACCAATCCATGGTGTCCATTATTAGACACAAGCATACAAAATCACTACAAATGCTTCTAACCTGATAACTACATTTGTCTTGTAATATAGTACAATGTTTAGAAATGTCACAGTTTTAGAGCAAGAGGTGATGAGTAATATGTCTCAAAACCAAGGTTCAAGGAATTTAAAGTCCTATAAGTTTGCTCTAGTGATGGCCTCATGAATAAACAGGTCTCTAAAGTCATTGCAACATGACCAAAGCAATGAAATGGAGTAACACAAATGCCACATTTGTATATACACACACACACACACACACACACACACACACACACACACACACACATACTCATGCATATACAGAACTAATTAGTGTGCGTGTGTGTGTGTGTGCGCGCGCGCATGTGCGTGGTGTCTGTGTGTGTGTGTGTGTGTGTGTGTGTGTGTGTGTGTGTGTGTGTGTGTGTGTGTGTGTGTGTGTGTGTGTGTGTGTGTGTGTGTGTGTGTGTATCAATCTTAAATAACAAATGAAAGCTGAAGCACAAGTAACATTATTCCCACTTGCTAACAATGAATGCTTCATACATTTAACTCGCTCCATCCAATTGTGCTCTAAAGTTTGCACTGTAACTTCCAACGACTGGAGCCTAAGCTTTTTGATATAATCAAACTATGTCCTCACATTTCAAACAAATGTTCATATCATACCTCATGAATGTCCAGATTTTCGCAGAATGTCCAGATTTTTGGCTTATATTTTTGGTCTGTTCCTCATAAAATTTGTGGTTTTCTGGCAAATCACTAGGATGATTTGAAGACTGAAGTTACGAAATAATGACCTACTAAATATAACAAGTCCCACGAACTGTTCCAAAAGTAATCTCTCCAAAGCACCAGCACTACGAAAGTCCAGTAAAAATTGTATTTTATTCACAAAATGAAAACAGTTGAGCGCTTTCATCAAATAATGACTTCATCAGAACTGCTCAAATGAACTAATCATTCTCCTTTTAAAACTACCATTTACATCACCTGACTTTCTTCCATTACATGAATGACAAATTTAAAGTGCTAGTGCATATTATAGTTCCTTCTAAAATGTTTACAACTTTAATAATATTCATATTAAAAATTTTCAATAGTAATCCTACACATAAAAACTGCTGCTTCTAGACTCCAAAAATTAATTATGCATATATATAAATCATTAAATAAGTACATCATATATACGAGCTAGTTTAAAAAAGTATGCATGAAATACACATGTTAATATGGAATAAATAAATGAATGAATCATGTGTACTGACTTGTTTGACCAAGTATAAATGTGTATACTTGGGTGGAATGGATATATAAATAAATAAATAAATAAATAGGTTGAAACAATACATTCCTTCTAGACATTGTATCATTTATACATAACATCTAAAATGGGCTTTATAGAAATCTGTTCATTTATCCCAGGATAGACAGATGCATTTAGTTTGATTTGCCACCTGATTTCCCTGTCACTCACTTTTAATTTTGTATCACCTCCCCTTATGTTCATTTTTACTGCCTCCAATATTCCAAATTTGAACCCTGAACATGCTGCACTATCCATCAAGTGCTTCGATAGTGCATTATTACAATCTTTTTTCTTAACTCTGTACATATGGTCGTAGATCCTGTTTCTTAAACAGCGGTGGTCATCCCACATAAAAACAGGGCAGTCGTTACAGGTGGCTAAATACACTAAATTGTTAGTTCTACAATTCCTCTCTGATATTTTATACATGTTTTATTATAGTTAGATAGCACTACTGTCTTAGTTTTACTATATCTACATTGATTACAGGTGCCACATAGTGGTACCAACCTCCTACTATATCATTGTGCTTTACCACGTTCTTTTCCAACAATCCCTTCATATTGTTCCCCCTTCTATGTACAAAATGGGGCACTTCCCCCAAAATTTTATACATCTTGTCGTCCACTCTTAAAATATTCCAATTATGGTATATAATTTTCTTAACTTGTCCACTGAAATTATTATGTTGCAATACACATGCCATACCATATTTACCAATAGTATCCTCTTGGTCACCCTTAACTCCTTCCTCTTTCATTTGGTTAACTAGACCCACCCCAATCAGAGGATTATATTTAATACCCCACTGTTTGTTAACATATCCAATAGTGTCTTCTATCATGTCCATCGGGTACCCCCTCTCCTTAAAAAATGCAGCTATTTTTGCTAATTCTTCCTCTACATCCAATATCTTCCGGAAGGAAACTTTTAGTAATTCTTATCTGCACTACACGAGTAATCACCCTAGGGCTCAAAAAAGGAATATTATAAAGGGTCAGTGTATCCGGGCGGCTAGGATGACCTCTGAGAGGGAAGATGTAGAGGAAGAATTAGCAAAAATAGCTGCATTTTTTAAGGAGAGGGGGTACCCGATGGACATGATAGAAGACACTATTGGATATGTTAACAAACAGTGGGGTATTAAATATAAACCTCTGATTGGGGTGGGTCTAGTTAACCAAATGAAAGAGGAAGGAGTTAAGGGTGACCAAGAGGATACTATTGGTAAATATGGTATGGCATGTGTATTGCAACATAATAATTTCAGTGGACAAGTTAAGAAAATTATATACCATAATTGGAATATTTTAAGAGTGGACGACAAGATGTATAAAATTTTGGGAAGTGCCCATTTGTACATAGAAGGGGAACAATATGAAGGATTGTTGGAAAAGAAAGTGAAAAGCACAATGATATAGTAGAGGTTGGGTACCACTATGTGGCACCTGTAATCAATGTAGATATATAGTAAAACTAAGACAGTAGTGCTATCTAACTATAATAAAACATGTATAAAATATCAGAGAGGAATTGTAGAACTAACAATTTAGTGTATTTAGCCACCTGTAACGACTGCCCTGTTTTTATGTGGGATGACCACCGCTGTTTAAGAAACAGGATCTATGACCATATGTACAGTGTAAAGAAAAGATTGTAATAATGCACTATCGCACTTGATGGATAGTGCAGCATGTTCAGGGTTCAAATTTGGAATATTGGAGGCAGTAAAAATGAACATAAGGGGAGGTGATACAAAATTAAAAGTGAGTGACAGGAAATCAGGTGGCAAATCAAACTAAATGCATCTGTCTATCCTGGGATAAATGAACAGATTTCTATAAAGCCCATTTTAGATGTTATGTATAAATGATACAATGTCTAGAAGGAATGTATTGTTTCAACCTATTTATTTATTTATTTATTTATATATCCATTCCACCCAAGTATACACATTTATACTTGGTCAAACAAGTCAGTACACATGATTCATTCATTTATTTATTCCATATTAACGTGTATTTCATGCATACTTTTTTAAACTAGCTCGTATATATGATGTACTTATTTAATGATTTATATATATGCATAATTAATTTTTGGAGTCTAGAAGCAGCAGTTTTTATGTGTAGGATTACTATTGAAAATTTTTAATATGAATATTATTAAAGTTGTAAACATTTTAGAAATAACTATAATATGCACTAGCACTTTAAATTTGTCATTCATGTAATGGAAGAAAGTCAGGTGATGTAAATGGTAGTTTTAAAAGGAGAATGATTAGTTCATTTGAGCAGTTCTGATGAAGTCATTATTTGATGAAAGCGCTCAACTGTTTTCATTTTGTGAATAAAATACAATTTTTACTGGACTTTCGTAGTGCTGGTGCTTTGGAGAGATTACTTTTGGAACAGTTCGTGGGACTTGTTATATTTATTAGTTGTATGCTGTTCCGGTTCACTTGTTTTGTTCAGAAATAATGACCTACATTTGAGTTTCAGACTTAAAATCCTTAAGAAAATTTCTGCTAAAACAAACACTGTTACTCTAGCAACTTTCTAAGTTTATAAGAGCAATATTTAAAATAAGTCCCTATTTTTGGACTTTTGTCCCCCCATTTTGTTGGGCTTTGTCCAGATGTCTTGCATTAAGATGTTGAGAGATATGGTTCATATCTCTGGCACCACAGGTGCTACTAAAAAGTGTAAATGAGAAACTCGTCAGCACAAACTATTTTTATAGGTGCAGTATTCTTAAGGTTCTAGGTCTTACACTGGACTTTATAAGTCATAGTAATAATTACGTTTGTAAAATTTTGTAAGCAACTTACAGTATCTCATCAACCATTCAAGTTACACACATTTTGTTCATCCAGCTGAGAGCTTTCATATGAGGCTAAGTAGTTGTGTCTGTGCTACTTGACTGTTGAAACATTTAGAAAAACATGAAATATATGACAATATCAGTACATTTTATATGAGCAACAATTGCACTAGACAGGGGTCAAATGTCAATACAGCTGTGTTTTACCATTGTGTGAGCTTTAAGATGATTATTATTAATGCAAATCTGAACAAGCAACATTTGCTGCCTAGAGGCATCAGTACACTGCAGGAACAAATGGAAGTACCATCCGGCTGTAATGAGCTAAATAACTTTTTGTAAGATTCCAACAAGCAAATCAAATTCTTTTCCATAACTAATCAAGTAGGTCGATTTTAAATAGGTAATGACAGCTGTAACATAAGATCTAACATTCTCATACACTAACACAAAATGTAAGATATAGTTGATTAAAACTGCATTTTATTAGATTCTGACATTCAACTTAAACAATTTATTTTCCATAAGTTATCATATTTTAGAAGATAAAGATACTTGACAAACCCCAAACTATTTTAAATGCTATTTAGCTTGTTTGCCATAAATTCAGTAAGAAAACAAAAGTTTAAATTTTCAAACATGCAGGCAGTATTAGTGACAATAGTGGGGATTTACCTGGAAGAGTTGATTCACATACTTAAAAGAGAGCTGTCCTGTGGGAGAAATAGTACAGTATGCATGGTATGCAAATGACTACATAATGTTTTCCAAATGAGGACCTATATACAACTATACCTAACTTCATTTGTAAATAATGAAAGGAAACATGGTGGAGTGATTCAGAGATGTATAAGCACTATGTGACACTGCATTCATCCATTCTGAATACCAGGAAACTGGGGTGCACAGGACCTAGATCTGCATAACTATGTTTGTGATGGCAGAAGCTAGAGCTGAACGACAGGGGATAATGTCCGCTTTTGCAACCAGCGCTTGTGGCACCATGTATCGCTGTCCTCCATGGCACAGATGGGTCCTGTAGTATCTAAATATCCTGACTTCCATGACTAGTGCATTGTTGTACACCACCATGTATACATGGAGACCACATGGGTGTTAGCAGACATGTATCAGCAACACATGGAATTGAGGGGAATAAGTGAAGTTCCCATCTCTGTGGACACAAAGTTATATGCAGCATTAATCATCCTAGCTATAGCAATCTTACACTCAGTCACAGTATTAATCCCCTGCAAACACTCAGGCAGCTGTCCCCAGCCCAGGACCAGCACCCATACCTGGTGGTATAATGGTCCACTTAACCTCCTCAGACAGGGATACCAGGAACTCTTTCACATCTGTGAGTTGCTTATATGTGGTTGTGTCTCCTCCTGTGGTGGACATGTCCCTGGAAATGTACTGTATCTGGCCTTGGCATACAATAGCACATCAGTTTCCCTTTGATGTAACTGTGATATAGTCCCACTGTGGTCACCAACAGCACTGATGTCCTGCTCTGCTCCTTGCCACACCAGTTCCTAAAATACTTTGTCTGGTTTAGTTTTGACCAGGATGAATACACCATGTGTGTAGGCCCTGGAATAATTCATCTGTATCCTCGATGGTAAACTTCCGAGATGAAGCATGACAAAATGTGTCATGTCATTCAGTGTGTGTGTGTGTGTGTGTGTGTGTGTGTGTGTGTGTGTGTGTGTGTGTGTGAGTGAGTGTGTGCGTGTGTGCGTGTGTGCGTGTGTGTGTGTGTGTGTGTGTGTGTGTGTGTGTGTGTGTGTGTGCGCGACTGCACATAGCTGATCCATATGCCTATTTCTTGCCTCCTTCCCCCTATTTGGTACAACGTACATATCTACTGTTGTGCTCTAACCAATATCACCTCTTCTATACCACCAGCAGTGACAGTCGAGTTACTACTGGCCACAGCCCTGCATCACTATGTTTGTGCAAATCCTGTACCTCCCCCACCCTCTCTATGCTTAGATATGCCTACAAGGTTCATTCTGTCCTATGTACCATGTCCTACTCTCAGTGTATGTACTATGTCCTACTCTCAGTGCATGTACCATGACATACTCTCAATGCATGTACTATGTCCTATTCTCAGTGCATGTACTAAGTCCTACTCTCAGTGCATGTACCACATCCTACTCTCATAGGTTCATAGGTTCATAGGTTCATACTAGGCTATCTGCCCGAGGGCATTTACAAGCCTAGCCCATCGTTTTGTGGCTTACGCCACCCCTTTAGTGTGGGGAACTATACCCATTATTTTGCTGTGCCTCTGTTGAGCAGTGACACTGAGGTAATCCCTGGGGTATATCTGCGATCTCCCATCCATTGGTCAAGATTTCTCTTGAACAAGGCCAGCGAGGTGCTCTGCCTCACATGTACCGGGATTTTGTTCCACAGCATAGGGAGTCTTTGGGTGATGAATCTATCCCTCCAGCACGTCCTATTAATAGCCGTGTCGAGGTTTAAGTCTCCGCCCTTGTGGCTCTGATGGATCTAGATTTTTGAGGTGAAGCATATTCATCAAATCTGGGTTTGACATGGCCTTGTATGTTAGGCAAAGGTCACCTCTGAGCAAGCGGTGGCGACTGAATAGAGCTGGAGTTCTTTCAGTCGGGCAGCATAGGACAGATTTTTGAGACCCTTTATCCTTTTGGTGAAGAACTTTTGTGGCCTCTCCAGCTGCTGCAAGTGTCGGGTCAGATACATTCCGAATGGGGCATTGTACTCAATCATTGGTCTGATGAGTGATGAGTAAAGGAGACTATGACCTCCCTTGATCTAGATGAGAATCCCTTCATGATAAGGTGGGCAATGTAGAAGGTCTTCCTGACTACTTTAGCTACATGGGTGTCGAATGACAGACTACTATCAACCTGGGTCCCCAGGTCCCTGATAACTTCTTCTGTGCTCAGTGGATTGCCACCTATTTGGTAGCTAGGGGTAACCTTGTTTTTCCCGAAGGGTATGACTATGCATTTTTGGCATTTAACTTTAGGCCGTGGCTCTGGCACCAGTTATCCGTTTCTGTGAGACCCTTCTGAAGGATATCTGTGTCAGATGTGTTTTCTACTATGGCGCAGTTTGCAGTCATCTGCAAACTTTGTCAGCCATAACCCTCCTGTGTTTGCTTGTACTTCGGAAAAGTAGATGCCAAGCAAGAGTGGGCCCAGGACTGAGCCCTGTGGGACACCACTTGTGACAGGCTTTGAGTCTGACATGGCGCCAGCAACTCTGACCCTGTGGGTTCTGTCACTCAGCCAGTTTGCAACCCATCTTGTGATGTATGGGTTAACATTTAAGCTGATGAGTTTTTCAATGATACCCGAGTGGGGTATGGTATCGAAGGCCTTAGCCAGATCAAGGTAGGCTGTATGGACTGCCTTTCCCTCATCAATGGCTTTGGTGACTGTTTCGAAAAAGTCAACCAAGTTTAAAAGGCATGATCTGCCTTTGACAAAGCCAAACTGGGTTGGATCCAAAGTCTGCAAATTCCCTATGTCTTTATTTATGAGGTCCATTATGATCCTCTCCATGGCTTTGCAGATAAGGCTTGTCAAGCTAATGGGCCGGTAATTTCCAGGGTCGGTGGAGGCACCGCCTTTGTGAAGTGGGACCACAGTTGCAGTGCGCCACTCCCTGGGTGCGTATCCAGAGGTAAGACTTTGATTAAACAGCTGTCCTAGCTGTGGGTTTAATTCCTCATTGAGTTCGTGGAGCACACAGCCGGGGACACCATCAGGTCCCATGGATGCTGTGTTTTTGCTTTGGAGAGAGCAGTTCTCACTTGGGCTGGAGATGTTTGGGGGCTGCAATCGTTTGGTATAGATATCTCTCCTTTTGGGGAGAAGTTTGCACTGAACCTGTCAGCCAGTATGTTGGCAATGTCTGTAGGATCAGTAATCTTCACATCATTTTGAACTAGTTCTGAGCATATCTGGGAGTTTCCTCCTAGGTTTCTAACATAGCTAAAGAAGGCCTTATGATTGTCTTTTGAGTCTTTAGCTATTTTTCTCTCGAAATTTGCTTTGGATGATTTTATGAGAGCTCTTAGTTTTTACTTATAGTGATCAAGGGTGTCTTACCTTTAAGGATTTTGCTCTATCTTGTAGTAGCTTCCTCCTTTTGTTGTAGAGTTTGTTTATGGCTGGGGTCCACCAGACTGGACGCTTGCCTTTGGTACAAAGAGTCTTTGTTTTGCTTGGGATTGCCTTATCCATGCAGTCCTGCAGGTGCTGGTAGAAGGCATTTGTAAGTGATTCAGCGGCTTGAGTACTGTTTTCCATGATTCGGGGCCTTAAAGGAGACCACACTAGTCTTTAGAAGTGTGAAGTCGGCTTTTGAGAAGTTCTTTACTGTGGTCTTTTTATTTCAGGTGGGGGTGGGATGAGGACCTCCAGCGAGATTAGTTTGTGATCTGATCTCACCAGTGAGGGTATACTTCCGGTGTTGAACATTGTGCTCCCATGTTCGTGATGATGAGATCAAGTATGTTATCTCCTCTTGTGGGGATGGTGACTAGTTGTTCCATGGCATTTGAGTTTATGAATTCCAGGAACTTTTGGGCTAGGGTGTTTGGGCTTGAGTAGTGTTCCCAGTCTATATTAGGGTAATTGAAGTCACCTAGTATGATGGTGTTTGGTGATACATTTATCCCTCTAGTGTTTTCAGGAAGGCCATGTGAGGTTCCTGAGTTTGTGAGGGTGGCCTGTAACATGCTACAATTTGCAGAGCAGTCTTGCCTACGGTTAATTGCACCTGGATGGTCTCCGATGCATCATGCGTTGCCACCAGTCTTGAGGTGTGGGTGTCCTTGATGAATATGGATACCCCTCCTTTCTTGGTATTGTCCGGATTTTGGGGCGGAACGCATGATATGAGGTAAAACCTGATAGCTGGGGTGCTCTCAGGAGCCTTGAACCAGGTTTCTGTCACAGCACAGACATCGATGTTCTCCATACTGAGAAGGGCCTCATGCGTGCATTTTGAGATTTAGACTTCTGGCATTGAGCAGCATTACCCTTAGTTTTTTTCCTTTTTGTGTTCTAGGGTGGTAGGTTTAGAATTTGAGCCTTGCCTAAAAAGGCACTATGGGGTGGCAAGAGCCTTTGCCAATATCCGAATCCCAGGGTGACAGGTGCAAGCCGTCCCTTGAAGCAGTGTGGCTTGTCCAGCATGTCATCCCAGGCAGACAGATACTGGATCCCCTTTGAATGACACCAGTGTTTAAGCCAATTGTTAAAGCTGATCATCTTATCTCTGTATTGTGGCATCATTCTTGGTGAAGGTAGGATACTGCTCAAGGTCAGGGTCATACCTGCCTGGGCTACATAATCAGAGAGCTCCTCAATGTCTCTTTTCATGTAGTCCAAGGAGGTGCCTCAGGTCGTTTACACCAGCGTGGACAATGACTGAGTCATATTTGTACCTGCTGTTGAGAGACCTGAGTGCTTGCGTTATGTGGCGGATTCTAGCCCGACAGACAGCTTACTGTGACCTTCTCTTTACTCAGTCTGGTGAGCGGGACGCCAGTGTGTCTGACTATGGTGTCACCAATGACTAGTGTGTCTGGCATTGTGTTTGGCCTTAAGGGCTGTGACTGTTTGACACTCTGACTGTGAGGTCTATGTGTTGCAGGTGTTGTGTTCTGAGGTGGTGGTTGTTTGGGTGTCTGCTTTGGTGGCCTCTGCTGTTTTGGTAGATTTTTGATCAGAGCCTCCGAGTATGTCTTTGTGTGTTTATGTGTATGATTTGAGGTTGTAATGGTACTATGTGAGACTGGGTCTATAGTGTGTGTGGTGACCTTCTCCTCCTGACTGGTCTTGCCAGTCCTATGTTGAGAGAGCTCAGCCTCCAGTTTGGCCAGATAGTTGCATCTCTCGCATGTATTTGTGTTTTGTGGGAGGAGGAGAGGGTTGTCTGTGTACATGAGGCAATTGTAACATTGCCTCAATATTCCCAGGTTCACCAGCTGAGCAAGAGAGGACACTAGCAACTGATCCCTCGACATGCTAGAAGGATAGACAAAAAACTTTAAAAAAGATTCCGGGGATGTGGGTGACCGAGAAATGGGGGTTGCCTTTTTGGGGTACTATCTATGACAAGAGTGCCGTATCAAGGTAATAAGTACTGTAGGAGCAAGTGCTAAGTTTAACAGATAGAGAATAGTCTACTTGGAGTCAAGTAGAGATGATCTTTTTAGTTATAGGATACGCTGATTAGATCAGTAGTATAGTTCGAGGAAGGTAGTTTTAAGGGAAAATTTGAAGAGTGTAATTTAGGTAGCCCTAATAGTTTAAATCTGCTTAACCGCTGCTGCCCTAGTGTGCAACAGTAGCAGCTCGGCGCAAACTCACGCTAAATCGCAAAGCGCTAAGCTTTTTATATCAGGGGGCTGAAAGAAGCTAGGAACTGGCCCAAAACGACCAATAAACTACAAGTTACTGGCTGAAACCTCACAAAACTGGACCAACAGGCAGCTCAATGCTTCCCACTCCCACTGGTAAGCAAGGGAACCTCCTCTGTTCCAAATTAGGTAAAGATTCAGTAACAGGAACTGCAAACAAAGCCCAGGGATCAGCAAGCTCTGAAACTGGACTATTCTAGCTTAGTAAGGCGGGAAAACAAGAGATATTTTTTTTTTTTTTTTTTTTTTAGAAAACAAGCAGAAACAGATACAGTAAACACTTATAAATGCTATAAATCGGCTATCACAGCCTACACAAACAATTTGCAACAGTTACAGATTTTAAAAGTAACAAATTGAGAAACAAGTGCAAAACAGAATAAATGCAGAAAAACAGTAACAATGTATCAGCAAGCAGGCGAAATACAGTTGCTAGATAAATAGAAGTGGAAAGCCACAAAAATTATACTTAAATCAGGTAAAGTCGCTTTTTTAGCTCTCTGAAGCTTGGATTACTCTGCTGGCCACCACGAGGATCGGTGCTGAGTAGGTACAAGCCAAAAAACGCGTTTAGCGTTTTTTATATCAGGGGGCTGAAAGAAGCTAGGAACTGGCCCAAAACGACCAATAAACTACAAGTTACTGGCTGAAACCTCACAAAACTGGACCAACAGGCAGCTCAATGCTTCCCACTCCCACTGGTAAGCAAGGGAACCTCCTCTGTTCCAAATTAGGTAAAGATTCAGTAACAGGAACTGCAAACAAAGCCCAGGGATCAGCAAGCTCTGAAACTGGACTATTCTAGCTTAGTAAGGCGGGAAAACAAGAGATATTTTTTTTTTTTTTTTTTTTTTTTTAGAAAACAAGCAGAAACAGATACAGTAAACACTTATAAATGCTATAAATCGGCTATCACAGCCTACACAAACAATTTGCAACAGTTACAGATTTTAAAAGTAACAAATTGAGAAACAAGTGCAAAACAGAATAAATGCAGAAAAACAGTAACAATGTATCAGCAAGCAGGCTAAATACAGTTGCTAGATAAATAGAAGTGGAAAGCCACAAAATTATACTTAAATCAGGTAAAGTCGCTTTTTTAGCTCTCTGAAGCTTGGATTACTCTGCTGGCCACCACGAGGATCTGTGCTGAGTAGGTACAAGCCAAAAAACGCGCGTTTAGCGTTTTTTATATCAGGGGGCTGAAAGAAGCTAGGAACTGGCCCAAAACGACCAATAAACTACAAGTTACTGGCTGAAACCTCACAAAACTGGACCAACAGGCAGCTCAATGCTTCCCACTCCCACTGGTAAGCAAGGAACCTCCTCTGTTCCAAATTAGGTAAAGATTCAGTAACAGGAACTGCAAACAAAGCCCAGGGATCAGCAAGCTCTGAAACTGGACTATTCTAGCTTAGTAAGGTGGGAAAACAAGAGATATTTTTTTTTTTTTTTTTTCAGAAAACAAGCAGAAACAGATACAGTAAACACTTATAAATGCTATAAATCGGCTATCACAGCCTACACAAACAATTTGCAACAGTTACAGATTTTAAAAGTAACAAATTGAGAAACAAGTGCAAAAACAGAATAAATGCAGAAAAACAGTAACAATGTATCAGTGCATGTACCATGTCCTACTCTCAGTGTATGTACTATGTCCTACTCTCAGTGCATGTACCATGACATACTCTCAATGCATGTACTATGTCCTATTCTCAGTGCATGTACTATGTCCTACTCTCAGTGCATGTACCACATCCTACTCTCAGTGTATGTACTATGTCCTACTTTCAGTGCATGTACACCACACCATGCCCTCCTACAGCTGAAGATGCAACTGCCATGCTATTGTGCTGTGTTTCCTTTCTTAGACTCCTCTCCCCTGCCAGAAACTCCTCACCCCACAGCTGGGCTTGTAACTGTTTTTCCTTAGTGCTACGCTTCTGAAATAGTGTCCTCCACAGCTAGATAAAACTGTCATGCCCTCGTATTGTGTTCCTTGCCACAGACTCCTCCCACCACTGCTGGACAAGCAAATGCCTTCCTCTTACGCTGCGTTCCTTGCACAGTATCCCTCTTATAGCTAAAAATGTAACTAAAGACTAGGGAACCAGAACCACACAATAAGACTCCAAAGAAACAAATTGCAGCCAAGGTTATATAACTAGCTGTGGGTTGGATATTGTGTCAGAGAACAGAGCACAAGGGCATGGTAGTTACATTTTTAAAGAAACTAATTTTAAAGAAACAAGGACAATACCTCAAACAGAAACAGTTCTTTTTATTGGATAAAACCATAATAAACGTTAAGCGGTTTTGTCCCCCATAAAATTACATGGGACTTCTTCAGAACAAAAACCATCTGCATAGATCAGGTTTAAATATTATTCAAACACATAATCAACCAATCAAAGTTAAAAAACAATAAAACAATTAAAAAAACATTAACCCTCAATGTGCCCGAGCTTTAATAAACAATATATACTATTATATTCATTCAGGCCAGGGTACTCAGATGCATTTAGCTTTAATTGCCATCTTAGTTCACACAATTCTAAGTGTTCTGGTAACACCCTCCCTTAACTGTCTAAAAATATATGTTGCAGAACAAAAAAAACAAATACATGTTAATTGTGTTCTAGTATATGTTTATACGTCTGCCATTTTTTTTTTATATCGTTTAGATGTTCATACATTCTTTCTCTGAACTTTCTACAGGTTTTTCCTATATGGTGGACATTGCAGGCATTTTGCACCACAAGCCAACACTTTTAGACTGACAAGTGAAATGACCACGTATATTAACCTTGTCGTTACCCAGTTTAAATTTTACCCCTGTTTCAATAACATTGGGGCACTGCCTGCACATCCCACATTTAAAGTTTCCAAAGGGCCTATTATTATGTTCTTTTCCTACCCTATTATTTTCACGTAGATTTTTAAAGGATCTATCCTTTTTAAACACAATAAATGGCTTAGTGCCTAATTTTTCTACTGTCATATAATCCAAATTAAGGCTGGACCAGTTTTTATTGACAAGTTTTACTACAGCTAAACTGTCTTTACTGAATGTAGTAAAAAAGGATAAGGTCTTTTTCTCTTTTTCTCTTTCTCCTCTATTCATTGCCCCTTCACCAATAACACCTATTACTTGTTCACCATCACAAGTTGTGGACCGTTGACTTAAGATGGACCTGAAAATTCCACTAGCTTTTTTTGTTTGAACTTATTTATTATTTATTTATTTATTTGCAGTTTGTTTTCCAGGATAGTCCATTGGGCTGCAAGGAGCCCATTTTCAATGGAGTCCTGGGGAGAAAAGGTCCAGAGAAATACAAATACATAGTACAGAAAGAGCACAAATCCATAATATACATTTCAATTAAATGTTAAATACATATTTTGTATAGTACTGTGGTGGTGGTGCTGCGGTAGCGTTGTCGCCTCACAGTAAGATGTTGTCTTGTTTGATTCTCAGCTAGAGTGTCTTCTGTGTGGAGACATGCGTGAATGGGCGTACCTTCATTGAAGGTTGTGCGTCAGAGCTGGCAACTCAGCACGTAAAAATCTACTGCCAATCATTAGCGGACCGGAGTTCAGCTGTGGCGACCCCTAACCGGGAAAAGCCAAAAGACACAACAACAACAACAACAACAACAACAATAAACCCATATTGCACAATTCAAATAGATGTTACATAATACAGAAATAAAAAAAAGATTTTCATTAGGAAAATTACATCAGGTTAATTCAGTAAGTAGTAGTTTTTGTTTTTTTTGTTTTTTTGTTTTTTTAGGGAATTACAATGAGGTAATTTTGTAGCCATTGGTGGAATATATCCCAAGGGATGTAAAACTTTAGGAAGCAGTGACAGGCAACAAAGTTTGGAAAGTTAGGAAGAAAGTGTGGTAGAGTTAGGTTGGATGAGAGCAAGAGCATTTCCATTGTGAAATAAGGTGCGAGTGCAAAGAGGTTTTAAACAAGGAGAGACTGCTGGTGGTGCGGATGAGAGAAGAGAGTTCCAGAGGTGTGCAAGAGAGAAGGACATCAATTGATTCCCAGCAGGATGTGTTGGTTTATGCAATTTAATTAGGTTTTGGGAGTTGGATCTTAGGAGTCTCTCTAGTTTATGCATTTAAAAGGTATTTGCTAGGGAGAGGCAGAGACATGGGTTATGAATGAGTTTGTGTGCTTGGATGAGCTGGGTATATGTGAGGACGTTTGGTAATTTTAGCCAACTTAGTTGGTGAAGGGAATTACAGTGGTGAGAAGAGGCTCTATGACCTGCCGCAAATTTGGATATTTTGTTATAACAAGATGAGAGTTTTGTTGTGAGGGAAGATTGTAGGCTGGTTAGGATAGATGCACCATATAAAAGGGATGGGATGAGGTATGTATTAGCTAATGTAATCCTGGTGGTGGGAGAGATAAAGCAACTGTGGCGGTACAGCATACCTAATTTTTTATGTTTTTTTTTTATATTTGCTTGTAGATGCTTATCAAATTTTAGTTGATTGTCAATGATAATTCCTAGTAATTTTGTGTCAGAGACTAGTTCTAGGGGGGTATTATTAATTGCTGGTAATTATGAAAGATTGTTTGTCTAAGGAAGAGGTTTTGGATGCATTGAATAACATAAGTTTAGTTTTGCTCGCATTAAGGGCTAGATGGTTGTCGAGCATCCACTGTTCAGTGGAAGAGAAGACGGCTTGTGTTAGATTGTTAAGAGTTGTGATGGAAGGGGAGGAACAGATTATAGTAAAATTATCTGCATATTGGATGAGACTGGAGTTAGGAATGGCTTGGAAGAAATAATTTATGAATATGCTGAATAGTAGGAGGCCTAGAATGGAACCTTGGGGGATGCCTGTGGATGTATTAAGGAAGGATGTGGTAGCTTTTTTCCATTTATCTGCTTGTTGCCTTTTTGTGAGATAGCTTGAGAACCACTGTGTAGAGGAAGGGGATAGGTTAATTTTAGGAAGTTTGGTAAGAAGGAGGTTGTGGGAAATAGTGTCAAATGCCTTAGAGAGTTCGAGGAAAAGAGTGGATACAAAGTGGCCAGAGTCGTGGGCTTTGATGATTGTTTCTAGGAAGAAGAGGAGGGCAGTGGAGGTACTATGACCTGGTCTAAAGCCATGTTGTGTGGGGGTAAGAAGCTGATTATTGATGAGGTAGGGTAAAAGTTGTTGGTGTACACACTTTTCAAGTATCTTTGAAATAGGGGATAGGATAGTGAGAGGGCGAAAGTTTGGGATGTCATTATTATTGCCACCTTTATGGAGAGGAATAATTAAGGCCTTCTTCTAAGGCTGGGGGACCTGGCTTTCTGAGATAGACTGATTAATTAGTATGCTGATAGGGAGAGCAATGGCTTCTGCAGCTACTTTTAGGAAGTAGGAGGGAATTTCATCAGGGGCACTGGAACCAGGTTTTAATTTTAGGATAAGTTATTTATGGTGGATATAGAGATGGGGTTGATAGAGAAAGGTGGAGTTTGGGGGCAAGGGATGCTAGGGGAGGAAGGGATGGGAGCACACTGAGGAGGGGTTGTAGAGGTGTTGGTGAAGGATGATGTTAGCTTGCTTATGGACTCTATGAAGAAAGAGTTAAATTGGGTGGCCAAGTCCATGTCACAGGCATCTGGGTTGGGGCAAGGGTTTTCTTTTTTTCCTGGGTTGAGGAGAGATGAGATTCCTTTCCAAAATAGTTTGAGATTGGTGGTGTGGTTGGTTTGGAGAGTGGAGAAAAAGGCTTTGCGGTCTAAGGTAATACGTTTTTTGACTTTATTTCATAGTGTTTTATATTAGTTTAGGGCGATGGTGCTTTTATTTTTGTGGTAACGTGTCCAGGCTTTGTCACTGAGTTGCACAGTAGCTAAGATGTTTTTGGTAAACCAGGGTACAGGGTTACTTTTTATACATTTTGTTTTTAGAGGGGCAAAGGAGTTGAGCAGGTTTGTGAAAGTAGAGTTAAAGTAGGATAGAGCATTATCTATAGAAAGAGTCTTTAATGGGTTCCAGTTTGTGCTTTTTAGTGCATTTGAGAAGATTTCAGAATTGAAGTTCTTTAGGCAACGAGTGGAAATATAGGTGTGAGTTAGTTGTATAGAAGAGGGGAGACGGTGGGCAAAAGTGGGGAAATGGTCAGCTAGTGGGTCGGGGAGAATACCACTATCAGAGATATAGTGAGAATGGGATACTAGAATCCAGTCTATTGTGGTTCCACTGATGGAAGGCCTGGTAGTGGAATTGATTAGTTGTGTAAAATTATATAAGTTAATATTGGATTGTGGCCCAGTTTATGTTCATGTCCCCCAGGATTATGGTTTCATGAGTAATGTTGGTAGACACCCTGGAGAGAATATCTTCAAGGGATGACATATTGTCGCCAGGGAGAATAGAGAGGGAGGGAACAGATATAAGTTTATGCTTGTTGAGGTGGAGTAGGGCTGGTATTATTTCTGACTTGCCAAATTTGGGTTTGGTATAGGGGTGACTAAGAGGGATGCCGAGTAAAGGAGTGCTACACCCGCCCCTTTTTTTGTGTTCTGTCATTCCTTAGCATGTGGTGGTTGGGAGGAGTTATTTCAGAATCTTGTATGTGGGGCTTAAGCCAGGTTTTTGAGATGGAGAGAATATCGGGCTAGTTATGTAGAAGCAGGTTTGGAATTTTGTTACATAGGCTCTGAGCATTTAGAGCTGAGAAGTGGGGGGGGTTGCCTGTTGCTTGGGGGGTTGGATACAGTGTGGTAGATGGTGTGATGACCGTGCCCTGGCCCAGCAATCAAGGAGCCTCAATCCTCACCACTAACACCAGGGAGGTCGTCTCCTGTAAGAGGAAAGGATAACTAATACACACGGTAAAGTACAATTTCTCTTACGTGCACACAGAGATCACAGTCAGTCTGGGGCTGGTTGCTCCCTTGCTCTCCAGATCCCCAATAAGACTCCCCACTGGTACAGCTATAGGGTCCAGATCTCAGCCTAGCTGGCAAGCTAAACTCCAGTACCCTCTCTGTCCAGCCATTGCTTCGTGTCCCTGCCCAGGTAGCTGACACACCACACACACTTTGAGATAAGTATTTATACAACTTCACAGACACTCCTGGGAAAGACTGACACAAATTCTCTAGCTGTGCCCCTTTACCCAGACTATACGGTAGTAATTTCTGTCACCACCAGCTAATATTATCAGCTACCTAAAGGCCCTTGAAAGGGTGTTCAGTTATTACTGTGCAATATAATTATCCAATTGGTAATGTGACTATTCAGTCTAAGGCTTATTAGAGTGACCTATTACGATAACCTCTATAAATATGCAATGTAATCTAGAGCTTACTTCTCTACACAAACCAGCCACAGGTAAAGGTTTTTAAAATATTTAATAATAAATAATTAAAACACAAGTCAATACTACTACACCACAGAGATATCTAATAGTTCAGAGATCATACAGAAACTTAAAATAATACAGTAGGACAGGTCTGATGTCAAAGTAAAACACTTAATCTAACTTTCTAATCCTTAGTTATTCTTAACAGAAAACGCAGTGCTATAATCCTACTTACATACATAAAGAGCATAAGCAGTACTGGGGTTGACGGTCCAAGACAAATGCTTTCAGTCTCTCACTGAACAATAGTTTTTAAATCCAAAAGGTGTATGCTGGTTCCAGATGTACCAAGTAGGATGCACAAATATGCTATTTCACTCGTTATTCAGACTTCTATATTAGCTGATATACAAAATAAAATAAAGTCCTTGTCACTCAAAGTAATAAATAAATGAGCAGAACTTTATTGAAAGTAAGCGCTTTCACCCATAGGCTTCATCAGACTTTTTCTAGTTTAATAGTTTTTAAAACACTAACAAACAGCTCTGCTAAGGCCCTCCCAAATTACATCATTTTGACATTTAGGTTTTCCCAGTATTCACATTACATCATCTTGACACTTAGTCTAGAGTTCCCTGGCAAACAAACTGCATTATTTAGGAAGTTAACACCTGCTCAGGAAACTACAACAATACAAAAAAAAAAACATTTCACATGTATATTCTAACAATTATTCCTTAAGTTAAGACAACAGAAAGAATGTATTCAGCCAGATGCTTCGGCACCACTTTTTTAGATAATTGCAATTTCAAAGAACATTTGAAATGCTTGGCTTGATTTTCCTTACAGCAGATGGCAATGTTGCAACAATCTTGAAGTTCACATTTTACAGTATTTTCTTTCATTTAAAAACAAAAGCCTGTATTTTACATTTATTTATACAAATTATAGAATTATGTATCAAATTCTATTTTACTAGGCTGGCAGCCTTTACCCATCTTTCCCCAATCTTCACAGAGGGGCTTGGGTTTGGGTGGATGTCCCCGGAGAGAAGGATAGAGATAAGATGATGGATGAGGTATTTGGTTTGTTTGGGGTATAGTATACAGCTAGAGAGTTTTGTGGACATTAGACTAATGTAGTTGGGAACAGTGTTTGTAGGGTTAGGTATGAGTCTATAGGGGAAGATCATGCTAGTGTTGAGGGGGTAGAGACTGGGAGATATATGAGTAACAGTAGATGTGTACAGGGTAGTGGTGTTAAATGGGGGGAGTGGTTTGCATCAGTAGGTTGGGTGATATAATTAGTTAAGTTAAGGTAATTAGAAGTATTATTTGAGTAAGTAGGGATAGAGATTTGAGGGTCATGATGTTGGTTATTAGAGTAGAAGCAGGGGAGTGAGCTAAGCTGTGAAGTTAGTTTGAGTAAGAGTTTATGGTTTAGGTTAATTTTTTAGTAGTTTATCAGGATAAGTTGTGTTTGGCAGTAAACTCTGAAAGGTAGGCTTACTATAATGGCTGAACTGTGGGAGGAGAATATGGGGGTATGATGAGTAGTTTGGATTGGATGGTGGAAGTGGTGGGAGTGGCTAGATAAGTATAAGTGTAAGGGTATTGGGGTGGGTGGAATTTGGGGGTTGGGTAGGGCTCAGAGTGAGCCCGTAGGGTGAACGGAGCAGGTAGAATCAAGGAAAGGAAGTATCAAGGTCAATAGTGAAAAACAATCAATGGAGTGTAAGGTAAGTGTAAGGTAAGACTTCCATATTTACTTTCTGCAGTAGATGTTTGGGGTAACCCCTTCTCCTAAACATGTCCATAATAAAATTGGTTTCAGCTATAAAGTCATCATCATATGTTACCATCCTGGCTGCTCTTACCAGCTGCTCTTTTACCACTGATCTTTTTGGCAGGCAGTTGTATGAACATCTAAATGATATAAAAATGGTAAATGTGCAAATGCATTATCTAAACATATACTAGAACACAATGAACATGTATTTAGTTTTTTTTTTTTGTTCTGCAGCAGATAGTTTTAGACAGTCAAGGGAGGGTGTTACCAGAACACTTAGAATTGTGTGAACTAAGATGGCAATTAAAGCTAAATGCATCTGAGTACCCTGGCCTGAATGAATATAATAGTATATATTGTTTACTTAAGCTCAGACACATTTAGGGTTAATGTTTTTTTTTTTATTGTTTTATTGTTTTTTAACTTTGACTGGTTGAGTATGTGTTTGAATAATATTTAAACCTGATCTATGCAGCTGTTTTTTGTTCTGAAGAAGTCCCATGTAATTTTATGGAGGGCGAAAGCGCTTAAGGTTAATTGTGGTTGTAACCAATAAAGAGAACTGTTTCTGTTTGAGGTATTGTCCTTGTTTCTTTAAAATTACTTTCTTTAAAAATGTAACTACCATGCCCTTGTGCTCTGTTCTCTGACACAATATCCAGCCCACAGCTAGTTATATAACTGTCATGTCTTTATGTGTGTACCTTACAACAGTATCCTAACCCCATGCAACTGTCCTGCCTTTGTACACTGCCCTGCCATAGTATCCTCTCTCAGTTGAAAATATAACTGCCATTTGCTTGCGTTGTGTCTCCTCAACCATTTGCACTAGTTATTCTTTACCTCCTGCTGACATGCACCATTGAGTACATTGCAGAGGTACATTATCAGGTACAGTGTTTTCCTCTAGTATGTCAATACTAGATAATAAGTGCGATGTCTTCCTCAATGAAAGTCTGATTCCTGACTTACTCATCTTAACACAAGCTCCTGCAATATGGCTATCTTGCTTTGTATCATTCTACAGCGGACCTTGTAAGGCAGCTGTTTCGCTAGTAAAGGAATTCAGAATGACTGCCTGTGAACTGCTACCGCACAAGGGCAGCACAGGCCTTCTTCTCCCTGCTCATTCTAGTGCCAATGAGACATATCATAGCAGGACGGTGCATAGTGCCTAATCTCATAGTGTGGTGACTCTGTGCCAGGGATACTTTTGATAGTACACCATTTCTGTGCCATGCCAGAATGATGAATGCTACATATGCCTTTGTGGACAGAGAAGGGTAGTTCATTTATCGCCCTTGATTCCTTGTGTGAGCAACATGTTTGCTAACCCTCATATGGTTTCTCTGCCCACATGGCAGTAGAGAGCAATGCCCTAGTCATGGAGGTGATATATTAGGTGCTTGTGGACAAATCTGTGCCACGGAAGACATTGATGCCACATTCTCCTTTGCTTCCCACACAATGTTCTAATATGTAGTCAAGTGCATGGGGCAACCATGTGGCTTCCTGAGTGGACCTGTAGAGTGAAAATGGCTTTTTTGGATGCTGCATACAGCAGGGCTTCTGCCTGATGTGAAGGAATCAATATTTCCCAGCTTCTCCACCACATGGAATTTGAGGAGCACCCCCCTGACCTATAATGATGGTCCATTGTATAACTTAGATGGCTGGCATCAACTTGCCAGGATGGTGAGTAATGCCACTGATATCACTTGTTCTGGTGAGGAGTGCCTTGATAGGTAGAGCAAATCTGTGGTGACACCATCCTGACCTGATTTGCCAGTGAGCAGCAGACGTTAGGTAGAGTGATCCAACCTTTTCATAAGCACCATGCATTTTTTAATTGTATGATTGCTTACTTCCTCTTCTTTTTCTCTTTATGCTTTTTCTAATTTCCTTTACAGTTGTTGAGGACCACAAACATGGACACCTGTCTCAGGAGTGTGGAATGCCCTCCTCACCAGCAGGGTATTTATATTATTTGCATTATTACAATGTATAACTACCGTTCTATTAGTAATATACATGAATAGTGATCAGTTCTATTTTTTTCTGTTTTTCTTCCTCAACGTTCTACACATCCATCTGTGGCACAGGGAGAGGAATGGTGGCAGGGACCTGCATACCTCTCAACCATACTGAATTCCTTTGTATTTACTGGTTTTGAGTTCCAAATAATGGGGTGCCACGAGTTTCTGAGTGGCCCCCTTAATTCCTGAATTTCCTGGCTTTTTTAAAATATTTTTCTACCTTTTTTTTTTTTGCTGACGTCATCATGTGCAGAGGCATGCGTGATGACATCAGCTTAGTGACCAGCCTGACAGCCTGTCGAAATTCAGCCGAGGGCTGAGTCAGAGTGGGTTTATTTATGTTTATAGACTCGCACGTGTGTGTATGCACTTCATACACCCTTGATTCACATCTCGCATGCTGGCTGCTGCAACTCAGATTTCAGAATCCTCAGATCATCCCAATGTGAAGTCTCAGAGTCTGTCAGAGTGACAGACACAGTCAGACAGTTTTTTTTTGTTTTAAATTAAAATAACACAGGCTCCTCCAGTTAATATTTATTTGGTTAGATTTTTAGAACTTAAGCAGGCAGGAAGCAACCCTGTCCTAAAGCAGGAAAGCAGTTTTGTCGGACCCAGAGCTATGTGGCGGTGAAGAGATGGTCAACGGTCATTAATCATGAAAATACATATTTCTATTTCTTCCCCCGGGCTCCTCCTCCACTTCCAGAAGGTAAAATAAATTAAAGACATAAAGAAAATACAGTGTTTTGAGTCATTGACTCATAATAAAAAGTAAAAACTTACTATAAATTGTTCATGTGTTGTGTCCTGATCAGAACTGTCAGTACTGTTTTTAAATTGTTATGTGTATCAGACTATCAGTGAAGGTCAAGTAAATTCTGCTTTCTGAAGTTTTGCTTATGTCTTTGAATTTGAAATTGAATTGAACATCTCTATTACTGGTGGTGAACGTTTAGATCTATCTAGTTCTGAGATATGCAGCAGTGTCTACTCTAGCTGTACCTCTTAATTGTTCAGATTTCTGCCTTATTATATTTTAGTCTGTTCCTCATAAAAAGTTGTGGTTTTCTGGTGAATTCCTGAGGACTGAAGTCAGTAAGTAATGGCAGAGCTTTAAGTTTGACTTCATTCATAGCCTTCAGTAAATGCACGCTAATGTAACGTTTTCTATTTTAGCAACTTTGTCAGTTTACAGAATCACTATTTAAAACACATTCCTGATTTTGGACCTTTTGTTTGCCTCCCCCAATTATTTTTGCCTCTCTCCTGAATTGTGTTAAGATGTTGAGAGGTATGTGCTTAACTAAGATATCACATTTGAATTTATATAACACAATGGTCACTTGGGGTCTAGAGCCAGCAGCATTGTAATTTTCAACAGGATCATTATTGCTATGATGCTTTCTTTGAAAACACCAGTCCTTCCCATTTGTTTGGTTTGCTGCATCGATTCTTACTTGTGCCCTTCCTGTATGTTACTGCTGATGTTCTGATTTTTCAAACTGGGTGCATGTGTTTTGGGGGAAGAGGAGGCAACATTGTTGAACTTGTAAGGAAATTACAGTATGGACCTTAATATACTGACAAGGAACTGCACGTAAAAACGCACATTATTTATTTGCATATGTGGATGTACCCATAATACATCGCAAGTTTAACAGAATGCAAGATATTTATATTTTTTCACCTGAAAAATACTTTTATAGCAAATGAAAGAGTTATATGCCTTTCAATGCCATTGCTCATTATGAAACAATAAGTATTCTAGACAAATGTAAAGGATACTGGTCTCCACTAGTAAAAGTAAACATAGACATACTGGAGTTTATATAGTACTTGTTCAAGTTTTCTTGCTTTACTTGTTTATCTTGGTATGTACTAAAACTGAAACATGTTGGGAGAATGTTAGTTTTTTTCTCACTCCACCATTAATATTGACTTCTATTTTAAATTGCTAGCTTTCAGGAATTTAACAATTAAATCACTGATACAGCACTTTCTATGTCTAAATTAGGTGCTTTTGCTGCTGTGCCTACGTGTGTGTGTGTGTGTGTGTGTGTGTGTGTGTGTGTGTGTGTGTGTGTGTGTGTGTGTGTGTGTGTGTGTGTGTCTCTCTCTCTAGATATATATATATATATATATATATATATATATATATATATATACACACACATACATACATACATATATATATATATATATATATATATATATATATATATATATATACAATGTCTATGTATATATATATATATATGTGTGTGTGTGTGTGTGTGTACATATATAACATAAATATATAGATATAGATATAGCTATACAAATGTGTGTGTTTAAATATATATTATTAGGGGTAATATAACAATAACTCCTCTCTTTGGATAAATTACTTCCTTTTTTTAGAAAACAGTTCAGGATCCCTAAACCTCCAGTCAGATAACACATTCCCTCAACCCCTTCCATCTTGGTTAACTTTTAATTGGGTTTCTTTGTACAGTCTGCATTTCTGTGGAGTCACTTTCTCCACTTTAGGCTTACTCAAAACTGCATACCATACCCCAGCTGTGATCTTACAAGGAGCAATAATGCATTACAGAGGAGGATAACACTTCTTATCCCAGCAATCCTAGACGTAATCCTCAATATCAGCCTTGCCTTTATGTTGTCATCTCTTGTGAGCTTGACAAACCAGGCTTTATATAATAATCAGCCCCAAGTTCTAGTCCTTTTCCATCCTCTTTACTCCAAATCTCCAAGTAAGTGCATCACCATGCATTTAGAAGGATTAGAGCTGCAATCTCTCATATTATTTCCCATAATCTTTTTAGTTCCATAGCAAAGCTAACGCTCATTAGATACCACTCCTAAAGCCTACATTTCCTATTATCTATAAAGTTTCAGTCAGCTTTTCATGTCTTATTTTACATCATAGGTGAGCACTTTAAATGGAGCTTAGACCAGCCCTGAGGGATACCACTCTGGGGCCATATTCTGATTGCCTGTTCTTCAGTTTGCGTTAGAAAGCTGGTATCCCACAATTCCATTGGAGTGGGTGGGGTTTCATAATGATGTATGCAAATGTTATGTTAATCAGCGTACAGATTTGTACTTATTTTTCATGGGCCTTTGTCGAGATTTTTGATGTTATTCAAAAACAAACAAGTCCCGACAGCTATAGAGTCAGCACACTTGGTTTAATAAAATACAGGAATAAAATAAATTTAAGCGCTTTTCATCTGCCCAATAGCAAACTTCATCAGAAATTACATCTCCACAATGGAAAACATTTAAATAGTCACTTGAACTAAATAAACACGGGACAATTACCTAATTAGTTAATTAAAAGGACCTTACCAAAAATATATGTTAATAAACAATACTTATATATAAAAATGTACTAAAATGGCTTCTAAATATAATATAAAGCATTCAAACTGATTAATACATTACTAACCAGTTGTGTAACGTACAAACTGTAAATGCATTTATACTTTATGACAAAACCTTAAATAGTCTGTTACCTCTATAAACACTTGAGTTTAAGAATGCTACTTAAAGAACATGCCTCATTTAATCCAGGAGCATTACATGCATCCAATTTTATTTGCCACTTTAATTCCAACTCCTCGAGTTTGAGAGTAAAAGGGCCTCCTCTAAAGTCATGTTTAACACTATCAATGGCTAAAAATTTTAAATTATGATTCATATTGAACTATTAGAGTTAATGATTAAACATTATTCTCTTTTAGTTAAAGATATTTCAAACACAGTGCTCGAATTGGATAAGAAAGTGCTCAATGACCTAGAATTTGTTAGATACAAATTTGAATACAGTAGAGTTTTTTCTAGCATCGAGCAACGTATGTGTAAGCTTAAAAATAATAAAATTAAAAAGCTCGATCAGGACTGTAAGGCGTACAGCCTAGGAGCAGCTTATCCTTTACCTTCTTCTGCACAAGTATGGCAGCTAAAGGCTGTTTCGAACCAGCATAGCAGCCTTAATTTTCACCAATTGTTCCACCCTAGTGGTGGGCAGCAGTCCCCAACTTGTAACAACTCCAATATTGAGTCGGAGCTGTTTGTTACCAGTAATGACCTTGGGGCCACTAGTTCTGTTTTACCGGAAATCAGAAGGAGTGAGAGACTTCAAAATGGCCCTCGTGTGGTTTACAGCAACAATAATAGGCAGCAAATTAATAACAATACTACCGGACAACAGGTTTTTCAGCAAGTGAACTATACGGGTGCCAAGCCGAAGCAACAGAGGAAGCAGTATGGCAACAAGAATAAATTAAAATCCACCAGGAACCTCAAGTAATGAATGGGGAAGATTCCCTGTATGAGGTAGTTAATTCCCCTACAGGGTTTTCTTCCGGTCTTTCATATGTGTTAAGTTCTATTTTCCAATTTCCAGAAGTAAATGATGTTTCCAGTATGTTTACTTTGCCGGACTGTTAAAATGACTTACAAATTACCAGGACTGGTCCTACTATTATTTCTAACAGAGGTAATGATTTTAAGGTATAGAATTTTCCCACAAGCATAATTTCTTCTGAATTGGTTAATTTTTTAGCTAAGGGCTATACTTATGTACCCCAAAATTGGATTGACATTGTTAAAACAATTATAGAGTTAAAATCTTTTACTAGAAAACTAAACTTTCAGGTTCTTTTTGGTAATTGTACAAATTCAGATGTAGCACAAATATTTCGTACATCTAGTACATTTAATCCTCCACTTCACCCAGTATTGCAAATGTTTGAATTAATGTGTGAATTAGATCTTAGATACATGGTAAAGCATGGTATAAGCACTAAGGGTAGATCGGATATTTATCGTGAAGAATGTGAATTTATTAAATACATTCATTCACAAGAAATTCAGGTATGCAAACCTGATAAAGCAGGAGGGTTAGTAGTTTTTGACAACATTGATTATACTGATTGAATGGATCAGTTATTGAGTAATGAAACGTATCAGTTGAGTTCTAGGTCTGAAGTTAACAAGGCTTATAACTTAGTTAAGGGATGTATTAATGACTTGTTTATTGAAGGCCGTATTGATCAAGCTTTGTTGAACTATATGATTACATTATTTCTGATTTACCCATCCTTATTCGGTATACCCAAACTTCATAAAGATCTTATAAATCCACCTATGAGGCCACTTGTGGATAGTCGTGGCTCTCCGACCTATGCCTGTGCCAAGGTTATTGACTCAATGTTACAGAAATTTGTGACTTTGGAAGAACAAGTCTGTAAGGACTCATGGTCTTTTCTTGCTAAAATAAACACCTTGGATTACGTTGATAGCCACAATTTCCTAACAACTGATGTCAAAGACCTGTACACATGTATTCCTCACCAAATTTGCACAGAGTGGGTAGCATTAATGATGTTGAAACATAATGCCCCGTGCAAGGATATATCATTAGTGACAGAACTCTTGGATCTATTTTTTTCTAACAACTTTTTTACATTTAATAACCAATTTTATTTGCCAAAAGTAGGGTTAGGTATGGGCTCCCCATGTGGAGCAAGTGTAGCTAATCTAGTTATGGCATACTGGGAGACTGAATTTGTTTTCAAAGATGAAAATGTTTCCAAATGTTTAGCTTATACACTAGATACCTGGATGATATTTTTATCTTGTTAAAAGGGGACGAAAAGGTAGGATGCGATTTGTTGAATAAGTTTAATAGTTTAACTGAATTTTTACATTTTACGTCTAGTTTTAGTTTGGAAGCCTGATCATATTTAGATATTTGGCTTACTAAAAATAGAGCACTAAATTGTTGCATTGCTAAAATATTCAGGAAAAATACCTATTCCAATCCGTTCCTTCACTTTTCTAGCTGTCACCCCTTTCATCAGAAAAGGTCAGTCATCAAAGGCCAATTGGTTAGGGCTTCACGTATTATTTCCCAGGATGAGGATTTCCAAGAGGAATGTATGTTTTTGAAAAAATTGTTTCTTCACCATGGATATCCAGAATCTTTGTTGGATGCATTAATAGAAGAAGTCAAATTTAAAAGATCAAATTTTACTTTCAAGCCCATTTTGGATAATAGAAGGCCCGAACTTGAAAGCTTAGTGACCCTTGACACATTAGAGCCACCTTTACATAGTGAAATAGTGTCATTTAAAAGGCAACCACTATGTTGTAATTTTATAACTACATTTAGTGTACAAAGTAGTTCTTGTGTGAAAATTATTAAGAAAAACTGGGAACTGTTTAGATGCAATCAGGCCCTGTTTGGTAAATTTGGTAATTCCCAAATATAGTATTTAAATGGGGTAGAAACCTGAAAGACCTTTCAGAAAAACAGTATTCCAAACCTTCTAGAACTGTAGGTATGAATAAGTGTGAGATTTGTAATTTTTGTAAATATATAGATGTGAATAATTCATTCACAGTTAATGGTTATAAATACAGGCTACAAGCAAGGTTTAATTATAATTCAAGTGCTATCGTGTATTTAGCCAGATGTACACAGTGCTCTGCATTCTATGTTGGGAAAACGGAGCGTAGACTCCGAGATAGGATGTATGAGCACTTCTATGCTACAAGTCATAACAAACTTGATAATGCACTAGCTAAACATATATATTCGAATATGAATCATAATTTTACATTTTTAGCCATTGATAGTGTTAAACATGACTTTAGAGGAGGCCCTTTTACTATCAAACTCAAGGAGATGGAATTAAAGTGGCAAATAAAATTGGATGCATGTAATGCTCCTGAATTAAATGAGACATGTTCTTTAAGTAGCATTCTTAAACTCAAGAGTTTACAGAGGTAACAGACTATTTAAGGTTTTGTCATAAAGTATAAATGCATTTAGAGTTTGTACGTTACACAACTGGTTAGTAATGTATTAATCAGTTTGAATGCTTTATATTATATTTAGAAGCCATTTTAGTACATTTTTGTATATAAGTATTGTTTATTAACATATATTTTTGGTAAGGTCTTGTTAATTAACTAATTAGGTAATTGTCCCACGTTTATTTGGTTCAAGTGACTATTTAAATGTTTTCCATTGTGGAGATGTAATTTCTGATGAAGTTTGCTATTGGGCAGATGAAAAGCGCTTACATTTATTTTATTCCTGTATTTTATTAAACCAAGTGTGTTGACTCTATAGCTGTTGGGACTTGTTTGTTTTTTAAATAGTTTCTTGTTTTTCATTATAATTTCAGAGATTTTTGATGTTTCCAGGTTGAGAGGTATGGGGACCTGTGTCTGTGCAGCTGACACATCTAGTGCCACTGGTCACCACATCTGCCTCCCTGCAGAGGGATGGAAGTCATCCTACTGAAGCTTACCTTGAGGGTTCACTGATGGTATCAGTGGCCACCTCAGAGGGGGCAGAGGCTCATCTTCTGGCATCTGTGGACACTTCATGAAGGTACGGGGATCTTCTTGTAAGTGTGGTCCAGAGGACTCTGTAGTCACCCAGCATCAGCTGAAGAGGCTAGTTGTGTTTAAGATGTGACTGTAGCTGGACTCTCATGTAAGCTCAATAGAGCACCTCCTGGCATGGCTGGTGGAGTCGTGACTGGCCACTCCCAACTACTGGGCCAGCAGAAGCAGACCCTATCCATGAAGTCGTCCATAGAAGTTAATGATGTCTGGCTTGGTTATCCTCTGGGCTGGGCTGGCATGCCTCCTGCATCTGGCACTATCCTCCAGCCAGCTGTTCCTTTCCCTTACTTGTTATTTCACATACTTTGCTTGAAGTCCAGCTTCCCAAATCATCAGTTTTCCACTCTCTGTACTGTATGTCAATCTCTCTCAACTGTTTACCCCATCTTATTAATCTATACTCTCTACATATGCATTTTGCATTCATTTGTCTGTCCCTGTTACATTCCTTATTCCCTCTGTCACACAAACTGATCATCATCTTCCCCATCCACCCTTCCTCTTCATATATATATAAACTGGGTGCACGAATTTTGCATTATTTTATACTTATTTTCCTCTTAGACTACAAAAGAAAACCATGAACAAAGAAGGCCTGCAGTATAGCTACTTTTCTGGCTATAGCTGGATAACTTCTAAGTATAGTGTAAAACAAGGTCTGAGCCAAACATAAATTAGGGTCATTAGAGACAGAAAAGGAGCAGTCCTTTAACAGAAGGTAAAGAAAACAACAGTGACCTCACAAATCCCATTATATGTCAATGGCATGGGAATTCAAAGTTACTTCTTATGTCTGGCTTGAGTCATACAAAGTATTATGGGAAAGAGAAAAGGTTGAGGGAGAACAAGATCATGTTGATACATGAAGCCCCATTGGTAGCCATGTTGTGGAAAACAGGCTAAAATTACAAATAAAGCACTTAGAGTGATTTTGAGGTGTTAAAAATAGGTCAGGAAACAAAGACAGAGTGAAAAAACAGATTTTTTTAGTTCTAGGGTAGAGTTTTCCTGAAGTCAAATTTGGAGATAATCTAAACTCAATTGGTGATCAGTTACATATCCCAGGGATAATTTGTGTCAAAAATGAACTTCTGAATGATGTCCTATTTACAGTAATTACAAAGTTTAAGTTGTCATATCTATGATCTCTGCACTGCACTGATGTTCTGTGCAAGCGTGGGAATATTAAGTCATATACGCATGTGCAGTACATCAGACAAGGAGGAAGAACACAACAGCACCATTATGCAAAGGCATTATTTAGGAAAGGTAAGTGATTTTTCACTTAAATAATGTCAGTGTATAATAGCTTTGCCCTCGTGATCAAATCACACCAACCATGGGTGGGTAAATCCCGATGTACCTATACTCACTCGTGGGTTATTGCTTAATTACTTTCTGCGTGCACAGCAGCTGTTAGAAAAAAACACAGCTCAGAGCGAAATGGCATGATTCCACATAGCACTGATGGTGACTAGTCCTATGTAAAACAATTTCATTTGAAATAAATTAATTTGCTCAAAATGTATTTGTATAAACACTTAACAGAAACATCTATTGTTGTTTCTTGCATTAGAGTTCACTTACATACACTTGTTTAAGCCCACTAAGTGCTTTTTTTCAGTTAAACAGGAGAATGTTGTTTGTCACATTGCATTTATCATTTAAAGCCTTAGCAATCTGTGGGAAAGCTTGGCATTTTAAAAGGACACAATGTCCAAGCTACTGCAGATTACAGAAACTGAAGAATGGACAGAATTTCTAGATTATTCTTTCCATCAGGATGCCGGTAGTGAGGGAATTGATGTTTATTTAATATTAATTAGCAATTTAAATTCACTTAAAAATTATGCTGGAGTACTGTCCCAGTAAGATGACTCAGTCACATTCACACAGCTTTTAAATTAAGGGAACAGGAATTACACTTGTATCTAAAAATATATATACCCTTCATGAGCAGCTGTTCGTCAGATTGTCTTGCTGCCTATGTTGTGTGTGTGTGTGTGTGTGTGTGTGTGTGTGTGTGTGTGTGTGTGTGGGGGGGGGGAGGTATCTATGTGCGTGATCTCATGAGCAACAGCACTACAATATAGGCTGAAAATACAGAATAAATTAAGGAGTTAGAATATAAAAGAGCTGGGGCAAAGATGTGACGAAGTCTGCCATAGATGTTGTTAGTTTTGAAGCTGCCATAAACATCAATTTCATTGCATTTATTACTGGGCTTAAATGCTTTTTGAGTTTACTTAAGTAATTCTAATTTTCAGCCCTCACATTGTACAGTTATTACACATTAGGAAGAATATTGCTTGTAGAAGCAATTGTAAATAGAGAAGGTAGTGGTTACCACTGACCACAGACACTATAATCATAAAGTATTATAATAACTGGTAATTCTTAATAAACCGTATGAGTGAGCTTTCCAAAACTGCATCAACCTGCTATGTTATTGTGTGTTTGATATGGATTCTAAATGGCATATCACAGCACAGCACACTGCGATAATACAGCATTTCATGCTAGTATTCAACTACTTTGGCTCAAAACATATCATTTGTGCACAAAAATGAAGAAAGAAGAATAAAGTACACTGAAATGAGAACTTTCTGTACACACACTGGTTGAAATCTTAACAAGTTTTACTAGTGTGTACCAGTATAGACATTACAATAACTTACTTTAAACTTTACTTCCACCAAACCCTACTTATGTCAGTTATTTTGTGCATTTTAGTTATTTCCATGTCTTTTGACCACTTATGGTCCTTTTTTCAGCAGCAGTCTAGAACACAAGAAACCCACTACATCAAAAAAGTACAACAAATAATAAAACACTGGGTACATGGGATGACACTTCCCTCTGTTAATCTGATAATCTGCCAAGCAGATTAAAAACTATTAATCATTCTGTGTATGAAATGTATGTGGTTGTACTAGATGCACAGCATGCAAATATGTTGTTAATTTTTTAGTTATATCAATGGTGTTCCCTTTAGTTGTAAAGGACATTTTACTTGTGTAACATCTAATGTTATTTATGTTCTTAGATGCTCCTGAAGTTTATATAGGTGAAACTAAGAGAAGTTTTAAACTGAGACTGCAGTAGCACATTAGAGACATAAAAATGGAAAAAGTTGCTAGTCCTGTTGCCATGCATTTTAAGTTGTTTCACAATAGCAATCCAGACTCTCTGCAAGCCAGCATCCTAGAACAAGTTAATTGGGGTGTTGGCAACTCTGAGTTTAAGAATAAACATCATTTGTTGTATAAAGAAAAGTATTTATATTTTAAAATACAATACTTTAAGTCCTTGTGGACTTAATACTGAATGTTCATGGAAACTTTTGATATAATTGTTTTCTAAGTATAATAGAAATACAGTATTTAATGTTTTAGATATTAATTAATTAGTTAAGGGTGGCCACGGTGGTGCAGTGGTTAGTGTTGCTGCCTCACAGGAAGAGGCTCTCCAGTTCGATCCTTGGCTGGGGCTCCTTCTGTGCGGAGTCTGCATGTCCTCCCTGTGGTCATGTGGGTTTCCTCCGGGTGGTCCAGTTTCCTCCCAAAGACATGCTGTAGGTGGATTGGGCACACTAAATTGGCCCTAGGTGTGAGTGCATGCCTTCTGTGGAAGGTTGGGCACTGGGCTGGCAACTCAACACTGCAAAACTCCACTGCCAATCATGAGTGGACAGTGATCTGTTGTGGCAACCCCTAACCAGGAAAAGCCGAAAGAAGAAGTTAAGTGCTTTATAATTTATAGTTAATGTTTGTATAAAATGACACTGTTTTTTTCCTTACTGATGTACTCCTAGAAAGCATTTCTTGCCAAAGCGCTAGAGACTTGAGACGTTCTTGTTAATAAAGTGCAAGCTGGTGATTTTTATATTTTTACTGGCCTTTTTGTCATATTTTCATACCTTTGGGACTTTTCTTGGTGTATTTTTATTACTTCCACCAAACCCTATTTTTGCTGGTTATTTTGTGCATTTTATTTATTTCCATGTCTGATGACCACTTATGGTCCTTTTTTCAGCAGCAGTCTAGAACACAAGAAACCCACTACATCAAAGTACAACAAATAATAAAGCTCTGGGCAACATGGGATGACACTTCCCTCTGTTAATGTGATAATCTGCAAAGCAGATTAAAAACTATTAATCGTTCTGTGTATGAAAAACAAAAAAGAGTTGTGCATCTGTATATGCTTTACCAATATATGGTGTCCATTAGTTAGACACATACCTCTCAACTGTACAGATTTTTGCAGAATGTTCAGATGTTTTCCTCATATTTTTGGTCTGTTGTAAAGCTGTGGTTTTCTAGCAAATTATTTGCAAGTCATTGAAGACTGAAAACAGAAAACAATGACAGCCATTTGTGTTTTACACTTCATACCCTTCAGAAAATTTATGCGGATGTAAAACCTGTCATTCTATCAACTTTCTAAGTTTATGAAAGCAACATTTAAAAATTGTCTCTATGGGCCTTTGTACCCCTGTTATTTATGGCTTTGTCCAGACTTCTTGATCTAAGAGGTTGAGAGGTACGGACATAAGCTTACCAAATCACTACAAATGCTTCTAACCCAGTAACTGCATTTGTCGTTTAATATAATGCAATATTTAGAAATGTCACAGTTTTAGAGCAACAGGTGATGAGTAATATGTCTCAAAACCAAGGGTCAAAGAATTTAAAGTCCTATAAGTTTGCTCTAGTGACAGCCTCAAGAATAAACAGGTCTCTAAAGTCATTGCAACATGACCAAAGCAATGAAATGGAGTAACACAAATGTCACATTTGTATACACACATACACACACGCACTCACACACACACACACACACACACACACACACACACACACACACACACACATGTGCATATCCCTCAGTCTAATTAGTGTGTGGGTATCAATCTTAAATAACAAATTAAAGATGAAGCACAAGTAACATCATCCTCGCTTGCTAACAATGAATGCTTCATACAGTTAACTCGTTCCATCCAACTGGGCTCTAAAGTTTGCATTGTAACTTCCAATGGGCGGTGCCTAAGCTTTTTGATATAATCAAATTATGCCCTCACATTGCAAACAAATGTTCATATCTCTAGCGCCACAGGTGCTACTAAAAAGTATAACTGGCAAACTCATCAGAGCAAACCATTTTTATAGGTGCAGTATTCTTAAGGTTCTAGGTCTTACACTGGACTTTATAAGTCATAGTAACAATTACATTTGTAAAATTTTGTAAGCAATTTACAGTATCTCATCAACCATTCAAGTTACACACATTTTTTTCATCCAGCTGAGAGCTTTCATATGAGGCTAAGTAGTTGTGTCTGTGCTACTTGGCTGTTGAAACATTTAGAAAAAACATGAAATATATGACAATATAAATACATTTTATATGAGCAACAATTAATATATCTTTATCTGCACTAGACAGGGGTCAAATGTCAATACAGCTGTGTTTTGCCACTGTGTGAGCTTTAAAATGATTATTATTAATGCAGATGTGAACAAGCAATATTTGATGCCTAGAGGCATCAGTACACTGCAGGAACAAATGGAGGGGCTGTTCAGCTGTAATGATGCCAACATGCAAATCAAATTCTTTTCCATAACTAATCATGGAGGTTGAGTTTAAATATGCAATGACAGCTGTAACAAAAGGACTAGCATTCTCGTACACAAACACAGAATGCAAAATATAGTTGAATAAAACTACATTTGGTTGTATTCTGACATGCAACTAAGTTATTATATTTTCAAAGATACTTTGACAAACCCCGAACCATTTTAAACACTATTTAGCTTGCTTGTCAGAAATTCAGTAAAGAAAAGTGGAGATCTTCAAACACACAGGCAATATTAGTGACAATAGTGATTTACAGTGAGAGGTAGAAGATAAGACTGAGCCAAACTTTTCTGTAAGCAGCATGCATTATTTCAGTTGTATGTTTAATTACTTCCTCTTCTCTTCAGCGTTATGTTCTTTTCTCTAATTTCCTTTGCAGTGACTGAGGACCACAAACAGGGACACCCACTTCAGGTGTGATGAATGCCGTCCTCACCAGCAGGGTACTTATATAATGTGCATTATTGCAATGTACAACTGCAGTTCTAGTTGTAACATACATGAATAATGATCTGTTTTAATTTTTTTTTTATATTTCTGTTTATCTTCCTCATCCTTCTACACACCCATCTGTGGGACAGGGAGAGGAAGGGTGACAGGGACATGTGCCTGTGCCAGCTGACACATCTGGTGCCACTAGTTACCATGTCTGCCTCTCTGCAGAGGAATGCAAGTCATCCTACTGAAGCTTACCTTGAGGGTTCACTGGTGGTATCTCTAGCCACTTCAAAGGGGGCATAGTCTCCTGTTCTGGCATCTGTGGCCATCTCATGAGGGTAAAGGGATCCCCTTTTGAGAGTGATCCAGAGGACTCCTCTACGATTACCCAGCATCAGTTGAAGAGGCTAGCTGTGTTTAAGATGTGACTGCAATTTGACTCCCATGTAAGCTCAATAGAGCACCTCCTGGCATGGCTGATGGAGTCATGTGACTGGCCAGTCCCGACCACTGGGCCCACAGAAGCAGACCCTATCCATGAAGTTGTCCATGAGGTTAATGATGTCTTGGTGGGTTATCCTCTGGGTTGGGCTGGCATGCCTCCTGTATCTTGCACTATCCTCCAGACAGCTGTTCCTTTCTCTTACTTGTTATATTACATACTTTACTTGAAGTCCAGCTCCCCACATCATCAGCTTTCCACCCTCTGTATGTGTAGCTCCCTCAGCTGTTTACCCCATCTTATTAGTCTAGGGTCTATATTATTTCTTCGACATCTTAGGTTGTCGAATGCTCAATGATCGAAACCTAAGTGTCAGTTTCAAAATCGCAAATGATGATATAAGCAAATTCTTTCCTCGGGAAAGAATTTGCTGGTCTGTTTTTGGGGATTTGCCCTTTCCCCAATGTAGAGAGATCTCAGAGTTGGTATATTTAGTTAGGGGAGATGTGGGGGCGAAGCCCCCCACTATATTTAGGTTGAAATATTGATTTTATTTCTGGACGGCACAACTGCAGCAATTTACCTTGCAGCCATTTTCTAGGAATTCTGCCACTATGCCAGCCTGGCTAAGCAGCTATGGATGCCATTACATCATGGAATCATTGATATTTTGTGTTGTACCACTGTGAAGTGAATGCTTATGAGCACCTTCCAAGTCTTTAAAAAGGCAAGTGACAGTATAAAAACACCCACTAGTTTGAAGCACTTACATTGCTTGTTGACCACAAGTGTACTTTATATTTTATACATGTACTTTGTTTCTCCATTATGTGTCTTTGTTGATGGTTAAGTAGTGCAAAAATAATAATGTGAGCTGCTGAATGGATTTTGCATTATTTTCTACATCAAAAAGCAACAATTGCAATCATGTAACATTTTAGGAGAAAATATAAAGCACTGTTGAGGTAGCTAAATTGTTATCCTAAAAATAAATAAGTACACTGAAGCTTGCATATGGAATATCTAGGACATAATGCCACAAGCAATGTTCAGTTTAATTATTCTTAGTATATATAACTTTCTTCTGGTAGGTCAAAGATGTAACACTTCACAACAAAGCATCATGCATTATATATCATCAGTACTAAAAGTTTAAAACAATAATGAGTTCTGACATGACCAGTGTATATAATGTAGTATCGCTTTACTGTTTTGTAATTAAAATATGCTGCAATATGAATTTTACAACTGAGTTTGCCCTCTTCCAGTTCAGGAAAGAACATTATTAATTGCTAAACTGCAAATCTTATATTGCATATTAATTCTGTTTACCAAAAAAAGGCTTATTACATACACACACACACACACACACACACACACACACACACACACACACACACACACACACACACACACACACAAACTGGTTTTGCCCCACTGAAGCATGCTGGGGCACTTGCCCCAGCTGTGAAATACTGTGCCATGTTTAGTGGCAAAAATCTGAGACAGTATATAAAATCAGGGATAGCTGGGAGGCATGGTTCACTGTGCACCTTTCAACCCTTTCAACGTCTTTGTTAAAAAATTCTTAACACAGACAAAATATCACAGGGAAGATACCGCAAATTATGGAAAATGTTATATATTACTCTAATTAACTGAATAGTTAATAGAACAAGAGGTTTAGAATCAACATACCTTTTCTAAATAATCAGAAGTAGAAGGTGTAACCTCTTGTCATTACTGACTTGCCTGTGGTTGTCAGTGATTTAAAAGAAAACCAGAGACAGGGCAAACTTCTTTTGAGGTTTTTTGCACTCGCCAAAACTGCCTTTGACAAATCAGCCTGAATCTATTAAAACTACAAGGTCTTAAATTTAAAAGGCTACATCTTTGTTGCAGTTTCAGATATTATTACAAAACTTGCCACTAATAAAAGGAAATTCAGCTACAAAACACTCTTTTGACTGCAATTCATACCTTGCAGTTTCCAGTTTAGCACACTTCGGAATTTCACTCGACAGGTTTAGCCACATATACCACTGCACTATATCCATGATATGTTACCACTGATACACATATATTCTGAGATTAATTAAACTTGGCCTTTTTTGCAGAGATACCAGACTGAAACAACAAAATCCTCTGAAAGCTTGGATTCATTAACTTTATATAAAATAGGTCATATATCAGTTCCTAGTAGTTCACAATTAAAAATTAAGAGAATTTTAATAGGACATCTGTGTACAAAACACATACATAGTAACCCAGTGGTATGTACTCCTGACTGGGAAGGCATCACATTAATATAATGGCCATGTTGCATAGCAACAGGTACTGCCCCCCCATGTGATTCTGTAACAGCCATTTTCTTTCATATATCACCTGCCACCAAAAAATGATACCCACATTCTGTATACTCCTGATGTGTCATTTAAGAAGAGAATGAAAAACAAACAGTAATGTATTTCTTCTTCCTGCTATGGGTAGTCCCATCCCCCTTATTTATGGATATAAAACCTAAATGAAGAAAATATATACAAGTGTATTGTTCTGTGGGCAGTGTATATTGTTACCACTATTCACAGACCTGCCTGATTCATAGCTAGAAAAAGTATAAGAACATCAAATCTGAATAATGAACTTTAATTTGAAAGTTTTGGACAGTAAGCTCTAACCCCACCCCCCACAACAAGTAACAACAATGATCACTCTAATGTGATCAGTCTCAACCTGCGATTTACTTTCTTCCACCAATTGCATACAACTGTCAACCTTCCATCTCCATAATGTGGAACTCTACCTCTCATAGCATGGAGCAAAAGTAGAAAATGTGGAACACAGGAACATCTGCTAATATTGTCAGTTAGGAAGTTCACACCATGGTTAATAATATTTTTTCACACTTGCTAAAAATTGCTTTGATAAGGTAATATGATTCAGTATTATTAGCCATGGCTATTTATAAAACATATGATAATGAAAGTGTGTCAGATCTCTTAAGTGAGGAACAGTGTGGAACATGGAATATTAAAAATTCCAAATGAGGAATATTCTTCATTCTGAGGTGTAGCTGAGAGCTATGCTTCCTTTCATCTCTAAACAGACAGTCACTTCTAGTGACCAGCTGTGATTGCCAAAAATGATAAAAGACAGCCATACAGATTTATGGCTCTGCAAAAGGTTAAGGGTGCTATGACTGGGAATGATACTCCTCAACTGCTCCTGATTTTGAAGAATGTCCCTGTCTGATGTTGCCTCATAATTTTTTTCAGTGGGGGAAAGCCACCCTGTACCCCCAAGTGGGGGAATACCCACCACACTCCCAAAATTTTATATGCCAACTACAAGATCACACAACAGTGGAAAAAAGACAAGCTCTACTATCAATGAAAGTGGTTTAGGCAAACTGCCTTCAATTAATGTGCATTTGCTGAAACTGCTTACGATGGAATGACATGCTCCCAGTTTTAATTTATGTGCATTCACTGCCAGTCTGACATTTTGCATTATATTCATTTTCTACTGTAGGTTCTGGGGGAACTTCAGCAGAATATGCTTAGTACAAGAATGGCCTATAGTACTTCTTTACTGAGCTACCCTTACGTCACAAGTAAAAATACTGTCTACATCTCTTGAACACACAAGTTTTTATGTCATTGGACTTATAACTCCTGTAGAGTGCATTAACAAGAAGGCAAACAGCTAAGTTCATATTTTATCTGATGGTCACATTATATTATTGAGAGAAATGTGCCATAATAGTTTGTATGGTTACAGAGGAATGCTTCTTTATTGCTAGGTGTTACCAGTTGTGTTATGCAAACAGATGGATATAATAGTTTTATCATTTATTTCATATAAATAAATAGTCTGCATTTTTTCAAGGTGACGTTATTATCATAATCATACAATCTGTGTGTTGATATGAAATGAGAACATCAAACAATACTGCTTTCCAGGGGAGAATGATATTTTCTGTGATGTTGTATGCTTTAGCAAAATGTTCATATTTAGGTGCTCTGACAGACATCTCCATTTCTGAGATTCTCTTGTCAAGTTTTCGTAAAAGCTATTGGGCTGTGAAAAACAAAGTGAAAGTAGGATTATCAAATGGTCTTGTCCAAAAAAATTGCTAAGGATATCTTAATGAAGAAAAGAGAGTTCTTATTTGAACTTAGGACAGAATTTAGGCAGAAATGTATTTTGTGAAATGACAGAGTGAATCTTTTATAAAGAACCAGCTGAAAACAAATTGTGTAGCTTTCAGTTCTCTTCAGACTAAAATCAACAAAAGTTACAAAAAATAAAATATATATATATATATATATATATATATATATATATATATATATAGTTGTGATTTCAGACCGCATAAATTCACTACCAGTATTCAGGTCCAAAAGTTGACCAAAGACACTGAAATATTTAACTCATCAATATAAACATCATCTCCCATCTTAGAATCAAACTTATTTTTAAAGGAAGTCAAATCTGGAGATAATCGAAACTCATTTGGTAGCCAGTTCCATATCCTAGGGATAATTTGAGTCAAAATTGCACTTTGTAATTACTGAAAATAGGACATTATTAATAAGTCTAAATTGTCATATCTATGATGTCTTATATTATTAGTCATTGAAATAGTGAAAATAGCTTGAAACATTTCAACTTATTGTTTTATTCAAAAACAGAATGGATATAAGTTTCAAAACGTTGAATTAAACTATTTTCATGCCTCATAGATAATACTCTGAATATCCTCCCACTTAGTGAGAGTGCTCATTTTCTTATTTATTTAACGTTTATATACTGGGAAAGTTCGACTTGGAACAAAGCCAATTTTCAGCTGAGGCCAGGGAGAAATGCTCCAGATGCATGTCTTTGACACGTAGTAGGAAACACAATACTGGCTTATGGAATAAAAAGAGAGTCATATCTAATGTTAAGCGCTTTTCATTTACTGCATTAGTAAACTTCATCAGACAAAATCAGTATAACTAATTCACAACAGTTAAATAGTTTAAATTTTGGCACCCTTTTTCTAAAACAAGAAATGACATCACAAACCTAAAGATTATGCTACTTCCCCCATTGCATGTACCATTATTCATGAGTAAATGAATATTCACGTATATCACTAAACATTCCAAATACAAACAATATATACAACTGTATAAATTAAAAATTATTATAAAGTGCCTAAGATATCAAATTGTGTGTATACATTTATATAAATAAAATATTAATTTTAAATGAAACCTGTCATTGCCAAAGCAGCCTTTAGTTACTTAAAGCTTTCAATTTTAAAATGTTGTTAATACTGCAACGATCATTAAGTCCAGGCCATGCATAAGAATGAAGCATGAGCTGCCATATAACTTCTGCCTTTTCCAGTTGTAGTTCCCAGGGATCACCTCTATCATTACCAAGCATTTGCTGCAATATTGCAAATCTAAAATAATGACCGTGTTGTTCATGCACATGTTTAGCTAGTGCATTATTTAACTGATCTTTCCTTATTGCATACATGTGCTCATAAATTCTTTCCTTGAGAGACCTGGTGTTTTTTTCCTATATAAAATGCTGTGCAGAGTTAACATGCTGCCACATATATTACCCCTTAGAACTACAATTAAATTTGCCCTTAATAACATATTCTGTGCCCTTTATCTGTATGCATTGGACTTGATGTATGTGTCTACAAGGGTCTATGTTAAATGTTCGAACATTACATGGTCAAGACCAAATGTTCGACATTTGGATGTTCGAACATAAAAAAAAAAAAGAAAACACAGAAAAAAACTCTTTAACAGTGTAGACAGGGGGCAAGCCCCCCTGCACCCCCCACACCCCCCATACTTAAATATATCAACTCTGAGACCGCACTTCAGTGCAGAAAAGGGAAATTCTTCCTATCTGCACCATGCGGTGCTGTTGAAAGTCTGTCTTCGAGCATTCAAAATTTTGAACGTTTGGTGTCGACCATGTAATGTTCAAAATTTTGAGCGTTCGAAGATTTGACAGGTACCCGTCTACAATAATTGCACATTCCACATTTATTCATAACACCTACTGATTCATTGGCCATACAGCTTGTCCTGCCATTCTCCAATAGATTTTTAAAATTACTTGCTCTCCTTTCCACCATTTTAAAACCATGACACAATTTTGTTCTAATATTCAAATCCTCATCCATAAGTGTTCAGTTTTTTATCATAATAGCCTTAATTTTTTAAAAATGTGTATTAAATGTTGTTATAAACAGTGCAGCATTGTCCAGGCGGTGTTCACTCACATCTAAGGGTATTGGGTAATTGTTATATCATAAAATAGGTGCAAAATGACCATTTGATCAGACCAGGTCTCTCAAGGAAAGAATTTATGAGCACATGTATGCAGTAAGGAAAGATCAGTTACATAATGCACTAGCCAAACATGTGCATGAACAACATGATCATTATTTTAGATTTACAATACTGCAGCAAATGCTTGGTAATGATAAAGGTGATCCCTGGGAACTACAATTGGAAAAGGCAGAACTTATATGGCAGCTCATGCTTCATTCTTATGCATGGCCTGGACTTAATGATCTTTGCAGTATTAACATCATTTTAAAATTGAAAGCTTTAAGTAAATAAAGGTTGCTTTGACAATGACAAGTTTCATTTAAAATGAATATTTTATTTATATGAATGTATACACAATTTAATATCTTAGGCACGTTATAATAATTTTTTTAATTTACACAGTTGTATATATTGTTTGTATTTGTTATATTTGGAATGTTTAGTAATATACATGAATATTCATTTACTCATTTGTACATGCAATGGGGGAAGTAGCATAATATTTATGTTAGTGATGTCATTTCCTGTTTTAGAAAAAGGGCACCACATTTTCAACTATTTAACTGTTGTGAGTTAGTTATACTGATTTTGTCTGATGAAGAAGTTTACTAATGCAGTAAATGAAAAGCACTTAACATTAGATATGACTCTTTCTTTATTCCATAAGCCAGTATTGTATTTGCTTTATAGTAGTTTATGCATTTCATTTTGTTTATCACACGTGGTAGGAAACTGGAGCAGCCAGAGGAAATCCATACGAACTCAGGGAGAACATGCTGATGTAGGTCATAATGCCCAGGTCTATTATACTCATACTGTAACAACTCAAGTAAAGCTCTCAGAAAAGATTTACTCAGAATGGAAATAACACTAATAGGCCTACATTTTTTTAAACTCATTTTGTCCCTCTTTTTCTATATAGGTATAATTAATGGCTTTTTCCAAGAAGTAGGTACTTAGCAGTTAATCCAGCGTGTTATACACTGGGTGTAAAACAGGAGTAGGGTATCAAGTACACAATGCAGCAAAATTGCAGGAATTTCTGCAAGAACTGTTTTCAAACTTGCATACAGCAAGGCAAAAAAAAAAATGACACAGAGAGCTATTTTTTCAGGAAAATTCAAAATTCCTGCCTCGTTGTCTTTGGAGCTAGAAGCCCAATTTCAATGTTGTTTTATAGATACACATGCCAGTAAAATTCCCTAAAAGTTTCAAAAATAAAGGCTGAGCCATTTTGGAACTATATGAATTTAAATCAAAGAACTAAAATAGCCCAAAACAAACACTATTCTGAGTACAGACCTAAGAGGTTAATATGATATTTCAACTGTCACTATGAAGGCATTTTACACTGCGGTGGTGGTGCTGCGGTAGCGTTGTCACCTCACAGTAAGACGTTGTCCTGTTCTTCTGTGTGGAGACATGCGTGAATGGGCATACCTTTGTTGAAGGTTGTGCATCAGGGCTGGCAACTCGGCATGTAAAAATCTACTGCCAATCATTAGCGGACCGGAGTTCCGCTGTGGCGACCCCTAACCGGGAAAAGCCGAAAGACACTACTACTATGAAGGCATTTTAGTGTACATTTTAGTCTTCAATTTTCCATGATTCATCTGGAGTTGTTTGAACAACAGGAAGTTATAGTTATAAAGTATGGTAAATTTTTGTTGGCTTTCTTTTTGTGTTCTGAGTTTTACTGCTTTTTTGGCAGTGCTTGGGCAACTTCAGCAATTAATTTCTGTGCATTTTCTATGATAATTTCAGGGTACTGACATAATTTAAACTATAATATTGGTTAGAGTATATTGCTTCATTTCTGTGCCACTTTGTAGTTATGTGCATTAGCAAACTTTCTTCTGGCTTAGTAGTGGTTGCTGATTCTTTGCAATGTGCATTTTGTCCCAAACTGCTTGTCCCTATAGTGCTTTCCATATGAGATATTTTCAGAATGACATGCATAGTTCATGTTGAATTTTTCATTTTTTTTGTTTATTTCTAGTGTTCTGTCAGCCCATTCAACTTTCTCTATGTTTAGTTCACTGTTATGTTCACCTCTTTTTGGGATCTTTACAGTCTGTTGTATTAATTGAGAAGGTTCCGCTCTATATAGATGAGTTTGCATTGGTTGTAACTTCAGTCAGACAAAACAAAGCATATGAAAAAGCTTCAATCACTTAAAAAGAAAAAAAAAATTGCATGAGGACAAGAACTCAAGCACATTCCATGTAGCTTTGCCTGCTACACCATTTTTATTTATGTATTCTAAGTCCCGAATCGCACAAGCTCAGAGAAGTTTGAAAAGCCCCACATCTTTGTATCACTGCTGGCTGACTAATACAAACTACACTGGGAGTGATTCTCAACAGCTGAAGTGACGGAAGGGGTGCAGCTCAGGGAAGTATACTCAGCTTAAACTGGACCTGTTACACATGCATGAGACACATCTCCCTTAACGAAGCGTTCCTCGCAAAGCCTGATCGTGTCTAGCTCTTCCATAATCCTGATCCTAACCATAAAACATTCCAATCAGACCTGGTCCTTAAGTCTCCAATCGCTCCCTCAATCAAAAATCCTCTTCCCCACCTATAGCCAGCTTTAGGCACCAGCGAACCTTGCGGTCGCTGGGGGCCCCCAACCACAACAAGTTATGTTATCCTGATATTTTGTAACATGTCTATCAAACCAACAAAAGCTATGAAACCAGGTGGATGATCTCCTTTAAAATTCAAAGATATCTCTGGTTATAGTAACAGTATTTTATCAGGTAACAGGCTTCACAATTCCATTAAATATTTTACCACTGATGTAGTGCCACAAATCCTACTGGTGGACATTATTTCCACTAAAATTAACAACATAGCCAGCATTAGGTACCTGCAATACCCGTGGCTGCAGGGGGGTCCTTTAGTCATCCTTGACTGTGTGGGGGCCCCACAAAAGCTGCTGCTGGATGGGGAAAAATACGGATTAAAAATGTATTTATTTCATGGTTATGGTCCTTAACCTCAACATGGCAGTGATATGACCCTTTTAGGATAAAGCTGATAATAGACAGGAGCAAGATAAGCACTAGAGAGATCAATAGCCCAGAGTAACCGATCTCACTGCATACCTTCCTCAAGGATAGTTTTCTCTTTCATGGAGTTTTTTTAAATACTGGCAGGACACCCGATGCTATAACTCTCAACTTTGCCAAATAATTCATCTCGGTGCCAAAAATAATAGCAGAATAAAGTCTCAAAATCAAGAATACACTTTAAATATTACTCTAATTCACTTAAAAAGTTAATACAATAACAGCTATTGCATAAACATGCACTTTTTGGACAATAGGTATAAAACTGATGTCTGGCTTTATTGACTGTAATTCTGAATGATTTACCAGCAAATAAAACTTTTCATAAAAGACAGAGCAAAATTATGGGCAAAATCAGGGAAGGTCTATGAAATCAGAGACAGTAACATACATGCATTGCTCCTCGATGAGGTAAATAAAAGTGACTTATCCCGCTGCTGTTTGATGACTGCTAAATAGCAGTCATTGATGTGGTGAGGAGTATCAGTGTTGCACAATGTATTGCTATTTGCTGAAATAAGTACAAGGTTAATATTGTTATGGCTTATACTTCTTTGTGTCTTTGTATAAAATATCACTGATTTTTATCTGTGTACACACCCAGTAATGCTAGGACACATATTTTTATTCTTGGGTATCAGTAAAAAATACAGCTAACAAGTAATTATATTTCAAAAGTAAGGCATAAAATATATCATAAAACATTTAGACACTTAATTCTTCTAGGATTCTGGTGGCCCATACTCTCTAGACTGTATAAATGGATACAGGAGGCTCTCAATCATCCTTGACCGTGTGTGGGGGGGGTGGTCTCACAAAAACTGTTTCTGGTTGGGGAAAAATGAGGAGAAAAACATGTATTAATTTTCCGATTATGCTCTTTAACCTGAACAGGGCTGTGGTATGACCCTGTTAGAACAAAGCTGATAATGGCCACTGCTGTCAACTACACCCATTCTAAAATCAGCCATGCTTAGATGTGTGTGTACAGAAAACTACTTTAGCTTATGTGTCTGTGTGTGGGGGGCTGGGGATTGTGTAGTTATTACTCAATTTTCATCACTGTAAAACCTTAGAGGTGTGCACAGGAGATCAGTATAATTTATGTTTGGCCTAAGGATAGTGTGGTTAATATAAAAAATAGTTGGCTCCAATATAGCACACCACCAGCTGTGAATCAAATATTTAATAAATGCACACAGTATTTAGTGCTTTCATCTCATAACAAGTGAGACTTCATCAGAATACATTCATCCAAAAGTCAAGTATTTATATTTTTACAAGTTTATTAGTGTTGTGAATGTTATAGTATGGTTAATGTTTGTTTTACTTTTCTGACAGACCTCACAAGTGTACAAACAAGGTTACTACAACTTCTGTAGAGGCAGTGCACTGCCTAGGAGCAATGAAGTAGAATACATTACTGTAGTTATCTTTTTTTTACTTTCTTCACAATCATACAGCAAGGAGTGTATACTGGTGGCTGTCTTTGGCAGCTATGGGTGAGGAGTGAGGAGGCATGCTATGTACATGTATGTCAGCATTTTCTTGAAATACATGACTGTGGCAGTTTGTACATCTGCTTTCATCCCAATCTAGCACCAGTGGGATACATAGGTACTGACTGTCTTTTTATGGGGGGAGGTTAGGGAGGCAGGCAGTGTTCTGGGACAGACGTGTATCCTCACAATAACTGGCTTGTTAGCTTATTATGGGCTACTATTTTGTCAGCTTTGACCATTTAGCCTTCAGCAGAACTTAATACCTTCCTCAAAAGACAAAAAATAAAAATAAGACTGAAATTATTTTCTTACTCATGATTTTAGTTTAGGCCACCATTGGATTAAAAGGTTGGGAAAATGCTTTAAAGTGCATCCCAGAGCATCTATAACTCTATGGCTTCATGGACCCTGTCTTTTTTTGTGCTATTTCCTAAAGGATTACTATTGTGCTGTATTGGTTAGGAAAGGTGTGCTGAAAGGATGTCAGGAAAATTAAAGCTGAACAGAAACACTGAATTTCTACCTTTGATCATAATTTTTGTTTATGCCATCATTGGATGAAAAGGTTCTGTAAAAAGGAAAAAAAAACTTAATGAACTTCTTAGCATATAGAAAGTTATGGTGTTTTGAAAAAGCTGAAGAATAAGGCAAAATGTGAGAAAAGAAAGAAAAAAAGTAATGTGCATTGTATGGGGAGCCCGACATGGGGGAAAACAGAGGGGAGGACTGGGAGGGTATGTCTGTGTGGGAGGTCTGAAACAGTAGGCCTAAGGTGCCATTTCACTCAAGTCTAGACAGTTACATAGAGTTGTTGTGACATACCATTGTTGCAACTAAATGCTAGTAACTATGAATGTCCCTTTGTGAGATGGGCCAACATAGTGTGGTACACTGACCTATTGTAATGCAAGAGCATTGTAGCTACAGGTCAGACTGTGTGTGCTACTTCTAAAAGCCTGCAGCATGAACTAAAAGGTTACTTAAGAGGGGTGTCAGTGGCAGGGTGATACTTACACTGGAAGTGCCTAGAGGCCCCCAACTTAAAATTTGCCTGGGGCCCCCAAAATGCTAACACCGGCCCTGTTAACCCCACCTTAACTGTAAACTCCCAATTTCTTTGTAAACCTAAACCTAAAATCTCCTTCCCACTCCCTAACCCTAATGTCCTGATTAATCCATAAACCTAAAATCACCAGCCCACTCCCCAGCCATAAAGTTATCAATTACTCTGTACGACACTTCTCTTCCCCCTTCATAATCCTAATATCACCTACCCAACTCCCCTTCCCTGCTTACTTATTCTGCGAGCACTTCCCCCCACTTCCTCTCCTAGGACATGAGTAGTTAGCATGATGTAGCTGATTGGCTGAGCTCATATTCGAGTCACAGCATGAGCAGCTGTTCACACAGGCTACAAGCCACTTGAGTCGCTGGCTGTGAGGTAGTAGAATTTGAGTAGCTGCCTCTAGAGCAGCTGTAGTATTCCCGCTTAAACCCTGTTCAGTTTATATCTGACAAAGGGTATCGAAGCTGGAGAAGGTTACAGCCTCAAGTTCTAAAGTAATTGACTGATGTTAATAATATCAAGTATTCCAGTATGTTGCACAGTGATTGTATGCTTCAGCCATATATGCTGATTAATTTTCATCATCTGACATTTTAACTTAGGTGTTTTTGTAACAGATCTTTAGGCATTAGGGATTTAGCAGTGCTCTCTCTGAACTGCGGAATAAATAAAAAGCCCATTAGCTAAACATTCTCCTATTGTGTTTATTTTGAGTTGACTGTATTAGTTATACTTTGTATAACACTCTTTTATGTGCACATTATATTGATTAGCTTAACTCTGTGAATGTAGTTCCATTTGTCTTGTGGCTCAAATCATAGCTTAAAAAATTATCAGTTTGGACTGGTCTGCCTGTAAAGTTAAGAAATGCTAAGTAAGTCAGTGTCGCTCTCCTACTTTGAACACAATAGAAGAGTCTTTGTGTGTTCTGCTCAAGTAGCTTTATTCTATACAAACACATCACTATAAAGGTTTACTGACTTTAACTTAAGTAATTTATATACAAACTAACAACTACGATCATGCATGCTCTCACTCTGGCTGCTCTTACAAAATGGCACTAGGGAGTGCACGTGTCTGTAAACTACATGTGCATGTACATCCTTAAGATACTTCTTAAAGATACAGCACACTTCACTTGCACTCGGATCTGCATCCTCCCTCTTTGAGAAATGGATCATACAACGCTATGAGTCTATTTAGCATGCAGAAATCACAGGTAATTCTTTGTCAAGCATTATACAATAGTAAGTATGCATATACATACAATCAAGTCCACGTTGCTGTGTATTTCACACTGGGCTTAGATATTCACCCATATCATATGACCTAAAACTTGGAATAAGATTTAGAAATTGGAGCTGTCTCTGTAAAATGTCTGACCTGTGGAATGTTCGGAACATTTTCTGGAATAGAATCAGAATTTTGAACACACTCTGGTATGGGAACAGTGTCTGATTCACTCTTAGATTTGGAGTCTACATCACAGAAACAATATTATGATGGTGATGATGATTCTGGTACAGGAAGATGTCTACAGTTCCTCCTATACTCCACACCCTTGGAGTCTACCAGGTAGGATCTCGGCTCAGCACAGATGCCTCTAATCTGTCCAATTCAATCAAAACCTTTTGTTGTCTGGATTCGTACCATCTCTCCTTCCCTCAATGAACAAAGTAATCTGCTCGATCTGTCGTAATTAGATTTCTGGATATTACATTTCTTAAACAATTGACCCTTTATGGTTTTATTGTTCTTAACATTAGGCTTTAATAAACTGGAAGTAATAGGTAGTGTAGTTCTAGTTTGCCTGGAAAGTAGTCTTTGAGCATGTGAGCCAAGAATATCATCATGGGGTATGTTTCTGAGATTAAGCAAATTCAAGAACACATTGAGTGTGGACTAACATGAACTGAGAAATGTTGTTTCAAATTAGTACTAACAGCAGTGGATGTTAGGTTAGGTAGCAGATCAATCTAGAACCAATTTGAATAAAAGTCTACCAAACCTAAGTACTGTTGATTGTTCCACTCAAAGATATCAGTTACTACTGTTGACCAAGGTAGTTCAGGAACTGGACTTAGCTGAAGTGGTTCTCTTTGCAAATTCTATCTAGTACTATTGCATACTGAACAAGAAGAAAGTACTTTATCAATGTCTTTCAGTAATGAAGGCCACAATATTAATTCTGTCTTTCTTCTCTTAGTGGATGTGGATCCTGGGAGACAACAATGCAAAATCTGGATATATTCTTGTTGTAAGGAAGCAGGAAAAACAATTTTAGGACCTTTGAAAATAATGCCATCTTCCATCAACAATTCCAGCATAAATGTAGTGAGTGAACTTTTGCAAAATTGGATCAGTCTGAATGTGATCTCCTACCTCATCAAGTCTAGTTGTGGAAAAATTATGCACTGCCATCACATCAAAGTCAAAATCCTCTGCATCAAGCTGTTCTGCTGTATTTCTGGGCAATCTGGATAAATTATTAGCCAGATAAAGCAATTTGCCTTTTATATAGACCATTTTTGAAATTGTGCTTTTGCAATCTGAGCACCATTCTTTGCAATCTTGCTGGCGCAGAATGCATAGGCTTTTTTAGAATAGCAACTAGAGGTTGGTGGTCAGTTTCAATCTGAATAGCTTGACCATAAATATAATCATGAAACTTGGAACATGCAAATACTATTGCCAAAAGCTCTTTCTCAATTTAAGCATAATGCATCTCAGTTTGGGTAAGTATGCATAGGCTACTGGTCTGCCCTCTTGAAGTATAACTGTGCCAAGACCAAATTTTAAAGCATCACAAGAAAAAGTAACTGATTTGTTCACTTCATAGTATCTTAATGTAGGTGGGGTGGCAATTTTCTACGTAAGGTCTTCAGATGCCTTGTGGTGCTGTTCCAACCATGACCATGCAACAATTTTGCGCATTAGCGCCCTTAAAGGTGCTGTCAACTCACTGAAGACTGGTATAAATTTGGCTAAATAGTTGACCATGCCTAGAAAATGCTGTAGAGCTTGTACATTGTCTGGTGCTGACATCTCAAGAATAGCTGCTTGCTTGGTCGTTTCTGGTCTCAAGCCTGTACTGGTAAACAAATGACCTACATATGTAACTTCTGGAAGTCTGAATTTGTACTTCAGAGGGTTGAGCTTCAAGTTTACTTCACGTCCTCTGTCTTGAACTTTCTAAAGGTTTCTGTCATGCTCTGCTTCACCATTGCCTCCAACCAATAAATCATCTAATATTACGGCACAAGGATAACCCAAAAAAATTTGCTCCATTGCATGCTGAAAGACTTCACTTGCAGAATTTATTCCAAATGGCATACTTAGGAATCTGTATCTGCCAAACAGAGTACCAAAACTAGTTAGAAATGAAGATTTGCGATCAAGCATCACTTGCCAAAATTAACTCTTTGCATCCAAGACTGAGAAAACAGTGGCATTCGGTATTAGGGCTACAACGTCTTCAACTGTGCGCATCAGATGATATGGCTTCTTTAATGCTTTGTTCAAATCTTTTGGGTCGATGCATATTCTGATTACGTGTTTGCCTTTTTGTGAGCTGTTACCATGGACGACACCAATTCAGTTGGTTCTGTGACTGGACATATCACACCTTGCTGCACCATTTTATCCAACTGAGCCTTAACTTTATCCTGCATAGCTATCAGAACTCTTCTCACTGGTCTGACTACTGGAGTGACCTCTGGGTTTAACTTCATGGAATACATAACTGGAAGTTTGCCTAACTTGTCATAGAAAACATCAGCATACTCTGAGAAAATGTCTATGGAGAAATTAGAACTCGGACATGCACTTATGTGATGAGCTTCTTTAGCAAAAGAAAAATTCATTCTCAAACTATCTTTGAGACCCAATAAAGATTGTATTGGTCTTTGGACTACATAGAATAACAAGCTGTAACAGTTCTCTGCCAAATAGCATGAAAGAATCACTGAACTTTCGGTTTGAATCTCTTCACCTCCATAAGCAAGTCTTGCACTACTGGTTACATTGAGTTGTTCGTTAATTCGCACTTCAGCAAATGTGTCTGTTGATACAACATTACACTTTAAACCAGTGTCTGCTTTGATCTCTGTGGATTTTCCATTAATCTGGACAGTACAAAGCACTTTGCTCCTTGTTAATAAATTCACTGCATCAAATCTTTCACCAAGCCCTGATACACCATCTACATAGAAAGCTGATTGCTTTGGCTCTACTTGATCAACTTGCTTTTTTGTGTGACCTTTCTTTATAACTGTGTGAGGTTTACTTGATTTGCAAAACTTTTGGAAATGGTTTCATTTTTTACACTTGTGACATTGCTGACCAAATGCTAAGCACTTCTCTCTTAGACTCATGATTTGTACCAAAATTGTGACAGTTAACAATAAAGCTAGACTTGGGTTTGTTGATTCATGCTTGTACTGCACTGAGCTTGAGTGTGCTCCTTTCTTAGAACTTGCTGGAAAGCTACGACTCCTCCCAGGAAACCCCTTAGCTGCCATGCGCTTGGGAGTGCTTCTGTTTGCCATGTGTTGCATGCTGTCTACATTTACTCTAGAGCCAACGGAAACCATGCTCTTGTCACTCACAAACATAATTGTGTGTTTTTCTGTCACCTCATAGATTTGATAAATCTCTATGGCTTTGCTCAAAGTTAAATCACTGTCACAAAACAAAATCTTTCTCACAGCAGCACTATTAATACCACACACAAGCCTGTCCTTTGTCAGCTCATCTTTTAAGTCACCAAACCAACACGTTTTAGCTCTGTTTCTCAGGTCATTTATATAAGCTGCAAAAGTTTCTCTTGGGTTCTGATCTTTTGTGCAAAATAAATGCCTCTCTAATGTAATATTTGTCTAGGGGTTACACATTTCTCTGAACCTGCACTTCAAACACTCAGGGTCTTCCCTTGATTCAGCCTGTACAACAATATTATGTTTTTCACCTTCTCCTTCATATACTGCTGGTGCCTACACAAATGAATGCTCACTTTCTATGGCCTCTGAACCAGCTAGGTTTAGCAAAATGAATGCCCTGGTGCATAATCGTCTATCTGCATACGCTGCTTGTATAACAATATTGTACTCTTGCTCAGATATTCTCCAATTTTCTGTAATGTTCTGATCAAATAAAAGTGGCAAGGGCTTTCAAAATCTGTCTGTCATATTAACATATGCCAGTGAAAGGTTTTGCAAATAAGCACACACATACACACATGCACATATGCCAGAAACATATGCCAGTATTTGTAACTTTGCTCAATGCCTTTTTGCTTCTGAATTTATACCTTTTTGGGCTTTTCAAAATTATGCCAATTATGCTAAAGGACAAATTTGTAGTACCTTTGAATAACTGGACTTTGCAAAATAAACTCCTTGGGCACTGTAATACTTTTGTAATATCATTTTGCAATACTAAAGTCATTTACCAACATTTTAAGAAACATCTCAAACAGCTTCATGATGCAAAGAAACTGGACATCGCTTGTCCACAACTCAATAACATTTTGAATTAATTGCACTTTGTGAATAACTGTACACAGCACACTGAAATTTCCCCAAAATGGCAGCACCTTGCTAGGCAACTCTTTACAGTGCAAGAAACACTCTGTAATGGTGGCACTTTGCAAATAGACACACCCACCAGAAAATTATTTTCAGAATGGCTATACTTTGACTGCATTTCAAGAGATAGTTGCACTTTGCACGCAAACTCTTTGAAATGCATGCACAGTAATAAACACACACTGTAAGCACTTTTACACACTTTGAGATACTTTGAACAACTTTAGTTATGCCCTTGATACAGTACAAAGTTGTAGTTATGCCAAAACATAGCAATTTACCAAAACACATGCAGTCACCTTGCTTTATTTTTTGCTTAATGTGCCCATGATGCCCTTATTATGTTCATTTTGCTCATTTAAGCCTTTTTCAAGCCCAATGTACTTTTCCTGTGTTTGTTTTACTCTAAACATGCCCAGTTATGCTTTAAACACACTCATTTTGCTTTACTGTTAATCATTTCATCAAATACCTTGATTTTAAACATTTCCCTTAGTTAACACACTTTTTGTGCCTTCCGTTTGCTCAGTAATGCGGTTTGTGCCCTTGTAATGCCCCAGTTTTATCTCTTTTATCAAATAAACAGTTCTTGCTACTTCTCATTACCTTTGATTCTTTTCTGGCTCTTTTTGTGTTCGTTTCTCCTAGTTTTACCTTCACTGTCATCTCATGGCTCTGAATATTATTCTCTGTGATCCTGGTTCTGACACCATGTCGCTCTCCTACTCTGAATACAATAGAGAGTCTCTGTGGGTTTTGTTCAAGCAGCTTTATTGTATACAAACACATCACTATAGAAGTTTACTGACTATAACTTAACTTATATACAAACTAACAACTACGATCGTGCATGCTCCCTCTCTGGCTGCTCTTACAAAATGGCACTAGGGAGTGCACGTGTCTGGAATTTATACGTGCACATACAGCCTTGACATGCTACAAATACAGCGCACATCACTTGCAGTCTGATCTACAGTAAGAAAATAAAGTAAGTCTAGATTAGGAGAAAGGCTCAGTGAGAAACAATGCCTGTGTTTCCTGATGGTGCTGTGAATTCCGGTATACATCTTTCAGATGGAATTCTGCACTTCCTTAACCCCATCCCTTTATTCATTGCAGCTAAAGATTGTGAGTGCTGCTTATCTGTGGTATGTCTGCCTGGTTAACAGCCATGTTCATGTCTCCTTGCAGTGTAATGACATCCTGGAACACCTCTGTTTCTACATTCCCAAGCTTTCAAATGTATTTTGCTTAGTTGGGGGAAGAGTACAAGAGATATATGAGCAAGTTTTATTAAACATCTTCTTCATAAAAAATATATGGGTTTGGAGGTTGGTGTAATGGTTAAGGTGTTTTCCTCACAAACACAATGTATAGCATTTAAAATGGCCTACAAGGGCAGGTAGCATGGTATTTGAGTATGAACCTGTGCTGGACAGTGGAAGACTATTTCTAAAAAAGACAAAATAATATAAAACAATTGTTTTCCATTGGAAAAGGAAGGTAATAAACTGTGTGAATAGTAAAATTCAAAGGGTATAGCCTTCAGGAAATCTGTGTACTTCTGGAGAGGTTGCCTTGTAAATTTTTGACTGTAGAAAGGTTCTATTGTTTAGATAAATTGTTATCTTGTGATAGGCTATCATGAGGATACCAAATGAGTGCAGCTTATTTATTAGATATACATTATTTAAAATGCCAGAGGACATTTTCAGATAAAAAATTGCACCATTTAGTTTATCTTTACCTATTGGTGGTGACAAGGGAAAGATTTATTACAAGTTTCAGCAACCTGATTACAGGCAGGAACGTAAAGAAGAAAGTTACCTACATGCAGACATATAGCTCAAGAAAAGTCAAGAGCAAGTTTCTGAAAGGTTTGTGGAAAGTTTATTATATCAGAATGTTTGACTCATCATATTAGGAATTACTGCATAAGTACATTTTATAATAGCTCAAAGTCATGATGAATTATTCTAAAAACGTTACTCAGATATTTCATTTATTATAGGAATATATGCTTGTATCTATGTATCGTCTGCATCTTCTGCATCTATGTATCATCCCTGCAGGAAAACTAACCTGGATCCACCACTGATTACACAAAGTCACAGCTGTAGCCAACAAAACTGACTACTTGGGAAAAAGGGCTGTTTATAAGGCAGCTTATACTGTCAAGCAACAGCTTTATATATCCCATTTTGGCATTATAAACTTAAATTAAAATATTTGTGATTTTTTTTTGTTCTTTATGTAAGCCTTCTCTGCTTCCTGCATCCTCTGTTTGCTTCTAACAATAACAATGGCTATACTCTTCTATGACCAGGTCACTTTGTCCTTGGTCAACACAAAAATAATTACGTCGGCCACTTACCTTCTGATTGTTCTCTAACCATTATTAGTTGCCTAGATTGATGAGATAATTCATCCTGCATTGTCTGCATTGTCAAATGCTGAATGTTGGAGTTCATCTCTCCAAATCTCATTGATGCCTTATTAAATAAGACAAAAACTGAAAAGCAGTTTTAAAATCATGGCTTTTGTTGAGCAGCCTGCTGTTTGTTAATGTGAAAGGAAAGTTATCTTCTCCTTCCATTTGTAAATAGTATTTACCTTCCCCCATACCCAGCTCCCATCTTGGTATGTAAACACTTTCCATGGAAAGCTTGTACACAGCATGCTCCTCATGTTTTGATATTGGTGGGCTTATTTATAAGCCTAGTTACACCCGCAGTCCTGAGTCAACCTTGCCATTTCTGAATCTTGGCTAAAACTGGATTTGTCTGGCAGTCCATATCTTAGCTATGATCGATGTTGCCACCACGCTGATGGAATAGCTTTGATATGTACCAGGAAGGACTCTCTTCTTGACCAGTGGAACAGCTTTTGTGGGATTTGCCTGATATAGTTCTGGCTGAGATATTGCTTTGGAGCTGTTCTGAACTTTTAGATGCACATCCCTACTGCTCAACTCACTCCAGCTTTAATAAAATGGACTCTGTGCTCAACTTCATTGTTAAAGGTCACCCTCGTCCTAGAAATCTTTTTATTCTGGGTAATATTAGTTTGATGTTTTTCTGCAGTGAGGAACTTTCCGTGCTAAGAAATGTGTTTCCATTAACATTAACTAACTTCCTTCCCCTTTAACCCTAAGTTTTATAGCTACTTCATCTTTATTAGAATTCGTAGGATGTCTGTTCTGAGTCTACCAATAATAAGCAGGTCCCATTGCTTACTCGATATTATGACCCATCATAGTCTGACTGGTTGCTAATAATGCAGCATGTGTGTTTCATAGTTTCACTGTTTGTAACAACTAATGAATTAACTAAGATGATATGTGCATATTTTCATAAAGACACTACACTAATTGGAGTCTTGTGACTTGCCATGATTGTAAAACACAGAAACAAAGCTGTGCAGGGAAATGTGTAGCATCACAAAATCACACATGATTAAATGGCCGTTACATGAGACACGTTCACAGAGATATTATTCATAAAGAATCTAATGTCTACAGAAATGTTTAACCACATCTGCCACTTGCATCTTTTAAACCGTATGCTAGAGTTAAATACAATGTGTAATACTGACCATTCATTACACTGGCTCCATTGAGCAAGCTATGCTTCTGCCGTACAGTAAATATTAATGTACAACAGCAGGATCAACACTCCAACAGAATGTACAGTTGTCAGTAGTTTGTCTAGTAGTAGTAGGAATAGTAGCAATAATAAAGTGTGAGTGAATAGAAAAAAATGACAGTAGAGTTTAGGGATTTCTGCTGTAAGAGGTAAAACGAAATGAAAGAGGACTGAACTGATGTAGCAAAAGTAAGCTGTTTGTTAGCTTAGAGTGACTGGTTGTTGAAGGGGGGATGACGTTAGAAGTCAAGTTAATAAAAAGAGTTGAAATAGATGTAGGTGAGATATTTCCTGAAGCAATAACAGCAGAAATATCTGATCCAGGAACGTCAGATAGAAATGAACTTATTAGAATATCTTGACCTGTAGTAGTTACTGCACATGGCAGAATACTGGATTCTCAGTCCCATAAGCTGATATTACTTTTTGAGTTAATATTTCACAAAAAAAATATTATTCTTCACAATCTTATAGCTTAAAGTGTGTTGGTCATGTTCTAAAGAAAGTTTATATATGAAACTTTTGGAGCTGGATATAATGCCTTGTCATACAGAATATCAAATTTTACAGTTTTGATGTAAAAAGTATGTTGTTTTTACATTGTATTTTGTTAGGTAAGGATAGTCCCAAAATATTTTTTTCAAAGAGGAAAATCCCTACCCTGACATCATGAAAGACTGAACCTACAATGCCTCACTACCTAATATAATGTACAGACTACTGCATGTACATGCTAAATACACCAGTAGTTCCCTAATTCCTACAAAGATAAGTTGTCAACTAGCTCTTGGAGATGGAATGTCATACTTTGAAAATGAACATCTAATGATGTAATGATGAAATCATAATGTAACTGCAAAGCAGCTCCTGTAAAGGGCTGATTTGGTTTTGATTACCCACAATGCTTTGCAGCCACATATAAATCATTGCTCAGCACCTACCTTGACACCATCTTGTACATCTGGTTATAGAGATAAACTGAATAAACAGTGAATCTAAAAAAATCAAACAGCATGTTACAACCTTAATTTTCTGCAAAACCATTGCAACTTTACCATGAGGAATATAACTAGAAAGGAAATTAACTGTAAAACAAATACTCTTTTAAACATGACTAATGCATTTTAAAAGTGCCTTTCTAGATCTGTGTTACTTTATACCGTTTTGTTTCTATACCTATTTGTTATAAATTTATACAATTTTCATTTTTATAACTTCTGCGCTTTAACATTTTATTATAGACTTAGGTTCATAGGTTCATAGGTTCATAGGTTCATACTAGGCATCCATTGGTCAAGATTCCTCTTGAACAAGGCCATGATGAATCTGGGTTTGACATGGCCTTATATGTCAGGCACATGTCACCTCTGAGCAAGCGGTATGAGACTGAATAGAGCTGGAGTTCTTTCAGTCGGCAGCATAAGACATATTTTTGAGACCCTTTATCCTTTTGGTGAGGAACTTGCTGCAGCAGGTGTCTGGTCAGATACATTCTGAACGGGCATTGTACTCAATCATAGGTCTAATGAGTGATGAGTACAGGGCCTTGTTTTCCTGAAGGGTATGACTATGCATTTTATCCATTTCTGTGAGGCCCTTCTGGAGGATATCTGTGTCAGATGTGTCATCTGCAAACTTTGTCAGCATAACCCTCCTGGTAGATGCTGAACAAGAGTGGACCCAGGACTGACTCCTGGGGACACCACTGTGACAGGCTTTTGAGTCTGACATGGCTCCAGCAACTCTGACCCTGTGGGTTCTGTCACTTAGCCAGTTTGCAACCCATCTTGTGATGTAGAGGCAGGATCTGCCTTTGCCAAAGCCAAACTGGGTTGGATCCAAAGTCTGCAAGTTCCTATGTCTTTATTTATGAGTTCCATTATGATCCTCTTGGGGGTAATTTCCAGGTCTGTGGAGGCACCGCCCCTTATGAAGTGGGACCACTGAGGTGAGGTAAGATTTAAACAGCTGTCCTAACTGAACTGAACCTGTCAGCCAGTATGTTGGCATGTGTGTAGGTTCAGTAATTTTCACATCATTTTGAACTAATTGGTTTCTTTTCTTGTATTCCTTAATTTTGTTAGCATTTTATACTACACTTCTATTACTTTTGTAACATCACTGCTGTAAATGTTTGTTGGATGACTGTAAATATATAACAGTATGCTGAATGACTGATAAAATCCCCCGGATTTACGAATCCCTTTATAGCATGCAGGATTAGTTTAAGAGCTATTTTTGGCAATATGGCCGATGTGCAATCAAGGAATGAGCTCCTGGGAAGTGCACATGAGCTCTTAGGCTAATCCTGCATGGACCGAGCTCCTGTATGCAAACTAGCCTCATTTGCTGGAGAAATCCATGCAAATGAGGTGATATTGCAATCCAGGAAGCTTGCAATAGTCCATGCAAGACAAGTGCAATCTGCAGAAATGTACTTCGTTACTAACAGAGTACATTTCTGCAAATTCCAAAACAGAGCTATGACAGCTCCAAATAAAAGTTGCATATTATTGAGGAAGCATGCCATTGGCCAAGTAGAAGGCCACTGGCATTGCAAACTATTTAAAAAATAAATAAAACAATTTTAATTTTTTTCTCGACAATCTCGGCTGTTTAAGCATAGGGCAGCGTCGTGCAAACGGGATCCGGGGGAAAATAAGAAAATAAACTGAAAATGAGCATTCTAACAAAAACCAGTATTCTGCCATGCAAGTCAGTGGCAAGCAAAAGACAACTTGGCCAGTGAGTAGTGGTTGCTAAGGGGGGAGGCTCAGTATGGGACATGTAACTATGCATTAGTAGGCAATCATATGCAAATGAGGGAAAGATTAGTGAATCCCATATTTTCCCAGGGTGTGAGGCAGGTCCCAAGAGTGTAAGAGTATAAATAGCTGGATGCAAGACTAGGATATAGGTGACATCATGGGGGGGTGTCAGGCATACTGTAAGCGGATTGGAGCCCTGTGGCTCATGACTGCTCCTAGCTTAGCACAGCTAAGCTAGAGATGTGTCCAAACTGCCTAGCACTCATTACAAAGTGTAAGCAGGTGTGCGCGCCGTGCACCGGGTCTTACAGGAAGACAAAGGAAGTTAAACCATGAAATAGCAGCCCTGTGCACATTTGAGCACTCCATTTGCACGGCGCACACACAGGCTTAAACTGGGAGGCAATGGGAAGGGAAAACAGCAGTAGGAAGATACGCAAGGAGAACTAGCTTAGCTGACAGGTGAAATGAATCAGAAACAACCAATTACACAGGCAGCAGCCCAACCCAGCACAGCACACCACTATAAACTATGTAAACACCTGTCCCCCTTGTTTTTCCCAAAACCTCTGCACCACCAGTGTATACAGACAGGGAAATTTTACAAAACAAAAGCAAGAAAAAAAATGCTAGGGGCTGCTTTTGCTATCATAAACCTGCATGTGCAAGAGGCTGAGGGTGGTGAGGATGTGAATGCTGCTGAGCAACCCACAGTGAGGAGATGGAGAAGAGTGTACAGACCCAGGGTAAACTACCAAAGGCTACATGAGCTGGAGATAGTGGAGCACTATAGGGTGGACAGGGACTTCCTACAGCAAATTGTTGAACTGTGCCGGCCACGCCTCACACACAGCACTAACAGAGGGTAACCCATACCAGTGGATACCAAGGTATGTGTAGGCCTAAGAATACTAGCCACAGGTACCTTCCAAAGGCCAACTGGGGATATGATGGGGATTTCACAGGCATTAGCATCCAGGGTATTCCACCAGTTCCTGGATGCCATGTCAGCAAATGTCGGTAAGCACGTATATTTCCCCATCACCCTTGAGGCGTTGGCCAGCAATATGAGACTTCCACCAAATAGCAGAATACCCTGAGGTAGTGGGTGCAATAGACTGCACGCACATATGCATTAAAGCACCATCAAGTTAGTGGGGTAGGGTCTACATCAACCGCAAGGGCTTCCCCTCCATCAACTGCCAGGTCATGTGCAATGCCCAGGGCATAATAATGAATGTGTGTGCTAACTGCCCTGGAAGCTATTACGATTCCTACATCTGGCATCTGATACAGCTGTACCAGACATTTGCCAATGGGGACATCCAATGCGGACACCTAATGGGGGATGCTGGATACACACTAGAGCCATGGCTGATGACACCCATCAGAAATGCACACACACCCGAGCAAGAACTCCATAATGTGGCACACGCACAAACATGAATCATAATAGAGAGTGTGTTTGGGATGCTGAAGTCACAATTCCGGTGCCTGGACACATCCAGTGGAGCCTTGCAGTACTCACCAACTACATGTACCCAAATTGTCCTTGTATGTGCCATGCTACACAATAGGATCCTGTGGAAACAGCTGCAGCAGGTACAGCATGGGACAGGGCCACACAGCCCCCCACCAGTGCCAAGGCCTGCACAGGCACAGAGTGACTCAGAGGAGGAACAACCTGAGCCTGCCCTAGTAGGCAGAAGGAGGCAGGCTCAGTATGCCCTGACCTTGGCAAAGAGGCAACGCATAGCACGTGCACTGACACAGTAGGGACCCAGGGAATAACACCTCTCTCTGACTAGCACATACAGTAAAAGGGATGCCAAACATGACACTACCTGTGCTCAACCATGTATAGGGAGACTGTACTATGTGCATCTGACAAAGGCAGCCCTGCAGCACCGCCCTCAATACTGGGACACCCACAAGATATGTGACTCACACATGACAAGCGGGGGGGCACATACCCAACAACAGTCACAGCCAGCAGGATAGGTGTAGACAAACACAAACAAATGCTGTACTATGGCCTCTGAATGAGTCCTATGGGTAACCCCTTCACCAGGTCTACACAGACTACAGCAGACCAGGCATTTGGATGTAAGTTGTGAAGTCTAGGAAATCAAAAACTAATATGTAGTGAAAGCTAAGATCTGTAGTACACTGGTATGACTCTAGCCAGCATGATAGGTAAGTCCACAGACTGAAATGGTGTACCCGACATACCAGTACAGTCCTAGCAAATGAGTAAACATGTCAGGTGTGCCCCACCATTCTACTTACACTTATAGTAACAGTCAGGTGTGCCCTCCCACCCCTGTGTAGAAATGTAGAAACAGTCAGGTGCCCCTCCCCGCTATGCAGAAATGTAGCAACAGTCAATGCCAAATGACTGATGTATACCCTGCAGACATTGCATGCTACCTGTCAGTGTACAACACAAAGGTCCGCACCGCAGTACAAACTACCTGGACTTGATCCACACATACAATATAGATGGCCATACTGGGCATGCTCACACACTTAGATGAATGAAGGCAATGTCAGTCAACAACATACTGAAAGGTCATACTGGGCATGCTCACACACTTAAACACATGAAGGCCATGTCTGCAAACACCAGCGGACCAGACATATCTGGCAGTTGCAGTTCTTATTGCAGACACATGTCAGTATGCACCACTCCTGCCCTGCACACACAGTGGATGGGAATACAGACATATATGGAAGGACAACACACTATAATAAGCCACAGGTAGATGGACATAGATGTCTGGAAGAGGGTGACTGTGACAAGGAGCCATCTGGTCCTGTCCCACCCAGCACACAGCCAAAGAGCCACAAACACATGAACTGCAGGTGTCACTCACTGCAAATACTAGCCACCAGTATATGTCAGCATGACAGACTATATGGTGCACGTGTCAGCTGTGCAACATGACTGTACAAGGAAGTAGTCACCTAGTAGCTGTATACACGTATCTGTGGCATATGACCCTGTGTGTGCCTGCATGTGGCATGACAACCCCTACATGAATGGGTTATGGCCCATGCACACACCATCCTCTCCATAGCAGTATCATGACAAGCCTGATGAGGTCATCCAATGTGAAATACGCCTCTGGGAGAACTGTAGCTCAGTAATCCCCATGGTGCGTCCTGTAACTCCATACTGCTGTAGTGTGATAAAGTAGTTAGGTAGGTGTTCTAACCCCAGACATGGCAACTGTGTGTGTGTGAATCTGTGTGCCTGTGTGTGTGTCTGACTGAATAGAGGGCAATGCTTTTTAGGCCACTCACACTCCGTACAATTCATATACTCAACTTTGGCAAGGCTGCTGATGCCACCCACCTAGAAATACACCTCTGGGAAGGTTGTAGCTCAGTAATCTCTGTAGTGCGTCCTGTAACTGCGCACAGCTGTAGTGTGATCTAGAACTGTGGTAGGGTTCCATCTCCACCCATGGCAGTTCTGGATGTTTTGTGTGTGTTCCAATGTCTGTGCATGGAAGAATGCATTACAGGCTACTCGCTCACAGTACATTTCAAAGGACTTCCTTTGGCAATGCTGCTGATGTCATTCATTGTGAAATACACCTTTGGGGAAAGACTTCGCTAGTAATCCCTGTGATGTGACCTATAACAGCTTCATGCTGTAGTGTGATATAGACCTTGATCCGGGGTTCTATACCCACATGTCAGTTGTGGATGTTTTGTGTGTGTCTCACTGTTTGTGTAGGGAGCAATGCATTTTAGGCTAGTCACTCACAGTACAGCTGAAATGGCCTTTTTTGGTAATCCTGCTGATGCCATTCAATGTGAAATACACCTTTGGGGAAGGACTTCGCTAGTAATCCCTGTGATGTGACCTAAACAGCTCCATGCTGTAGTGTGATATAGACCTTGATCAGGGGTTCTATACCCACATGTCAGTTGTGGATGTTTTGTGTGTGTCTCACTGTCTGTGCAGGGAGCAATGCATTGTAGGCTAGTCACTCACAGTACAGTTGAAATGGTCTTTTTTGGTAATCCTGCTGATATTATTCAATGTGAAATACACCTTTGGGGAAAAAGTACTCCAGTAATGTCCGTGGCATGTACTATACCTGCGTAGTGCTGTAGTGTAATAAACTAGTTAGGTAGGGGTTCAACTCCCAGACATAACATGCGTGTGTTTGTAAGTCGTATCCTGTGTAGAGGTGGTTGTGAGTGTGGGCAATGTGGAGAGGTTTTGCTTATTTCTTTTATGGTGGCCCTAGTATATATAACAAAGTCAACCATACAGGGATAACAGATGTAAATTAGCTGAGAGGCTGGGGTGCAAAGCCATACCCATACATGTGACATCAAGGCCAGCCACTTGTTTGGCTGTGGGGGTTGCCTATTCGTAAAAGGCATATAGTGTGTGGGGCCTCACAACCCCATTAACGGTGCATGTGGACATATGTGTATTTGTTAATCTGCCATTGCTATCTACAAATGTATGGCCATATATACCTATATAGATTTACACATTTCCTAATATATATATAACTATGTCCGTATACACCTACATATATATCTGCGTACACATATGTAAAGTGCTGTGTATATGTAGACATACAGGTGTAGACACATATATGTGTCGATGTAGGCATATGCATGTATATATGTGCATATATATATTGATATATATGTATATAGTTTTAGAAATTACTATATATATCTACATATCTAGATATGTTGTAGCTGTTTAGATATTAATATAGGTATACACACACATGCATCTAGATGTTGGTATACATTCTCTGTACTGTTGCATGACTGGAGTGGATGATATGTTTCTGCAAACATCAAATCTGTTTCTATCTGTCATGGCTTAGTGGTGAATCACTTTGTCTATGGTGTGCAGGGTCCTTGGTTTGAGCCCTGCAAGAGCTGTTTATTTTGTTGCTGGGCAGAACACGACCCATTGGATACACAGTGATTAAGGCACTTTAAAGCAGTTGTAAGCAGGTTTGCGTGGGTTTGCGTGGAGCTAAGCAATGCCTACACAGGTTAAGCAATTCAGCAGCTAACTGAGCATAAGAAACTGTAACCAGACGTCCCGCGCAAACCCACGTATAACTGCTTTAAAGTGCCTTAATCACTCTGTATCTATTGGCCCTTGTTCTGCCTAGCAACAAAATAAACAACCTATGTTAAGCTCGAACCCAGGACCATGCACACCATAGCCCAAGTGATTTACCTCTAAGCCATCTCAGATATACATAACCCTGCTGTATTCAGAAACATATCATCCAGCCCAGTCATACAACAGTACAGAGAATGTATTCCAACATGTAGATGTATGTGTATTTGAAAACATATTAACGTCTAAACAGATACAACATATTGATATATGTAAATATATATATATATATATATATATATATATATATATATATATATATACACACACACACACACACACACATATATGTAAGCAGATATATATAGCTATATAGGTATATACGGGCATACATCTGTAGATAAAGTGGGAACATATATGTGCACATGCTCCATTAATGGGGTTGACAGGCACAAACAACATACATCATGCACGAGTAGGTATTCCACCCCACAGCCAAACACATCTGTCCTGCAATACACTACCGACTGTTGCAGATCCCATAACCAGGACCTTACACGGCAAGGGCACAGGATGTTAACAGTACTCCATCCCACATGTATGATGTCAGGCTGGTATCAGTAACATATCATGCAGTACAGTCAGGCCCATAATGACTCCCATATTGCAGTCATCTGTTACCTTTGTTAGCCAGAGTCCCGTACTGTTGGCCTGTACTTCAGAGATGTAGATGCCAAACAACAGTGGTCCCAGGATTGAACCCTGAGGTACTCCACTTGTCGCTTGTCTGGGGATGAAGTCGGAGTCAGTTACACCTATAGTTTGGGTTCTGTCAGCAAGCCATGTGGCAATGGAGCGAGTAGCATAGGGATGTATGGCCGGATTAGTATATTAATCTATGTTTCCAGACTGAGGGATGGTGTTGAAGGGCTTGGTGAGGTCCACATAGGCTTTGTGGACTGCCTTACCCTCTTCAACAGCTATGCAGACTGAGTCAAAGCAGTCAATCAGTTTCAGGAGACAAGAGTGGGCCTCCATGAGCCCAATCTGTGTGGGGTCCAGTGTTTGAGGGTTGCCAATGTCTGCATTCAAAACATCCCTGATAATGCATTCCATGGCCATGTAGATCAGGCACGTCAGACTGATGTGACGGTAGTTCCAGGGATCACAGGTGGATCCGCCCTTGTGAAGTGGGATAACTGCAGCTGTGCGCCACACAGTGGGCACCAGGCCTGATGCGAGGTTATGATTACACCTGACAGTTAGGTGAGATGCCATTCTATTTTTTAGTTCATGTAGTACACAGCCTAGGATGTCATATGGTCCCATGGATGCTGTGTTCTTAGTTGTGGATGGTGCATTGTCTGCCTGTGTGGCCATGATTACTGGGCAATGGAAACCTTTATGTATTGACATGGACCCTTTTGGGGGTGTGAGGGGGTGAATATGGCAATAAAGCAATCTGCTAGAATATTGGCACATTTCATGGGAGCAGTCTATGTAATTCCATTCTGTTGCAGCTCAGAGCACTTCTGAGCATTGCCAGTTAGAATTCGGATATAACTATAGAAAACTGTGTTGTTGTCCATGGAATCTGTGGCAATTTTAGTTACATAATCGGCTTTGGAGGATTCCATGAGGGATTTCAGTGTCTTACTGGGGCTGGTAAGGGAGTTGTTTGCATCCTTGGAATATCCTTTTTTTCTTCAACAGTGTCTACCATCTGTAGTATGCTCTGTTAATGGCAGGAGACCACCAGACTGGCTTGATTATTTGGAAGGTGAGCGTCATGGTTCTATGTGGGATGTCAGGAAGCATGCACAAGTGGCTGTGCTCATACAGTGCCTTAGTGTAGGATTCATCACTTGAACTGTCAGCTCCTGTCTCCATGGGTGTCACAAACATTGTCACTTCTGCCTTGAGTAGCATGAAGTTGGCCTTGGAGAGGTCTTTTACATTTTATGGACAACTGTATATACATTCCTTTCACATGTTCAGTTTGATTAGGCTATGGTGGGATTCCTTTGGTGGAGCCACAGTCCCATGTACTGCTGTGATGGCTTAGTGGTTAAGTTCTGTGACTATAGTGTACAGGGTCCTGGGTTCATGACTGGTGAAGGCAGGTTATTTTTGTTCTGGCCAGAACAGCGGTGAATGCATACAGACTGATTAGGGCAATTTAGGTTAGCCACACACAATACAATTCAAATGCCCTACTTTGGAAATTCTGCTGATGTCAAGTCCACCAATGAGTAAAGAGTACTCCAGCAATCTCTGTGGTGCATGCTATAACAGCGTAATGCTGTAGTGTGATATGGGACTCTGGTAGGGGTTTTATTCCACACATGAGAGTTGTGGATGCTTTTGTGCCTGTTCCTGTGCTCTGTGTAGAGAGCACTGCATGTTTGGCTAGTCACAGTCACTACAATTCATTCGCTCTACTTTGGCAGCCTTGCTGATGTCACTTACTGTGAAATAAACCTATGGGGAAAGAATACTCCAGTAATCTCCATGGCACATTCTGTAATGACATAGTGCTGTACTGTAACAGCTAATTAGGTAGGGGTTCTAATCCCAGATGTGACAGGTGTGTGCATGTGTGTGTCTTAATGTGTTGATGTTTGTCATTCATGTCCTGTATGAAGGTGGTTGTGAGTGTGTAACAACTGGACCCAGCGATGAGTCTGTTTTTAATATTTCCTATATGGTGCCCCTAGCATAACTCACAATATCCACCATACACGGATAACAGATGTGATATCAGTACAGTCATTCACAGGTTTGATACCCTGGACTGGTAGGTGTGTGACACAAACATGCTTAACTTTTACTCTCCCAACCCACCCTGACTTATCTTTGCCTGTGTCTGCCTCTTTCACTCCCTCTCTGGCGGATGTGGAGACTTACACCTGCTTTGTTTAGGCAGCGACATATGTATTGTCAGTGATGCTCATGATCAGCTGATGGCCTCTGCACAGATTACAGCCCTCCTCTAGCTGATTGCATGTGGAACAGCTGTGGTAACATTCCCATAGCCAATTGCATGGAAACACACTCCAATATCTCTAGGAACATCTTGCTGGTGTTGGACCTTTTCATTCACTGTGAGCAGGAACTAGATTTGTTGATTGGCAAACAGCATCACAGATTGATTGGGGACTTACCTCTGACAACATACACTGTGGAAAAAGGCCAAAACACAGGAGGGGGATGTGCCTGTTCAGACTACAGACTGTAAGTGCTGCTATACTGCACTTGGGGTACTATTGGTTTAACAGGGTATGTGTGGATATGGCTGTCATATACATTTTAATACTTGTCATGTCAGTGCTATGTGCATGAGGAATCCCCATCTGCAGGGTCATCTGCAGACTGGGCAGTGTGTGGTGCCTTGTGTTCATTGTGTTACCCACAGAGCACCTATCTCTCAACTGCAGAAGGTAGTGTGAGGATTGCAGTCAGTAGATGGTGACAGCCGGGAGAGTTACTGATGTCATAGCCCTCATAGGACATATGTTGCATTAAGCCCTGTTACGACAGGTAATGTATGAGGTCATTACAGTGACATGTCAATATTTGGCCTGTGTTAGTGCCTACAGCCACAACCCTGTCAACCTTTGTACATATGTCATGCAGTAGGGGGTGCATATGTTTTGTAAACCATATTTAGTGACAGCATATCTGATAAACCAGTGGAATATCACACTGCTACATATGTTAAGTATAGTAGGGGTTCTATTTGAGTACATAGCCTGAGCATTCTGTGGTTGTGTGTACAGTACTGAGGTATGTACAAGTCTGGTAAATGTCAACAGTGTGTGTATACTGCATATGTACCTTGGCCTGTGTAGAGACTGTGGTAGATGTCATTGTTCTTGGTTCTGTTCTATCTGATGTTACATGCTGCTCCACTCTATGTCACCCTATCAGCTTACATGTTTGTAGGGGCAGACACAAACATGTCCCAAACCACAGACAGCCATCGGACCACATTGTTTAGTGGCCCAATATATGTAGGGTTGCTGTGAGTGGCCCATATGAGGATGGTGTACATCAGATAGTCCATATACTGTAATAGTATGCTAGCTTACCATATGTGGCTGTGTTCACATTGGTTGTGGTTATGCACTTTCACACAGGTGTCTGTTACTCTGTGATGAGACATGCCTGTAGAGTCTGCTATCTATGCAGGTACATGTGTATTCCCACATAGGAGATGTAGCCCAGTGTTGGGTCAGCCTGTCTGTAGCCTGCACTGTGCTTTGTTACATGTCTAGCAGCTTACTGTACTTATCCAGTGAGATGTCATGTCCAGATACTTACCAGATGTACTGCTGTCTGGCCACCATAAAAGTTCTGTCTGTCAGACAAAGCAGTGGGATGCTGTTCAGATGTATGTCACTAACTAGTGGATAGTATGTTGTCATGGCACCTCTGTACCAGTGGTTATTGTGTGTCAGGACAGTATGTGTTATACCCATCTACATGGCTGTTAACACCCACATTGACATGCCTGGTCCACATGTCTTGCATGAAGGGGTTCTGTGTATACTCCTGGACTGAGCCGAGTGTGTCATACTGTCCACATATGTTGGCCATATTGCAGCTGTATTCCACAGGGGCGTTACTGTGCTAGCAGTGGTACTGTGCTATGATGACCTTAGGATGTCTGTAAGTATGTTAACAGCAGATGTGGCCTCACACATGCACCATTTCTGTGAAGACAATCCCTATTACAGTAGCAATAGTCTACAAATATACCTGCATGACATACGTGACATCCCCATGCACTGAGAGGCTGGGACTATTGGGGCTGAGGTAGGGCTCCACTTCATGTGCAGGAAGTATGGTGAACATATATGTATAAATAAGTATACATATATCCATATAGATATGTAAACATATACATATCTTGCTTACTGTATGACAACAATTGTACACATATGTGCCTGTGTTCCAGCCTCTGTCCTCCACCTACATACCAGGCTTTGCACCTATGACATGCTGTTAGGGGTTGTTATGTAGTAGGGTGTGTGTATGTCATGCTGTGATTCCTGCCATCACTCCACTGCTGTTGTGTACCCCACACATACTGGGGGGTTGGGGCCATATATGCGTGGGTTTCACCTACAAAATACATGTGTGCCCTAATGCACTCCAGAGGCCAGTGTATGGGGGTGCACCATGACTAACCTATGCTGTTACAACATGTGTGGGTATCTGGGACAGGCTGCCTTAAGGTATCTGGATGTACTTTACCATACAATCCACCTTGGGAAATGCAGGCCTACTGCCTCCTACCATAAGGGATGTTCTGTTTGTCAGTGTGATTGTGATGGTGTCAGGAATGCCTTGTTATGTAACAGATACATCCCATTGTGTCAACTGGGGTCTGTCCCCCGTAGGGATTGGGTACGGAGTGTAGATAGAGGCTGCTGACCTATACGTCTGCATTACATACTGTTGTCTGGTATGCTGTGGCCCAGTCTGTCATTACTAATGTACTACTTGTAGGCCTCGGCCTGGACAGCAGCATATGTCAACTTTCCCAGACTACTGTCTTAGTATAACTGTTTCACAGTTGCATTACTCTGTTCATATGGATGTCAGTGTCTAAACAGCTATATGATATGGCATATACAGCTGTCATGGTACACAGATAAAGCTTTCACATTCATTTATGCACACCTGTGTGTGGTGTTATACCCTTTGATATTTCTGTGCGTATATATTGCAGGCCATGAATGTCATTCGTATGGGTGGCTCATACAGTTTCCAGTTGGTAAGGTGGTGACTGTGGGAATATTGGCTGCTCCATATTGTGTGAACATACTACATATGTATATTACTGTACAAATCCCAGTATGTGTATCTGTTGGTACATATATATCTATATACATATATATATATATATATATATATATATATATATATATATTTATATACCTGTATCTGCATATATGTGTCTGTGTATATGTATCCTAGGGATGGCCATGTCGTGTCTGGTCCTGGTTATGGGATCTGCAACACTTGGTACTGTATTACAGGAGTGTCGTTGTTGGCTGGGGGGGTTTATACCTATTCGTACCAGACGTATATTGTGTGGGGCCTCTCAACCCCATTAACGTTGCATGAGGACATATATGTTTTGTTATTTCCTCATTATGTACAGATGTATGTCCGTATATATCTATCTATTTATACATATATATATATACATATATATATATATATATATATATATATATATATATATATATATATATATACACACACACACACACACACACATATATATATATATATATATATATGTATATATATATATATATATATATATATATATATGTTGACTTAATTATATAACCTGCCATACATACATATTTAGACATGTAAGGGCTGGATGATATGTTTGTGAATTTAGCAAGCATATGTATATCTGAGATGGCTTAGTGTTAACTTACTTTGGCTACGATGTGCAGAGTCCTGGGTTTGATCCTAGCAGAAGCTGCTTACTTTGTTGCTAGGCAGAACAAGGGCCATTGGATCCAGAGTGATTAAGGCACTTTAAAGCAGTTGTGAGCGAGTTTGCGTGACGGGAATGCGCTTGTTTACGCGAAGCACAGCATTACTGCCCTCTGGTTGCAGCGTGTTACACTCAGTTAGCCTCTACAGTGCTTCACCAGTGTGGTGCTCGCATACCGGCAGCCAAACAGGCATATACTCGCTTGCCCCCACTTACACACGCACAACGTTGTGCATTTTGTTCACATCTGTCAAACGGGACACTCAGACTGTATGCTTGTCCATTGTCAGTGGTGGCCTGGGGTGTAGAGCTCTACATTGACCCCAGCTATGTATCCCAATTAATACTGGGGGTGTTCACATTCATAGAGGGTAACAGACATGACATAGCTACGTCCCCCATTAATCATGCTTAGTTTATGTTAAACTGTCGGTATTATCCATGCTTAGGTCAGGTTTACATGTCAGGTATGACTGTTGAAAAAGGTCAGTTTAAGGTGAGGTAGGATTCCTGTTTCACAGGTCTGGATAGGTTACATACAGGTATTCAGGGTAGGTGTAGTTATTCCATACCTGTGTGGTACAGTAGAGACAAATAGCTAAGGAGTAAGCAGGTAGGTAGTGGGGGTGACACTGTAACTGTATTGTAGCCCGTAGGTATAATTGGATGGGGAGCAATAGGGACGGTATGTCAGATATCGGGATATGTATGCGAGGCAGGACAAGAGGTGTTGGCATCACTCATTGATGTTGTGGTATACAGTGTGAGGTGGGGGGGTTCGCAATGTGGTGAGCCTGTGCTACCCCAGGTGTTCTTGTGGTGTTCCTTCATGTGTTAGTTACATGTGTCCTGTGGGACAGCTGTGATACTACATGTGGGTTGGGGTTCCAGATATTGGCAATACAGTGGGGGAAGAGGGTGTCACCTACATGTACCCGTAGACATTATGAGGAATGAAACAGGGTCTGATAATTATGTGGTGTGCATGGGGCACAAAGGGGGGTGTTAGTAGGGGGATTATCCAGGGATGTACAGGATGGCTGCAGGGAAGGTCCATAGCTGGCCATGTTGTCTCCGACAACAGCTGTGCATATGCACTGCATTTGGTGTTTGCATTGGACACTTACACCCCTGGGCGGGGGCTTCAATAATACCTTGCGATGCCTATTACATCGGCTTACATGCCTACAGGGGGTGTTGCGACCATGTGTTCATAGGTGTTGTGTAGTTGGTAATGCAACAACACATATGGTTATACAGTACTTTGCTATATACACTGGACTGTGCTGGGGTGGAACCCATATCATGAATGGCTGCCCTTTAGGCGTACGCATGCCTGTCGACTGTACAGAATCCATGGTCTGTACAGCATTTTCTTCATAATATTGGTGTGTTCCTCTTACAATCCGCACCTGTCTGGCAAATACCTGGGAACTGATACCATTAAATACAGACAAGTAACTGGGTTTATGACTCCACATCCTTCGAACGTGTCATGCTAATGCATAACCTATTATTCTATAAGCTTTCTGTCCCTACTTGTCCCCCCAATGGTTTAGGTTCTGTCCAGTGGTTTAGCTCTTAGAGGCTGAGAGGTATGGGTGTAAACTCTGTCCAGTTTGCAATATTACTGACATCCCCGGGGCGGTCCGAATACAACTGCACCAGCCAACACCTGCATGCCTAGGCCCATAATTGCATACCCATAGTTCCCCCACCTGGTCCTCCTCTACAGCACTCATCCTTATTGTGGGTGCAGGTGGGGTCTAACCACACCACTACACACTGCCCGCTCTCCATGTGTTGGCACCCATGTCATATGTTGTCTCGACCCATGGGTCATCAGGCTTGCACAACCTACTGGTCCGTGTATGTATACAGCCTGGTAGGATAAATTGTTACAGGGACTGACTCTGATTATCATTAATTTTTGGGGTGCCCACAAGGGTCATTGATGTCTTTGTTTCAAGATTAAACGTTGCAGGTCTCTCCCACTGGTAGTATATTGCCTGTGGTCTGGGAAGCAGTGGTGTGTTTACTTGTATCGTGTGTTTGTATGTTTCACCTGTCTAGGGGGGGGTTGATGCTACGTGTTACACGTTTGTTGATTGGACCCCTCATCCCCATTGGCACGGTCTGTGAACATATGTAATCCTTAACTGGTGTATCATATCTATCTATATATATATATATATATATATATATATATATATATATATATATATATATATATATATCTGCTGTATACTAATATTTAATATACTGTTTTCTAGTCCTGAGGAGCTTTTCTCCCTGGGTCTCAGCTGTAAATGAGCCAATAGCTCAGCCAGACTTACCCGGTTAGCAGATGTAATTTAAATACATAATTATATTAACATCCTAGCTATATATATGTGTATGTTTACACACATATATACATATATATTTCTACATATTTCTATATATATATATATATATATATATATATATATATATATATATATATATCTGTATTTATATGTATATATATATATATATATATATATATATATACATATATATAATTGTATTTGTATGTATATATATATATATATATATATATATATCTGTATGTATATATATATATATATATATATATATATATATATATATATATATATATATATGTGTCTAACGGCATATGGATGTATGGGTGTCTGCAGATGTATATCTCTATATGTGGGTATATAATTATATTCTGTCACTGTATATACACATTTGTACTATGGAGAGGGGGAGGTTTCACTCCATGTTGGTATGGGTATATATACACACACATCTCTACAGTTGTACATCTACATCTGGTTATTCCATTCTTTGCTATATAGAATAGACTCTGCTGCAGTGGGACTTGTAGTGGGAATGGCTGTCCGTTGGGCGGCGGCCCTGCCCAATGCACACTATTGCTTACATCCCTGGGCCAGTCCACATAGACCCACTCCAGCCAACACCTGCTCAGCTAGGCCCATAATTTCATACCCATAGTTCCCAAACCACACATCCTCTCCGGCACTATTCCTTACTCCGGGTGCAGGTCAGGTCTGGCCACACCAGTACACTGTACCCACTCCCCACTTCTCAGGACCCATCACGTATGTTGTCTCGCCCCATGAATCATCAGGCTTCCCCTACCTTGTACACTGGGAACATGCGTAGCCTGCCGTTTGATATCGGTGTAATGGCAGGAAGCCAAAAAATGTTTGAATTTTTGGGTGTCCCACAAGGAACATACATGTCTTTGCTTCAAGATTAGACTTGGCGGGTCTCTCCCACTGGTAGTATCCTGCCTGTAGTCGGGGAAGCAGTGGTGTATATATATATGTATATATCTGCATACATATATTACTATATATATATATATATATATATATATATATATATATATATATATAAATCCATGTGGGTGTATGGGATGTATGGCCTTAATCTCGCTTATCTATTGCTATGATGGCTTAGTGGTTAACTACTGTGACTATAGTGTACAGGGTTTTGGGTTTGAGCCTTGGTGAAGCAGTGCATTTTGTTGCTGGGTGGAACTTGGGCCATTGGATCCAGACGGTTTAAGGCACTTTAATGTGGTTGTAAGCGATTTGTGTGGGTTTGCACAATGGTAAGCACTGCTAACCTCTGGTTACAGTTTCTTACACTCATTAGCTTCTAGTTTGCTTACTCTGTGTGGCAATGCTTACCCCCACATAAACGCACTTGGACAGGCTTACCGCTGCTTATTTGTGCTTAGACCTGCTTACATGTGCCTTATTCATTATGACAATAACACCTCACATGAGCATTTCATGCAGTAATCCAGTTCACATTTAATTGTTATTCTGTAGGTTATATGGCGAAACGATGAAAAATTATGTTCATATACAGATTTCCCATGGAAAATTATTTGTGTTGCAGTGGAAGTCGAACCGGGAATGCCTGTGCGTTTGGCAGATGCTCTACCCACTCCACTATTGCTGTGCTGCTTCATTTGCATATATATTCCTTGTTATCCTCTTCAGCCTTTTCAGCTGCTTTAACCATAGATAGGTGATGGGCACACCCGTGCACCTATGGTTAGCTGTACTCTGGGTTTTAAAAAAATAAATAAAAGGGTCTCTTAATTTTATTTAAATGTACTGCTGCTGTTGAACAAATGGGGACAGCTGGTGGGGATATGCGGACACCTATGAGTGGTCTCGCTCATTTATTTACACTTTCTTTTGTTCTACTTTGCAGGGGCGTGTTTATTTTGAGAGCTCTGCTTTCAGACACGCCCCCTGCACTCGTCCAAGCTCCATGTAAGATTTGGAGCTCAGGCAGCGCGCCTTCATTATTATGCATGTCGCGCTGCCATTCTCCTCTTAAACTGCTGCTTCCGTGCAGGACTAGATTAGTCCTGCATGGACGTTTAGTAAATCTGGGGGAATGTTTTAACTGTGATTGTAATGGCTGCATAAATATATGACAGTAAATAAAGTGTTGGCTATAAACACTCAGGTACACAAAATGCACGGAACTACACAGCAGAATGTTTTCTGAAAGGTAAAATAAAACAGGGCAGATAAAGTTAAAACCACATCTGTTCTTCAGCTGATAGATGTTTATGTTTGTGTCTTTCGGCTTTTCCCAGTTAGGGGTCGCCACAGCAGAACACCGGTCTGCTAATGATTGGCAGTTGCTTTTTACGTACCGAGTTACCAGCCCTGATGCACAACCTTCAATGAAGGAACGCCCATTCGCGCATGTCTCCACGCAGAAAACGCTCTAGTTGAGAATCAAACCGGACAGAGTCTTACTGCGAGGTGACAATGCTATCGCAGCACCACCACCGCGGGTTAGCTGATAGATGTTTATAATTATATAAATGACTCAACAACATATATCCAGATCAATCTCAACTGACAAAGGAACAAGCTGCATTTTATTTTTTGCTGCCTGCAGCCCAATCCAACCTATCAGTTTATATGACCTCATGTCAGGCAGCATCTATTCCCTAACATAGGCAAAATGTTCACTGACAGAAGCAGTAATGAACAGCACACCTATTCCTTCTGTGATACCTGCATGCCACCTGCATTAACACTATCAAATAAATGATCTTATACTAGAAATCAGTTGTTGGCAGGCAATAAGCGCAAATAGAAGGGATGAGTCAGACACTAACAAAAATTAAAATACTCTGGCAAACGTTTTGTCCCCCCAGCACACATGCACCCTTACTGACAGACACACACACACACACACACACACACACACACACACACACACACACACACACACACACACACACACACACACACTTTTTCACCAAAAGCAAACTGATCTGATTGGACAAGTATAAGAGCAGATCAGAATGGATGCTATTAATTCACCATCAGTCATTCTGAATTATACTGAAGCAAATTAATACCTTACTATTTTATCATGGCTCTACATTCTGATGTATGAATCAGTGAATCTGGATAAAGTACAAGTCCATTTGGTCCTGAATGGCTTAAGATGGCAAAATCTGCTTCTGCTTCTTTACTCTGAGTATCCATTATTGTTGCTGATAGTGTTACAGTGAAGCCGTCATTTTCATGAAAGGTATGTGATATTTAACACAAAAAGGACCTGATATCATTATAGCTTTATAGGTTCATTGGTGTTTACTAGGCTAATGAACACAAGGGCCTTTTTAAGCCTAGCCACGCATTCCAAATCTCTGATAAGTTCTGATACCCTTCATAGGTGTAAGCAGGGGTTTGGGAGATGAACCATTTACATGCAGTGGGTTGGCAGATGAACTATTTACAGGTTGTCTGTGCCCATTAGAGACATAAGTGCCAAACCAGGGATGAATTTCCTGTTCCCCAGCCAACTGTCCAAGTTGCACTTGTATTGGGTTAGGGAAGAACTCTGCTTCACATGGATGGGGAGCCTGTTCCATAGATGGGGTAGTCTCTGGGACACATACCTGTCTCTCTAGCACGTCCTATTTATATCACAGGCAAGATTTAAGTCTACAGAATGGGTAATTCTGGTGCTGTTTGTTCGTGGATATGCAGGAGGTCCATCAGAGTGGGGTCTGACAATGCCCTGTATGCCAGGCATAGATCTTCCCTCAAACACCTGTAGGAGACATAATACAGGGATAGGGCCTTGAGGTGGTCTGCAGAGAACATTTTACTTACGCCCTGTATTCTTTTAATGAGGAACCTCTGTGCACATTCCAGTTGTTGGATATGCCTGGTTAGGTACATACCAAAGGGGCCACTATAATCAATGATAGGTCTGATGAATGCCGAATACAGTGGAGCAATGACTTCCTTGGACATAAATGCCAAACCTTTGTTTATAGTTGCGCAACATAGAATGATTTCCTCACTACTGTAGACAAGTGATGGTCAAAGGCTAGATTACTATCTATGTGTGTCCCTACGTCCCTGACTACTGGGTCATCTCTAAGGGGGGGTGTTGTCAATATGATAGTCACCAGGGGTGGATGACCTCCCAAAGGATACTATTATGCATTTCTTGGCATTTAGTTTTAGTCCATGGCTCCTACACCAGTTGTTTATCTGTGTCAGCCCCTCCTGGGGAATGTTTGTGTCAATGTGGGATTCAATGACAGCTCTTAATTTGCAATCACCTGCAAATTTAGTCAGCCAGAGACCACTGACATTGTCCTTGACTTCAAAGAAGTAAACAAAAAAAAAGGAGCGGTCCAAAGATTGATCCCTGAGTGACTCCACTTGTGACTAGCCTCTCTGTAGAGGTGGACTCCCCAATTCTAACTTCCTGGGTCCTGCCTGTGAGCCAGTTATCTATCCACCAGGTGACATATGAGTTTGTGCCCAACCTCTTGAGTTTGTCAACAATGCCCGAGTGGGGTGTTATGTCAAATGCCTTGGCCAGGTCAAGTTAGGCAGTGTGAACCATTTTTTCCCTCATCCATTGCTTTGGTTACCTTCTCAAAGAAGTCTCTCATGTTGAGTAGGCATGATATGCACTTGACAAAACCAAACTGGGTTTGGTCCAGTGTATGGAGTTACTATATCTCTGTTGATTATTTACATATTAGACTAGTGAAACCTATGGGTCTGTAGTTTCCAGGGTCTGTGGATGGCCCACCTTTGTGCGGAGGGATGACTGTTGCTGTTCTCCATTCATGAGGCATGAAGCCTGTTTGGAGTTACAGTTAAATAATAATTCCAGAGGCCCTGATATGTCATGTTTCATGCTATTTAGAAGGCATTCTGGGATATTGTCTGGGCCCACTGATGCAGTGTTCTTGGTCTTAGAGAAAGCATTAAGGACCTGTTCCCTAGTGATAGTAGAGGGAGTTATATTTGATGGTATTTGCTTAGGGAAAGTTGAGGGGGAGAGAGGGATAAAGTTGGAGATGAATTTATCAGCCAGGAGGTTTGCTATATCTTCTGGCTAAGTATAGGTGACTCCATTTACAATGAGCTTTGCACACAACAGTGTATTGGCTTTGAGGTTACGGACATAGCTAAAGAATGCTTTGTAGTTGTCCTTGGCCTGGGAGACCAAACTTACATCAAATTTGGCTTTGGTAGACTTTAGTTGTCCTCTGAGGAGTTTAGTTTGATGAGAGTCCTTTATCCTGCTGGGTGCTGCACCTCCTAATTATCGTCATGATTTTCTTCCTTCTGTTATGCAGCCTATTGATTTTGTGATTCCATCAGGGTGGCGTGTTCTTTGAGTTACTTCTGTACTTCTTCCTGGTGGGTACAGCTGCCTCTATGCAGCTATTAAAATGCTTGTACAGGGTTTCTGTGAACAGTTCTGCATAGGCAGCAATGTTCTCAGGTTTTATAGGGGCTTAACATTTCGCCAGATTATCACTTAATAGCAGGAGGTTTAGTTGGGGGTCTAGGTTTTATTTTTACTTCAAAGGAGACCATTTTGTGGTCTGACCTTACCAGGGAAGACATTACACTAGGGGATATACAGCACACTCCCATATTAGTGAGGACCCGATCCAGTATGGTTGCACCCCTGGTTGGTGTACTGGCTATCTGGTCCAGGTCGTTTGTGTTTACATAATCTAGCAATCTCTGTGCCTTTATGTTTGGTGTCATGTAGGATTCCCAGTTAATAGTGGGGTAATTAAAGTCACACAGTAATATGGTATTGGGTTGGATGGTTAGTGTTTCTAATAAGTTTAAATACATGGTATAGGTTTCCTGGGTCATGCAGAGAGACATATAGCTTGCAATGAAGTGGTACTGGATTTTGCCTATGGTGATTTGAAAATGGAGCAGCTCAAGTGCATTGTTGACCAACTTTGAAGTATATTTATTTTTTATGTAAATAGAGATACCTCTGCCTTTAGTCCCTGCCTGTGAAGTAGCTGTTCTGAAAGTGTGGAAGGCATTATAACCTTGCAGTGTTAGTGTACTCTCCGTGGCTTTAAACTATGTCTCAGTGACCACACAGACATCAGCATTCTCTAGGGTGAAGAGAGCTTCTAGGGAGTTGGTGCAACCAAGCTTCATTCAAATATACTGCAGCATGAAATGATATGAAAACAATGATTCATGAATTGCTGACATGTAGGTATTTCTATGGACAGATTTGCCTTATAGCAGCATTTCCACAACTTCACTAAATATCTCAACTAGTTAATAATTATCTCTGCAGGTGCACTGTAGTGACAAAAAAGATTCTATACACCAACATTCTGCATACTCCTGTTTAAAAAAGGTTTACCATCTCATGAGACAGATATTTCTAACTATTATTCATTCCTGATATTTAACAAACTACAGAGTTATTGTAACATAATGCTTCCAGTAACAGAAACTTACTGAAAAATAATATCTGCTTTTATTAGAAGGCATACAGTAATCATCTTCAAATTTGTCATCATGTATGTGATTATCTTTGATTCTACTGCAATACTTTCACCCACATAATAATCTTCCTGCTCCTAGTTTGTCATTTACCCCTACTAATAACATAATCGCATGGTGGAACAGGGCGCAGTGAAACTGGCTGAAGCCTTACCCTGCTGTTAATGTAGGCTGCAGCCATTGAAATCAGTTACAGTGTCTTTGAGGTAACTGTCCTCCATCTGGACATCATTTGTAGAGGAAATGTATCTGGACTTCATTTGTGAGGTTCCTAGTGTGATTTTCAGTCTGACCCTGATTATTTAATGACTATCAGTTACAACCAGATCTTACCGTTACTACTTGAGGAATATTACATGTAGTGTACCCAGTATTCCTTCATGGATAATGGGTCATGCACACATCATCTTTCACTTGGATCATAGTACTGTTCAATATTTTGGGTCTCAGGCTTATAAGCTGGATTGGTAACACTTAGTGAAGAACTTTAGTGATAGGCAGGGGGGAGCACTTCCTTTCATTATCATATAACATGTGTGCAGGCGTAAGTCTCCATTAGATGCACGTGAAATACACAAGTATACTAAGCAACTGTATTATTGTTATATAAAGTCCAACATGACCTGGGCCCTTCTTACTTGGAAGAGCTACCTGCCCCAAGCTGTCTCAGAACCTGTAATCAGCTCTTCCTAGCCAGGCAGAGTTTCTCTGGATGAGGCGACAAACTTCGTGTCTTCACTCCTTTGTAAAAACTGTTGATTTGCAGGATGAACTACTTATTCTACTATGGGACAGCCATTGTGAATAACATTAGGAGGTGCCTAAATAAGACACGTATTTCACAAGCTATATGGAGACTATTTTAATGTGTGAAAGTGGCTCATTCTGTAATGTACTGCTTCACTCATCATTGTAGTACTTGTTATTTTATTTGTATTTATTTATGAGTTAGCAATGTGCTAGCTTAGGTTCCCTATTCTATCAGTGAAAGCTTAAAATAGCGGACGCTGTTTGATCGACGGTTTTTAAATCAAAACCGCAAAATCCTGAAGAGATGGAGCAGTGATTTTTTTTTCCCAGGGAAAAAAGTCATTGGGCTTTTTTCGGGACTTTTCCATTTCCTCCACTGTGCCGCGATCTCGGAGTTGGTATATTTAAGTAGGGGGAGTGTGGGAGGCACAGCCCCCCACATCGGAGGGTGTGGGGACGAAGCCCCCCCCAGTTTATTTTGTGTGTTTTTTTTCCCAGACCAAGCGATTTTTTTCCCTGGGAAAAAAATTGCTGTTTCGTGTGTTTGGCATTTTGCTGTTCGATTTTTAAGGGTTGATTATACAGCGTTCACTATTTTAAGCAATCACTGTTATAATATAGACCCCAAGTTTATTGGTACATGAATAAACCTGATTGATTAAATAGCATGACATGAAAGAACAGAACATGGGTACAGCAATGAGATGATGTTACCCAGCTGATGAACTTTGGGCAGATCTACCCGTGTTCTAAAGTGAACTTATTTTGTCATAGTTAATTAAATGCATTAGTCAGGTGATAAGTGCATCAGTGTTTATTGATATAATGATTATTCATTACAGTGATCATGTGATGCTACTGACATTGACATATGGCAAAACAGGGACTCAGTAAAACAAGAGAATCCTGTCTTTGTTTCACTAATTGTATGTTCTCACGGATCCTGCCCAATGATGCAATGCAGTTAAAAAAGTAGGACCCTGCCTACAGTGCACAAGCAGGTAGTGAATGCGATCCTAACTAATCCACTGCCAATAATCAACTCACATCTGTACGTCCTGTTTAAAACTGCAGCAGCTACATAAGTAAACAAGAGATTCCATTAGTCCATTGATCCCAGAGATCCATTCCGGGTCATACAATTAAACATTGGAATGAAGGACATAATAATAAACACACCAATTGGATGATGTTAGTAAATGTATTTAATGACACAACAATTAGGCAGGAGAATGGTGGACCCTGCTTATTTTGCCCAAATCAGGTGTCGTCAGTCACTCTGATGGAGCAGTGAATGACGGCCACCTGATTATGTGATGTCAATGATGATATGTAAGGGTACAATGGGGAGTACTGAAAAACATTTAGCAAAGCCCATCCCATGTTCTTACAATGAAAATAAGGGCACACAACTAGGCATTGGTTTGGAGAACCACACATAGCAATGAGGTAACGGGTCAAATGGGGAAGACCAAAAGGGCATGCAAATTACTGCTTACTTGCATGTGTTCCCTGCAGTGGTGGTGAAGTGGCTGAAGTGAAAGAATTTAATGTTGCAGTGTTCTGTCACAATGTATTGAATTGTGTTGTGTAAGCTGGCAATGTGGTTTGCGGTCTTTTCCCCTTAGTCTTCACTGTGGTGTGACTATGGAGTTGGCATACATAATTCCAGGGGGTGCTGCCCCCATATCAGGAGGTGCAGGAAAGGTCTTGCTTCCCTGCAAAAGAGATTTTTGTTTTACGATTTCTGATTCACCATTATCGATATTTAATTTTCAGTAAGCCAAAAGAAAAAGCTCATTGGCGGCTCATAGGTAAATTTGCAAATGACATTATAATGACAAGCAAATGAAGTGCAGTTAAATGAGTACATAAGCACATACAAATGGAGATGGGGAAAGCAAGTTATTATTAATAGTCATCAGGTGTAAAACGGCCCATGCCCTTACTTATGAATATTAATGCATCAGGCATTATAAACAGAATGCTGGCAGAAGCAATGATATATGCTACATGCCAGGATGAAAAGACATCACTTCTAATGCAGACCTTCCAATGTCTATTTCAGATACCACATATCTAATTCTCACTACACCCAGATACTAACAGCTACTAACCTTTATCAACATACACATATTACTATAATGATTGCCGTGTAGTGCTCACACTGTAAACACCTTCAACTTATTTATCTAGCCTCTTGCTTCTTGACCACAATATCACATTAACTGTTATTAACTTTAACCGCTTCTTCTTCCATGGCTGTTTAGTGGGGTCTATATTAAATCAGCGAACACTTAAAAAAGTGAATGCTAATTCATCGATCCAAGTTCACCAAACGCTCAAAATCCTGAACACTTGGAACAGCGATTTTTTTCCCAGGGAAAAAAATCGCTGTTCCACAAAAAAAATAAATAAATAAAAACACTTAAAACAGTATTTAATGTGGGGTGCTGTGCCCCCCACATCCCCCTACTTAAATATGCCATTTCCGAGATCGCACCACAGTGAAGGAAACAGCAAACTCCTGAAACCGGCCCAGAGATTTTTTTCTCTGGGAAAAAAATCGCTGTTCTGAGTGTCGGGATTGTCAGCATTCACTCAATTGGCGTCGATGAATCAGCATTCACTTTTTTAAGCATTCACTGATTCAATATAGACCCGTTTATTGCAATCTTTTTCTTGAGATCCTGTCCTGATATTGGAATTATATAAAGGCTGCTTTTCTTCTACCAGTAATTTCTGATATGATTGCAGTGCTGTAAGGATTCCTACCTACTTTATTTACTGCCTTTATTTTATCCTGTTTCTGTTGCATCATTGAAGCCAGTGCATACATGCAGTATATGTTTTGTATCACATCAACCCATCTCTACCTATTATACATGTGCTGTAGGTGTTTTTAGAGCTTTTCTCCCAGGGCCACTATGGAAAAGGGGTATGCTTGTCAGCTCATTCAGACTTTCTTGATAAACAGATGCAAAATAAATAAAAATAAATATGTAACACAGCACATACATCTGTCTTTTCATCCTAATGTAGATCTCTGTGCACTTATTGTCAGCTGTTTTCTATATCTATGTACCATCTGTGCTGGCAGAATATAATTCAAGCTGCTAAAATAGCTTTACAGCTTTTTCTGCTTCCTTGACACACATTTTAGCATCCAAAACGGTGGACTACCCACAATAATTTCTATAAATAGTATTTTACCCCTTACTTATGCTAATATGTCAAGATTCTACCCTTCTTTATGAATCACTGTGTTTTGCACGTGTATCCCAGTAATGTGGGTTTAGATACATTCAGCTGCATGACATTGGCATGTCATGCACATGCATATATTCCTGAAAGCTGTCCACATACATGGTTCACATATCTATGAAGCACAGGGTGTGCTGCACACAATTCAGAGTTCTATATGAGGCATGATTTTCATGCTACCATTTTGTTTTGCAATGCATTCATAGCAATGTCTACCAAAGCTAGTGCTCCATGGAAAGAAGTACTGCCTGCTGCACTACTAATGGACAGAGGCAGCTACTAAATGCTTTATCCCATTTATGGGTCCCCTCAAATTATCCATGATATGATCCCAGTTATTCACACTAGGGGTAATATACAATTTTCAGCCATGGGATGGGTAAAGCCAATCTAACACTAAATGGCTAGGCTTAAAATGGCTTGCAAGGGCAGATAGCCTAGTACTTACATATGAACCCATGAGAGCACCTGTTTGCTAAACAAATTAGTGCAAAATTATGCTGTAGTTCCTTTGATTAGCCAATTCAAGGAATGGCTGATGGAGGCTCATGCATGGCCTTTCAGGAAAGTGGATGCCTGGTATGCCGGGATACAGGAATCCCTTGTACCAGTGCATGTGCCGGTACGAGCATGATGACCTTTGTCACTGTCTGCCCAAATATTTCGATTCATGGGAAGCACAGACTGGCAAGGAAAGTAAGTATTTACCATCTGCTGCATGCAGTACTGCTTTAAATATGTTTTCTGTTTCTAGAAGGTTGTTTTGTTTCTCGGTTTTTACTAAAACTGACAGATCATAGGATATGCCATGTTGACTGCTGCAGGTGATTGCACGTCTGCTGTATGTGATACTGGTGACAGATTTTGTGTTGTGGCCATTAGCTGTATAACACTGGACAAAAGCTGTGAACCTGAAATGTGGCTGGAACTACTTTTCATGCTTCAGGATCATTGCACCTTGGCATTTCACTGTTGCTGTATCTGTTTCACTATAACAACACTGAGTGTTGCTATTAATTTGTAACTAAAGGGACAGTGCAGTGCTGCAGCATTTAGAGCTATTGCCTCATATCAAGACGTTCTCTAGTTCAATTCTCAGCCAGGGTGCTTTCCGTGCGGAGTCTACATGTCTTCCCTGGGTTCATGTGGGTTTTCTCTAGGTCTCCAGTTTCCTCCCACATTCCAAAGACAAGGATCTAGAGCATTTCTCTCCAGGTCTCTGCTGAAAATGGGGTCTCTCCCAGTCAGACATTCCTGATAAATGTTAAACAAAGTAAATAAACTGTATTAGCATAAACTGCTTATTGCTTCCTATTGGAATTATTTAAGACTTCTTGTTTGCATATGTGAGTGAATTTTAGTATTGAAATGCCATTTGTATTTCCCCATGTCCATATGTGATATGTGATGGCATGTCTCTACTTTGTGTCTTTCAGCACAGGTAGGGCATGTGGAAAATACTGTCAGCTGTTGCCACAGACAGCTGAGACTTCAGATAGAGGGATTTCTGTCTTTTCCTGCCTAACACAAGTCTAGCATATCACCTCTGGATCCTCATCACTAATGCCATATTTCCCAATTTTGTCTTCCTTCTACAGGTGTCCATGGTCCCCTGGAGCCCAGGAGCATCAGACACTGCCTGCTGTCACCTGCGCAATGTGACTGCCTCATGGAGGGGCGGTGGGGGGACTGGTCCAGTTCAGGGATGTCGATCATTGTAATCATCAGCACCAGGTGCAAAGATACTGGAATAAGCAGTAGAGAGTAGTTATGACCTTCTGGGTGATCTTTCATCCTGCAGTGACTAGCAGACCTAATGTACTGGGGTAGCCTAGCCATTGACATCAAGCCACCAGAGGTGGGTATGGCCATTGCTAGTGGCTGCTCGGACACAGGACCACCACCTACTCAGTTCCATTACTATCCCCTTGGGCCAGTGAATGGGTGCCTGTGCCTCATTCTATCCTCAGCCATTGTTTGATCTTTGTTTGTTTTAAGTGCTCCCCATGCCTTTCCTTTGTGTGTCTACATCTGCCTCCTTTGTGTATCTACATCTGCCTTTTCTTTGTGTGTCTACATCTGCCTTTCCTTTGTGTGTCTCTACATCTGCCTCCTTTGTGTGTTTGCATCTACCCCATTTGTCTACTGTCTTGCCTATGAATTGTTTTACCCCCAACTTACTTTCACCCACTATTCCTCTCTTGTTGCTCCTTTCACACCTTCCCTCTTTTCCTGTTTCTACACATAAAATAGTTCCTTTGCCTATAAGACAAAGAAAGAAAACATACCTGACATTTCCCTGTCAGACTGCTTTATCTCATATTGTCCTTGCTCTGTGTTCCTCTGTTCTCTGCTTGCTACACTCCATTTCTTGTACTCCCATTCCCACCCCTTTAATGAACTAAGACGGTGCCAGGTTAATTGGTTGCCCTTTTACTGTTCCTTATTGCTCCTTTATTGTTTTTCTTCTAGTGCTGCCTGCATGGAGAACAACTTGCTCAACCTGTTGTATTTCTCATTCATGTTCACATGTGCTTCTGACAACATGGCATAGGTTCATAGTTCATAGGTAGGTACTAGGCTATCGGCCCAAGGGCCTAAGTAAGCCTAGCCAACAAGGTTTCCTGGCTTACGCCACCATGAGATTGCAGATAGGCATTTCTTCATGGGCTGTGAATGACATCTCTCTGCTTTATCTGTGCCTTTCAGCTGTATCACATCTACCACTCTGAAATGCAGCTAGCCACCTAGCCATGCTATTTGTACCTATTCCTTTATTCAGTTCAGTTTAGCACTGATGTATTATTCCTCTATGCAGCGTTAACTCCATGTTAATATGCTTCATAATTTACATGGTAGGAAAAGAAAGACTTTACATGTTTATTTAGTTCTTAATTGGAAGAGTGAACTAGTCCCATGGTCCTACTCAGACCTGTTCAGCTGCCCTTACCCTTTATGCAACATAATGCACTGATAATGTGTATACACTTAAGGCACATCATCCATCCATCAGCAAGATGAAACAACAAAACTGATTAAGAAAACATAAGCTTGAATTAAAATCACAAAGAAAAGTAAGACAAAAATAAATACTATCAAAAAAAATTCTTCAGCAAATAATAAAGGAGAAAATACTAATCAGGACACAAAACGTATTCATGGGAATTAAAAACAGAAGTGCCAAAGTACTTATAAAATAACCTAGAATGGTAATGATTAAAGTCATATATTACAGTTGCACACAATCCTATTAACCCATGTCATTGCCAAGATACAGTTTGAAAATACAAGGTATCAGTGATATTACTCAAGTCTCTAAGAAGAAGAATCATATAATGGAATAGAAACCAAAAGAAAGTTGCTTCACTAAATGCTGAAAATATTTATTTGCAATTTTACTTTCTCTTCTTTCTATGATATCCATTGCTTCCTCAATAGTTGTCTCATTTTTGGACTTCTACATCTTACTTACTTACTTACAGCCTTTTCAGCCACCATCATTATAAAATGCCTTAACGTCTGCTTATTTCTGGTAAAATCCTTGATTATCACTGCTGCTACTCAGACAAATGCAGTGACAGGAAATCATCATCAGACTGGATCTTCACTGCTACATTTAACAAAACGAACACTGCTGGCTGCCTACCCAACACCATCAGTGACCATCGAGTGACCTTTACCATGAGACAATCTAATCATGAACATAAACACATAATCTATAATAATGTGTGTGTACTCTCCTCTTTCAATAATGATTCCTTCATTAGCTACCTCAAGAAATATAACTGGGATATTCTAAAATACTTACCCCTAGATAATTCCGTAACTCACTTTAACAACACATTCCTTAACATACTAAACAAACTAGCTCCCATCAGATCAATCTGAATCAAATCTAGCCCCACCACATGGCTCCCAAGTGAAACCAAGCAACTCATGCAAAACTGAGATAAAGGCAAAAATGGCAATATTTTAAGATGCTTAGGAACCTTTCTAAATAAAAAATCAGATCAAACAAAAATAAATACTTTTCAAGCACCAAGACAACCAACAACAGAACTCTAAGATTTTCTGGAATGCAACCAAAAGTCTATTACACCCAGGCCAAACTACAACTCCATCACCAACTACCAACAACAACCCAGTGCCTTTTGCCACTCAATTCAATAAACATTTCATACACTCTGTTCTCTTACTACTTAACAACAAATCACATGCCAGCCTTACTTTCCCAAACAATACTAATCACCACCAAAATCCTTTCTACCTCCAATCAGTATCTATCACTTCTATTACAAAATCTCCTAAGACTAAAAAATTCCACACCAGCTGATCAAATAATTTGAGTCTCAGATTGTACTGCTTATCAGAGCCCTTCCTGAAGCTGCCAAAGAAACAGATCTTGTTTGGGTTGCTTACATAAGGATATTTGTCGGACACCCATCTCTGGAGTGCTTCTAGGAAGGCCTGGAAACTTGTCTGCAATATTAATGCATCACAAGAGGAACTGTAGATGAGTATCATCACAAACTGTATGACAATGCGGTGTCCTCTGTGCATTCTTCATAAGTTCACTTATGCAGAGAAAATGGCAGGGCCAGAGGCTGACCTTAGGGATTCAAGCTGTAAATCTGCTCACCAAATAGGTGCTTGAAAAATCACATTTAAGATATAGTAAACATTTCAGAAAGACTCTCCTGGCAGACTACATTAAAAGTATTACCCAGATCATAAAATGGTTGCTGTAACTTCTCTTTCTTTGGTAGTTCTTGCAATATATTCATAGACCTTAAAGAAGGCCATGCGCAGGCCATGTCTTGGTCTAAAGACATCATCATTCAATGATTTTTGATGCATTATCTTCTTCTTCGCCACAGCAGATCATCTGTCTGCTCATGATTGGCAGTGAAGTTTTACAGTGTCGAGTTGCTAGCCCGGCACCCAACCTTCCACAGAAGGCACACACATGCACACACTCACACCTAGGGCCAATTTAGAGTGTCCAATCCACCTACAGCATGTCTTTGGGATGTGGGAGGAAACGGGAGCACCCAGAGGAAACCCTCACGACCACAGGGAGGACATGCAGACTCCGCACAGAAGGCAACCCAGCCGAGGATCGAACTGGAGAACCTCTTGCTGTGAGTCAGCAATGCTAACCACTGGTATTTTCTTATCCAGTCTGTTGTCAAAGACTTCGGTTAGAGCTAAGGGAATTAATTTTTTTATTTAGAATGGCAATCGTCCTACATTTGTGGACATGGAGATTTATGACGTCTTTTCAAAAACACTGAACCATGACTTAGTGATATATCTATCTATGGGTTGAACTGATGGTATATAAACAGAGTATGTGATAACATGAATGGCTACACGAGATAAGACTGTCAACAGATGGAGAATCTTTTCTTTTACTTTTTGCTTAAGAGACAGACTGTATTTCTCTAAGTAAGTAGTTTGTTCAAAAGTACATGAAGAAACAGCTGAGTAGAAATTGGGATGAGATCTGCTATCAATATTTAAAATAAAGAGGAAGTAGATAGCACAGAGTGAACAGCACTAGACCAGCTTTTTATATCTTTTTTTGTTGGTCAGACAATACAGAGCAAAAGTCTGCCATTTGACTGGACTGGTCAGAACTGTCACAAAGAAATGTGATGATTTTGTTCAAAAAGCTTCTATGTGATATTTACACAGGTACACCAATAGTTTTGAAACTAATAAATGCAATTTTCAATTAAGCTTTACAAGAATTCTGAGCTCCCTGTACCGTTGCCAACTGTTATGACTTTTATTGTCCTTGCATATTGCCTATGATTGAAAATTTTACTACATCAAGAGTGAGTGCTTGAAATATAGAAAAATAAATGAAAGACTGCTACCTCAGTAAGGATTTGCAGAATAAAACAATCAAAAGAAATGCATCATTCACACAATTTCTACAAGGGTTTACAAGGCAAAGTACTAAGGCACAATCACAGACTGCATACCTGTTAGCCACTGATCAAATGTGTCTTGTCTTCCATATTCTCAAGTGTCAATTGCCTTTTGGTGCTTCAATTAAGAAAATGTGTATCACCCATTTAAAGACAACCATTGGAAAGGCACTGCATGATGTTTTTTTTTTCTTATGTAACATCTCATTGGCCAGCAAATCATCATCTATGACAAAACTATATAAAAGGGAATCATATGCAATACTAAAATATACTTTCATGGCCATTTTTAGGATAAACAAACAATATAAGCACAGGTGATCCAGAAAAAACACCCACCTCATTAAAAAGCTACAGAAAAAGCAAGTAAAATCTGATAAGCTTTTGCCATATGCTTAATCAGATATACAGTACTCTCCACCATGGAACCCCCGTTTATATAGAGACTTTTAGTAATTAATGAATTACTGGTCTTGTTTCCTCTGTGACAGATTTGTCATATAGAACATAGCAATATTAATGCTCAGGTAGACATGGGGATATTAATTCCCAGAGAGAATGCAGGGAGTGAAACTGGCAAATCTGTCACAGAGAAACCTGTACTGACCGATTCTGTGTCATTTAAGAGTATCAAAAAACACAAGACCTCCTCCGGTAATTACTCTGTACAATCTGCTGTAGAAAATCTTAATGAGCAGATTAAACTACACACAACAGGAAAAAAAAGAAAGATACAATGATAATAGTTTAAAATGTTAAATTTAAACAGCACCTAAAAATGTGTCAGTTTAACTGGTCTTAAAGTCTTTTTTCTTTAATTCCAGTATAGTTTAAATTTCTTTCAAATAAGGTTTTTCTTGGAAATATTAACTAATGATTCTGCTACTAAGACAGTAAAAATTTCATGTATATGTTAAAACAGTCTCTATCACACAATGTTGCACAGGTTTGGACATGGTTAATCTTACGTTAATGGAAGGTATAAAAGTGGGATACAGGCATGCATGTGGGTATGCTGTGTTACTTTGTGTCTCGGGGGCTACTGTTTTTAAATGTAACCATTTACAAATAGTGTATTCATTGTTCACTCACAGTACATGTAACCGAACACAAAGAAAAAACTCTAAATAGAAAAAGTAACTATTCCTGCTCCAGCTTACTAGGATATGGAAGAGATGGAAAGTAAATGCCACAAAGCTGTTATGTTAGCTAAATATAACTCAAAGCTAGCAATCGTGCTTTACATTAACACTGTGTTCACCTGGTAGAAAGTATGTTTCCTCATTCCAGACTCTTTCCTACCTCAAACCTAAAAATTCACTGATAGGGAAAAAAAGGAAAAAATTCTGCACACAGATGAGATGCTAGTGCACCATCCATGTTTCTAATGTTTGAGACGTGTGCAACAATTAGAGCAGAAAAGGTCATTCTCCTGTTTCTACAGTTTTGTTCTATAAATCAGGGAGAGGGCAAAATGTTCTTGAAAATTAAAAGTATAGAGCATGTAAAAAAATACTAACTCTACATGTAACTGCATCAGTCAAAAGGCAATAACATAATTTAAGGAGGTGTGTACCTTCTGGAAAACGTGTTTTATACAGAGCAAATGATTTCTTTTTAATGTTAGTGTAGAATGAGAAAGGGGAAGAAAGAACGCAGATATCAGTCAGAAGGCAAAGCCAAAAACCAATAAAAGCTAAGTAAATGACCCCTATGAGTATATGCCTGAGGCAGAAATCCCATCCAGCCTACTGTTCTTATCACTCTGTCATATTTTATTCCACATCAGTCATGTAAATAAGCTGTTATGGAATATAAACTGAACGGGAAGCACTTAAATAAGAAATTATTGTAAAACATAAGTTTTTGCAGTTCTGAAATGGTGGTTTACAGCAGCCCACACCCTTATGAAGGACATTATAGAAAAAATTGAGAGTTAACACTCTCTACACTAGGAAGCCTCAAGTCTAAATATAAATATCAAAGCTGCACCATACATCTCAGCCTGCAGACATTGAAAATAGGAACCACGGTCCTTGAAAAAAACAGCAGTAGTCAGCTAAATGGGCATCTAATTAGCATACAATCTGAGTACCAGACAGAAGCATAGCTTGTTCACCCAGTACCCTGTGCCAGTACTATGAACCAGTACCCAACCCCCTCAGCTCTTCAAGTGAAGAGCAAAAAAAAAATGATTGCTTTATTCTCGTTGTTACACTGTAGCAATTGGCTTATTACACAGCCACACCTTACCCACCCAATGGCTCTTCCAGACAGCAAAAAAAAAAAAAAAAAAAAAAAATGGACGTTCCTTCTACTGGTACACAAATCAGGTGCACAACAAGTCCTACCCTCTCCCTTCTGCCTAGCCATTCAGGTCCCATTTCTGTGTCCTACCCCAGCCCTCCTCCATTTTATTAAAAAAATAATAATTTCTTCTTCTTTGTAAACTGTAACAAACTGTTTGCTGCAAATGTAGCAAATAGTTGCTACAGTTTTCACCATGCCTAGACAGTGCACTATGGCACTCGTTCAACTTAAAGAAAAAAAATATATATTTTTATAAATTGTAGAAAGCTGTTCGCTACAAATGTAGCAAAGATCTGCTACAGTTTACACGGTTTGCATTCATATGGTCGAGCTCACATTGCTCGACCATACATTTTATCGACTTTTCTCCATGAATCCAGTAATGCCGAATGGTCGGAATGTCGTGAAAACACTGAATTTGACATTTCTGACTGCTCTACACCCTAAAACGAGTGCTAACATGGGTCAAAAAAGGGACGGGATTTTGCGATTCCCAATACTTGCAATTGCATTTTTGAGATGTAGCTGCACTTCTTTCGGCCATACCCGCTCGACCATCCACCGGTCGATCATATGCATGTACACTGTTTATACACTGCCTGCACAGAGCACTACACTGCTCAGGTTTTTAGTTAAAAAAAAGTGATTTTTTTTTTCTTATACTTTTAAACTGTAGCAAATCTACAGTTTAGACCACACATGGAGTGCTACAGCAGTCAGGTTTGACCACAAACACAATACCAGCTTTTAAAATCCGGTATAGCATTACAGATCACAGTTGGCTAATCATGCCCCACCCAACACTTTCTGCCCAGGGCAGTTGACCTGCCCTATCGCCTTGCCCTAACTATGCTACTGAAACCAAATAGTATGTAACTCTTCCTGCTTCCAGTGTGAATAGGAGATAATAATCAGAAACACATTTAAAATAAACAGAGAGTGACAAAATCATGGAATAAAATGAAAGCACACCATCAAAGGGACAGTATAAAATCTATACACTTTAATGAACTATATCACAAAATTTTATTACACAACGTAATTTATTTTTGCTTCAGAAAAAGGGAGTTGAAAGATGTGTGCGTCCTTTTTCTTTAAAGTATTGTTATCACTAGTGTGTTGGTCATGTAATGTGCTTTTTTGTGTAATATTTATTTATTTATTTATTTATTGACATTTGTTGACCGGGAAAGTCCACTGGGCTTGAAACCCATTTTCAGTGGAGGCCCGGGGCTAAAGTCTAAATAATTAGCAACATAGACCACAGGCAATGCAGAAGCAGTGCTTACACTGCTTTGTCTGTGATAGATGCTCTTTCATTATAACCTGTACAAGCAGAAGATGTACATTCTAGTACCCATTACTCATTGGTTTACTTTAGTACACTTTTTTTTTTTTTTGCAACCAAAACTAATCAAGAGCATCACAAGGTTATCTGAATAGCCTGGCTGACATTTCAGGATGGCGCAGTGGTGCAGCAGTAGCATTGTCACCTCACAGCAAGAGGTTCTCTGGTTTGATTCTTGGTTGGAGTGCCTTCTGTGCAGAGTCTGCATGTCCTTCCTGTGTTCTTGTGGGTTTGCTCCAGTTTCCTCCCACATTGCAAAGACATGCTTCTGGACAGTTTCTTCCTGGGCCTCTGCTGAAAATTGGCTTTGCTCCAAGTTGGACTTTCCTGGTAAATAAATGAATTCTGCAACTTCATTCTTCCTACAAAGGTAGGAAGGGCCATCTCTAATTGTTTCATTGATGTTTTGGTGCATATAAATTTCAATAAGCTTTATTGTATTGCTTTTTTAGCTACACTGTTCACATTTATGTAAAGATTTGTACTTGCAGAACCAGTGCTTACACTGCTTTGTCTGTGATAAATGCTTTTAGGTGTTCAGTTTAGACATTAGGGCATCCCAAATATCTGATGTGGGCCCTGTCTAGAATAAAACTGGTTCTGCATACCCTTATGAGGAAGGGGATTCAGCTTAACTCACTAGGACAGAGGTCTATTGGTATACGCTCAACCTGCTCCTTTAATCAGTCAAGAATATACCTGGCACAATGACAGCAAATATAAGTTAGTGTGAGCAGATTCAGTCAGGAGATATGCAGAATAGAAAATGTAAGAGTTATATCTGACAGCATGCTGGCATTCATATTTTCTCTTCTCTGTATGTTGAAAACACATAGGATCACAATGAAGTGGTATAATATAGTATACTACATACACACGCACACACATAAACATATATACATATAAATATATATATAAGATTATATGAGATTTGATCAAGCTGCAAAAATATTGATGTAAACTGCATCAGTAGCAGTTTGAAACATAACCAAAACAAAAAAAAAGAGCATTGAAAGCCAAAAGGAGCTAATTAGCTTCCTTTTTAGAGTAATAAACCCAAACGAAAAATGATAAGCCAGACCAGGTGCAGGACCAGAGTTAGGATTAGCACACACAGGTAAGGTGGTCAGGAGTGTTTTGTCCCCGACCTCAGTACACTGGCTTGTTAATCCTAACCCTGAACTTAACAGTACATTAAAGTATGAAAACACCTTTCCCTAGTATTACTGTTACTGAGGATACTTAGATACAAACACACATGCACCATCAAACACATACTACACTGCAGATATTACCTTATCTCTAAATCTAAACAAATATAAATATATGTATATGTATTTGAAATCTGCACCTTTTGTAGTAGCTGAAAATGTAAATGTATTCATTTTTCTGAGTGAGTGACTGGCAATATCACAACAGTAGAATAATAACATGACATATTACAAATTAAAATCAAGTATTCAAGTGGAATTTAGAATAATCATTTTTGTTTACTATCTCCTTCAAATGTTCAACATTTAGGCAATTGTATCCCCTCAGATTCAGATTATGACTGAAGCATTTCTTTTAGGTTCAGAATAATTTGGAGACAAATAGAAGGTTAAATTGACTTTTTTAATGTGAAATCTTTAGTTCTCACATTACTAACATGTTATAAGTGCTGGCATCAAAGTTCAGATGCTGTGTCTCACAGCCTTAGATTATTCAATTTTCCTAGATTTTCAATACTGTTAAGGGTTGAACAGCATTTTATGAATGTGATAACTATATTTTTCAGCTTGTGACAGAATATGCCTTTACACATTTAAGAGTTAGTGGGCATAGATCACCATTAGGCCAACAGATAATAATTTTCTTTGCCATTCTTCTTAAAAAAATGTTTTGACAGTTTTATTTAAGTACTTAAAAGCTGCAGTCTTTTGAGCTAATGTTACATCTTGAGAAATGACTTCTAAGAGTGATACATTTGGGCCTAGATGTGTATTATCACTTTGAGCCCTGTTGTACACAGTAAAAGACTATTTAATGCTCATTAGATTGAGCCCAAAAGGATGAGAGTTGTTTGAATTCTGGCAGCAAGAATGATGTGTTGTAATAAATGTCGAAACTCACTGCTGTCCGACATTCTCCGCCACATACATGTATTGATTAACTTACCATTACAGATTAAATTCCCTAATGTCACTCTTGATATTTTTTGATGTTCATGCCACTTTTACTAAAATATAGGATGATAATGATGATGCACTTAAGTTTTATAAGGTTTAAGTCAAGCGTGTCTCAGTCATACAACCATTTTTTTAGCTCACCCCCCCCCAACAATGTACTACAATGTTAACAATTATAGACAGCTATAAGGTGCATTAATGGAAAGCTGAATTAAAGCTATAAATAATCTTCTGCCTGTCTGTCTTTTTACACCAACCACAATATATATAAAATGTCATATGATGTTGCCTCAGACAAGCAGTTGCCAGGCTAAGTCTGCAGGTACCCAACCATTCTTAGAAGTCTCCTACTGCATAATGCACAGGAACATCACACTAGTGAACCAAAGAAACGCTATGGTGCAGAAGCAAATAAAATGCAGCCAAAAATGAGAACGGAAAATGTTTTATTGACCAATTAAAGCAAAGGTGGGTGTTGTCTGAACTAATCATGATTCAATGTAAGAGTAATTAAACGTGTGCTTTTATATGTAATAGCATCCAAAGATGTTCACTATTCTATTCATGGATTCATAGGTTCATAGGTATTTACTAGGCTAACGACCACAAGAACCTTTTTAAGCCTACCCATGCATCCCAAATCTCTGCCAAGTTCTGATACCCTTGATAAGTGTAAGCACGGGTCTGGGAGATGAACCATTTACAGGTTACTTCTGTCTATTCGAGACAAAGGTGCCAAACCAGGGATGAAAGCACTTTTATCTATGTTTTTAAAGCTTTAATTGTTCAATAAAATGTTTTCCATTCTCATTTTTGGAGGCATTTTACTTGCTTTGGCACCATAGCATTTCTTTGGTTTGTAAGAGTGAAATCCCTACTGCACAAACTATACATCCACAAATAAAAGATTTTACATCTTTTTCTGTAACAACCAGTTAAAGAAGGTTCTTAATGACAGTGGGCAGATAATGAGAAAGACAGAGAGAAAAACAAAAAGATAAAGAGAGGTAGACTTAAAAAATTAACTCTGCTCCTGGCCCAGTGAAAATGTTTATATTTTTATTTTGAATCACTAATAGCAATGTTTACCTCATGAAAGCACATAGCAAGGTATGAAGTTATAATGAATATGTATTTCTTAAATAGTGACTCTTTTCATTCAGATATTTATTTAGTTCATTTTTGATGTATTAAATCTTGTAATGTATATGATTTTAAAGTGAAACCCAAGCAGCTGGTTAGAATGATTGTCAGAATTTGGTTAGGACACTGGCTCTCATCTTGAAATAAGACATCCTGACACATCATCATATATACAACAGTCTTACACTATAGTCTGGTACCACAAAACAGCTTCTAATTAACAAAATTCCAAAATTCCTTAATTTGCTTAGACAATCCCCGGGATTCATGAAGCTTGCGCCAGGCGCACGTGTAGTGTCGGCAATCTAACACCAAATATGGCCGCCGAGCGATTCAGGTACGAGCTGTTTCCACGTGCACTACCAGCGTACACCACAGCTGCGCAGTTCCTGGCGCGTGTATGCTAATTACCCCATGTACAGCAGTGTAGCATGCAAATTAAGGTATATAGCGATTCATGAAGTGGTGCAGGCGTAGCGTAAGCATGGAGAAATGTAAACCAAAAAAAGGGTTTACATTTTTTCAAACATAAAATCGGAGCCATGACAATGGACCAAACTCATATATTATACTGTTAATATATGCCAATGGCTAAATATATAGCCATTGGCATAAAAAACATGCACAACACATAAAAAAGAACATTTAATGTCATGGCCACACTAACGCAAAGTAAAATCGCAGTGCATCTGTGCGCAAACAGGATCACAATGAAAATATATTTATATGTAATAAAACTATAATGTAACACATTTCATGAATTCCCCATAATAGTCAATGGCACGCATGCTATACCACAACCATGGTGCAATGGTTGCTAAGGGTCTGTGACAGTGTTCTGCGTGGTAACTAGGAATTAGTAGTCAATTCCATGCAAATGAGACAAGTAATACTGAATCACAAAATCCCTGCTGGCCTAAGGATGTACCTCACAGCGTAGTGGTACAACACCGAGGTGTGGCCTGGAGATAAAGATGACATCAAGAGAGGGGTGCGACAACTTAGCTGTAAGCACAGTGGAGCATTGCTAATACGGGTTGCCTGTTGCTAAGCAAAACCGCAGGATGGGAGGGTGGAAGTAGAGATAGCTTTGCTTAGCTGAGAGCACACAAGGTAACCGAAAGTGCATGTGAACGTGGATGAAAACGCACTCAAAACCCAGTAAACAGCTGTGCGAGGTGCGCACCACAGCTGAAACAGGAAGGATATGGGAAGACAATAAGGAAATGCTGCAGCATGGTAATTGGAGTACAAATGAGTAATTATACCTAGGAACTCACAATGGGCCATTGACAACAGCTAACAAGGCTGCTAGCAGCTACCTGCAGAACTGGAAAGGGGAGGTGCCGTACAGCAAAGAAAAGAGAACTGTCACAGCAGAACAAAGCAAACTTGCAGTAGATCAGCTACATAACACATTTTACAACACAATCCTGGGTTGGGAAAGTACAAAACAAGAAAAAAGGCAGCTGGATGCATGCTTGACAATGGGAGGGGAATCGGGTTGAAAAGTGAAGTAAAGGGCAATAGATGAATCATGGCAGCCAAGCGTAATTCAACACCAAAGACCCCACAATAGTAGTACCTGCTGTAAAACCCATAATTAAGATACCTTGTACCTGGAATTGCACATACATACCCAATTACACCAGCAGCATCCATTGCACAATAGTATAAAGTGTGAAAGGACCTCACACACACTTGTGTATTCCCAGACACTCTGCACCATTGTTGTATACAGATGGGGAACTTTTAATATGTACATGTTAGGGGCTGCCATAGCTTTGATTCACCAGCATGTGTTGGAGACTGATGGTGGTGTGGAGGATGATGCTGACAACCATCTCAGGCACCGGAGGAGGAGAAGAGTGTTCAGACCCAGGGTAACCTGCCAAGGGCTACATGATCTGGAGATAGTAGAGCGTTACAGGGTAGACAGGGACACCATACAGCAACTTGGTGAGCTGTGCCGGCCATGCCTCAGAGCCAAAAATAACAGAGAGGAACCCATCCCAGTTGACACAAAGGTATGTGTAAGCTTGAGAATACTGGCCACAGGTACCTTTCAAAGGCCAACTGGGGATATCATGGGGATCTCACAGGCATCAGCATCCAGGTTACTCCACCTGTTCCTGGATGCCATCTTACCACATGCCAATGAGCACATACACTTCCCCCAAATGCAGGAGTTGGCCAGCAATATGCATCTCTTACACCATGTGGCAGACTACCCAGAGGTACTGGGTGCAATAGACTGCATGCACATACACATCAAGACACCACCTGGTGAGCAGGATAGGTACTACATAAACCGCAAGGGATACCCCTCCATCAACTGCCAGGTCATGTGCAATGCCCAGGGCATTATCATGGATGTGTGCGCTGGCAGCCCTGAAAGTTAGCACGACTCCCACATCTGGCATGCCTCACAGCTGCATCATGTATTTTCCAGGGGGGACATCCCATATGGCCACCTGGTGGGGGATGCTGGCTATGCACTGGAACCATGGATGATGACTCCCATCAGAAATGCACACACACCCATGCAAGAACGCCATAATGAGGCACACGCAGAAACCAGAATCATCATAGAGCGTGTGTTTGGGATGCTGAAATCACAGTTCTGTTGCTTGGACATCTCTGGTAGAGCCTTGCAGTACTCTCCAGGCATGTGTTCCCACATCTTCATAGTATGTGCCATGCTACACAACAAGATCCTGTGGAAACAGCTGCAGCAGTGAGAGAATGGTGAAGGCCCTCACAGCCCACCACCATTGCCAAGGGCCCCACAGGCACAGAGGGACTCAGACCATGAACACCCTGTGCCAGCCCCAGTAGGCAGATGGAGGCATGCCCAGTATGCCCATGCCTTGGCAAAGAGGGAACGTATAGCACACACACTGACAGTGTAGGCACCTATGAACTGACACCCTTCTCCACCTGCACACACAGCAAACACGGATGGAACACACACACGACCACCTGTAAATTGTCAAGTATAGGTGGTCTACTGTGTGCATCCTACATAGGCAGCCCTCAACTATTGTACACACAACTGCCATTGGCACAAGGTAAGTCAATACCTGAACAGTAAATTAAGCTATCAGCATGTGTCGATATTGTATGTATAAGTTCATAGGTACATAGGTAGGTACATGCCTAACTGCTCGAGGCCATTCATAAGCATACCCAAAATGTGTCTGCTGTAGCCACCCCATTGATTAACTAACTATCCCTCTGTGGAGCAGAGCCAATTGCAGGATCCCTGGGGTGTATCCACTGTTCCCCATCCACTCTACAAGGATTCCCTGGAGTGTTAGTGAGGTGCTCCATATAATGTAATCAAGAATGTAGTTACAAATCATGGGGAGTACCCGTGACAGGAATCTGTCACTCCAGCATCTTCCAGTTATGGTTGTGGCAAGGTGTAGCTCATTACAGTGTGTGGCTCACTGTAACATGGATTCTCATAGGTGGAGCATATCCATTAAGCATGACTTGGACTGTGAGTGTGTGCATGTGAGCACTACCCCTGGTTTTGAGTAGCCTAACCCTCATTGGTTCCGCTATTGTGCAGTTCATGGAGGTGAGATTCACCTCTGAGACCTGCCTAAAAACTGCACCATGGGGGCGCCAATAGCCTTGCTCAGCATTCCAAAGCCTTAGGCTGACACATACAAGTTGGTATGGCATTGTTGCAGGCATGTATCCCATCTGTGCTTGGGTCCCATCTTTCCTGTAGGTAACCTACTGGTAAGCAATACAAAGCCTGAAACCTATATATGTCCACTAGCTTCCAATATTGGCTTTTGGAGTGATTATGTATCAGTAGTCTGTATGCTATTGCAGTACTTAACTGTTGTCTGACTACATGGTGATTTTACACTGTATATTGTGATCAGAAAACTCTGTATAATCACATATGATGTTGGAGGTGGCCTGCACTGTAGAGGTTCACAGATAGGTAGTAGGCTATCTGCCCAAGGGCATTTAGAAGCATAGCTACAGTGTGGTGGCTTTACCTGCACCATTGATGAAGTAACTGAGCCTCTGTCAAGCATAGCCAATGAAGTGATTCCAGGCAGAGTTGCTGGAAGCTGTTGAAGACTGGGGTGCTGTAGGGTGATAGGGACACATAGTGATCTCAAAAGGGCATGTTAACATGACAACCAAACAGCATTCAATTTCCCCAACAGGTCTTGCAGCTATATAACTGGAGTGGCTCCCCCACACCCTGGCTGTATGTTTCTGGGACACATGATCCTAGAGGTGTATATACTGCTGGCCAGTCACACATCAAGGTTCCCCCTGAAGTGTGTCAGTGAGGGGCTATGCAAAATGTAGTTAGTATGTTAATGTATAGTCTCTCAATTCATGTGTTATGTCGATATTTTGAGAAGCTCTCTGGGTGTGGATGGCTCTGCCTGTTGTGTAGCCAAGCTTACACATAGGATTCATGGACATAGGAAATAGGCAGAAGGAACGTTAATGTCAATAGTGTAATGGCTATAGCATTTGCATAATATCTGTGCAGTCCTGGTTCAAATCCCAATAAAGTCAGAGATGATTTACATGTTACAAAGTATACCTTAAACACAGCTTGCATATATAGGTAGTATTCCACAGAATAATAAACATTTGGAACACACAACCACTGAAATGTGCGTTAATCACCCTTGCACTACCAGTGCCTGCTCTGAGAGGTAAAATGACCACTGCCAGGATTAGAATGCGCAACCATGCACTCAATCTTTATAACATCCTACCACTAAGCTACCTGAGATGTACCAACGGCAGTTGTGTATTCTGACAGGTTAAAACACAAAAGGGAGGAATGTGTGGAAATTGGACAAACTGCCATGTACCCAGTGAAAAGGTGTATGCTATATATATATATATATATATATATATATATATATATATATATAGAGAGAGAGAGAGAGAAATAAATCAACATATATAGAGAGAGAGAGAGAGAGAGAGAGATGTCGATATATGGGGATATACACATATATGTAGATATATAGATAGGTTAACAACATCTACATAACCATGGAGGTACATATTAATGGGATACCTACCAAATACCGAATGCTTGACATACCGATGCACGTAATCATGAGGCTTAAAGACCGAAAGACCACAGTACCGAAACACCAGAAGCGCGAGGTTTAAAATCCCGATGTTAAGGGACATTTAGTTAGTGCTTTTGGTGTTGTGGCTCACGTAAGTTATTGTGTGTGTGTTTCTGTGGGCTGTAGTGTGTGTAAGTGTGTGTTCTGTGCATGGTGTGTGTTCCTGGGGGACTGTAATGTGTGGGTATGGGTTTGCTTTCTGCGTCTGTTTGTGCGATCTCTGAGGTAGAATATTAAAGTGGGGGGGTGTGGGGGGCACAGCCACCCACATGGGGGGGGTGTAGGGAGGCTTGCCCTCCTGCTCATATGTAGTGTAGGATGGTTTGTTTGGATGTGGTGGGTAGCAGTGTGTCTGTGTGTGCGTGTGTGTGTTCTGTGTTTGTGTTACTTTCACGAGTTTGACTGTCGTGAGTTTGAGTGTTTGGTTATGTGGGGTATGGAAGTCTGGGCCCGGTAATGCGGGCATCGGAACTGTGTGCATTCGGGATTCTGTAGGTATCCCATATACAGCGGTTGAAGTGTTCATATATGAGTATAACATGGACCATAGCAATCACACATTCCGCCATGATCAAACTTTATGAACAAAGGATATGGAAAGTATATGCCTATACACTATTACAAATATGTGCTATGGACATGAGCCAAAGATAAGGTTACCACCTGTCCCACTTTGCGAGGGACAGTCCCTCTTTGGGCGGTTGTGTCCTGACCAAAAATATTAAAAATGGCAAATGTTCTGAGATTGTAGGGCATAATTATGTCCCATATGTAATGTAATAGTTGCATAAAATAGTTATTTATGTATCTAAAATACCTACATGTTACAAGAAACAGGATAAGCAACTAAACTGCTACAAGAATAAGCTTATATTTAGGCAAAAAAGGAAAGTTCTATCCTTTGTACTGACCATGGGTTTATGTCGGCCTGTAAAATCTGATGTGTGTCCCGAAAATGTCCCACTATGGCGATTTGAAAAGGTGGCAACCCTAGCCAAAGAGGGTCAGTCACCAACACAACTCCAATAACTACAAATACCTATGACAGAAATACACAGACATTTTACAATACACAATAACAGGATACATATGACTTGCAGTCACCCAACAGTTTATCAGCATGATAGCAAAGTAAAATAGAAGAGCTAGTTAACTATCCATGCACATAAGACATGTAATAAGTTCAAAGGTAGGTACTAGGCTGTCTGCCCAAGAGTATTTATAAGCCTAGCTAGAGTGTGTTGGCTTCTGCCACCCCCTTAGGTTAGTTCCCTGTGCCTCTGAACAGCAGAGCCATTAGTTCCCTGTCCCTCTGTCCAGCAGAGCTATTGCAGTGATCCCTGGGGTACATGTCTTTCTCCCATCCACTCGTCAAGGTTTCTCTTGAAGAGTGCTACTGTGGGGCCCTGCCTGATGTACATTGGAATCATGTTCCAAAGCATGGGGAGTCTCTGGGTCAGGAATCTATCCCTCCTGCGCGTCCTAGTAATCGTTGTGGTTAGGTGTATATCCCTAGAGCATGTGGCTCTCAGGGGCTTTTGTTTAGGGGGAGCATATCCAGCAATACTGGGTTGGACATGGGCCTTGTATGTCAAGCAGAGATCACCTCTGAGTACGCGGTATGCAACCGAGTACAGCTGGAGTTTCTTTAGTTGGGCTGCATGGGTCATCTGTTTGAGGTCAGTAATCCACTTGGTATGGTACTGTTGTGGTCTTTCAAGCTGTTGCAGTTGTCTTGTACGGTACATCCCAAATGGAGGTGTTGTATCCTTTAATGGGTCTGATAAGTCATGAGTAGAGAGGCACAATGGCCTCCTTTGTTCTGGATGCGAACCCATTTGAGATTAGGGGGGGCCACGTAGAAGGATATTCTAACCACCTTGGCATTATGGTTATCCAAGGAGAGATTGCTATCTACTTGGGTTCCCAGATCCCTTATTAGCTTTTCTGTATGAGGCAGTCTGCGGGTAATTAGTTTTATTCAAAGGGGATGACTATGCACTTTTTGGCATAAAGCTTGAAGCCATGATATTGACACCAGGTATCCGTCTCAGTGCGACCCTTCTGAAGGGTGTCTGTATCAGCTGGGGAACCAATTATGGTCCCTAGTTAGCAGTCATCTGCAAATCATTTCAGCCAAAATCATCCTGTGTTTGCCTGTACCTCAGAGAAGTATATACCGAACATGAGGGGTCCTAGGACTGAGCCCTGGGGGACACCACTTGTAACTGGTTTACAGTCAGACCTTGGGTATGCAACTCCCACTGTGTGGTTTCTGTCCGTGAGCCACTTTGCAAACCACTTCATGACATAGGGGTTAATGTTCAGGTGGATGGGTATGTTGATAATACCATAATGGGGAATGGTGTTGAAAGCCTTTGAGAGATCAAGGTAGGCTGTGTGGACCCCCTTACCCTCATCTAATACCTTGGTAACTGTCTCAAAGAAGTCCACCAAGTTTAGGAGGCATGGTCTGTCCTTAACAAAGCCGAACTGGGTGGAGTCAAAGGTTTGAAGGTACCCAATGTCTCTGTGAATGAGATCCATGATGATGTGCTCCACAGCCTTGCAGACCAGGCTAGTCAGGCTTATAGGGCAATAGGTCCCGTGGCCGTTGTGGTGCCACCTTTGTGGAGTGGGATAACTGTTGCTGTGTGCCATTCAGGGGGCACAAAGCCTGATGCGAGGCTATTATTGAACATGGTGTGTAAGTGGGGAGCCAGTTCGTTCTGAAGTTCGTGTAAAACATAGCCTGGGATGTAGTCCGGTCCCATGGATGCTGTGATATTGTCTTTAGAGAGTGCAGCTTTTACCTGCATAGTTGTAATTACAGGGACTCTGCATTCTTCCTGTATAAATATGGGCCCTTTAGGGGCTGAGAGGGGGGAAGGTAGCACTGAACCTATCTGCCAGGATGTTGGCAATATCAGTTGGTTTTGTAATGTTCGTGCCTTTGTGCTGTAACTCAGAGCAGATCTGGGTGCTGTCATTGAGATATTTGACATAGCTATAAAATGCTTTGTGGTTGTCCTTGGAATTAGTGGCGGTTTTGTTTTCATAGCTAGCTTTGGAGGATCTTATAAGGGATCTCAGCTTCTTATTGAGGCTGACCAGGTTGCTCCTCCACTCATGGGATTGTACTCTCTTTTGCAACAGTTTCTTCCTTCTGTTGTACAGTTTTTTTATGGCACGGGACCACCAGATTGGCTTCCTTATTTTGGAGGATAGCATCTTGGTTCTGTTTGGGATAGCACAATCCATGCACTTGTGTAAGTGCTTATAGAGTGCATTTGTGTAGGATTCAGCAGTTGTAACTGTATTGTCCATATGCATGGGTGTCATGAAGTTCACCACTTCTGTCTTAAGAAGCATGAAGTTGGCATTGTAGAAATATCATACTCTGGTTTCCTTAATGGGGGGTGGGGGCAGAATGTGGATATCAAGGGTGTTTAGCTTATGGTCGGATCGGACCAACAAGGAGTTGACTTCAGGTGTGGAACACCGGTCACTCATGATGGTAATGCCAAGGTCTAGGATATTGTTGCCCCTGGTGGGGGTGTGGATAAGTTGATCCAGGGCATTGGAGTTTATGAATTCCAGAAAGCATTGAGCTAATGAGTTGGTACATGAGTAGTTTTCCCAGTTAATGGTGGGGTAGTTGAAGTCACCCATTAGTAGGGTGTTTGGTTAAACCCTAATAATTTCCAGTACATCAAGAAAAGAGGAGTGGGAATCTTGGGGCATGGTGGGGGATCTGTAGCAAGCTACGATTTGGATTGCAGTTTAGCCCAGAGGTAGTTGCACTTGGATAACCTCGGATGCATTGTTCTAGGCAACTAGCCCGGAGGGGTGGATATATTTAATGAATATGGACACACCTCCACCTTGGGTGTTTCGGTCCAGGTTACATGGCCGAAAAGTGTGGTATGAGTTATAGCCTAGTAGTGCAGGGGTGCTCTCTGGAGCCTTGAAACAGGTCTCAGTCACTGCACAGATATTGATGCTGTCCATTACAAGGAGTGCCTCAAGTGAGTGCATTTTGAGATTCAGACTTCCAGCATTGAGTAGCATTACCCTCAGTTTGTGCTTACCTGTTCCTGCTGTGGTGGTGAATATGTTATTTGAACCTTGCCCAAAGAAGGCACTATAGGGGCAGCAACAGCCTTAGCCAGTATCCGGAATCCCAGGGGCGACAGGTGCAGGCCATCTGTGGCAAAGCATCGTGGTCTGTCGACCATGTCATCCCAAGCATACAGATACTGGATCCCCTTAGAATGACACCAGAAGCATAGCCAATTGTTGAAGTCAATCATTTTGTACTCATACTGCGGTATCATTCTGGGCGATGGCAGAATGCTACTAAGGGCTAGGGTCATACCTGCCTGGGCTACAAGATTGGAGAGCTCTTCCATGTCTCTTTTAATGTAGCCCAGGGAGGTACGTCTCAGGTCATTCACACCAACATGGACAATGACAGAGTCATATTTGTACTTGTTGTGGAGTGACCTGAGTGCGTGGGTTATGTGGCGGATCCTGGTACCCGACAGGCAGTTGACAGTAACCTTCTCCTTGTTTAGCCTGGTGAGTGGGACATCAGTTTGCCTGACTATAGAGTCACTTATGACTAGTGTGTTGGATATTTTGTTTTGCCTTTTTGGCTGTGGTTGAGTGGCACACTGAGTCTGTGGGCTATGTGCTATTGGGGTTGTATTGGGGGATGGAGGTTGCTTGCGTTTTCACTTTGGAGGTCTCTGTTTCTTAGACAGCTTATTATTGAGAGCCTCCGCGAATGTTTTTGTGTTACTATGTGTGGATTATAGTGGTGTAGATTTAGTGAGACTATGTGATGAGTGTGGTGTGGTGCAAATGTTTACCTTCTCCACATGACTGCTAAGTTCAGTCTTGGTTGGAGAGAGCTTTACCTCCAGTTTGGCTAGATAAGTGCATCTCTCACAGGTTGTAGTGTTGGGTGGTAGGCGGAGAGGGTTGTCTGTGTACATGAGGCAATTTCTACATTGCCTCAAGATGTCCAGATTCATCAGATAGACAGGAGAGAACACTGGGAGCTGACCCTTGGACATGCCTGAATATAAAATCATTTCCCCTAGATAAGTGAGGAAAGTGAGGACAAAAGCTGTTTTACTCTAAGCAAGTGAGAAAAGTATGTACAAAAACTGTTTTCCTCTAGGTAATGAGGAAGACTGAGTGCTATAGTAATTAGTAGCTTACGTAGTGCTTACAAGTTCTGAACAAGTGCTGAGCATGAAAAGCAATCCAGATAGGGTCTTGGATAACATAAACACACTGTCCCCCCACCAACAGGTACACAATCATATATCCATGTACACTACAGAGCCCCTGTAACCACAACTATGCAGGTACAAGCTGCACTCAGGCTGCATGGGACCTGTCCACATCCCAGGTTGTATCATACTCATATGGCAAAACAAGTTGCTCTCCACATACACATCATTTAAAACATAGCTTCATGTCAGGTTGTGTACACACTGAATGGTGCACACCAACAGTTATCACAACCCACAAAGGGGAAGACACCACTGATAATGGAAGTACTGCACTACTACCCTGCTGAGTCTGGTCTGAAAGGCCATGAACCTTGATCAACTTATTTGATGTCAGCAGTAGAGATGTAGATGACAGTGAGGGTGATTTCACATTGCATATCATAACCTTGCCAGGTCATAGGACATAATCACCCATACTGTGTTCCACCTACACTCAGTATACTAGATGTACATTCCTATGTCACAGGAGTGTTTCACAATGGGACGGCTGACAGAACCAACACTACAGACGGTGTCTGAATAATACATGCTCATCACACCAGTGCCAGCTACAGTAAGACAGGGTTAATTCATTGTACTCCCCTCATTGTGGTCTATACCACACAGACTAACAGAAGGTATCTGCCTATTGAAGTATGCAAATGACTATGACCTAGGAGCAATAGCTGACTCAGAGTGTTGTGGACAACATACAGAAGGGGCTTTGTGGGTGAGGTGTGTGACATATGGCCACAATCTGACAGCTACATATTGCATTGTCACCCCTATGTTAATAACCCTGTACCCATGAACTACCACCTAGGCAGCGATCAACATAATGGACACTGTGTGTAAGGGATGCAGCTGGGCAGTTGTCTTTCCTGTGATAGTTACGTCACCACACCAGTCAGGTAGTCATATGTGGCAACCCTAGTCATGACAGGGTGCTATCCATGAATATAGAGATCATTGTTCAGCCATACTCAACACTCATGTGACCCATATCAGATCACATATTTCCTTTAAGGGGTATTGGCCATGTTCAGATGGCCTACACCAGCCTTCCCAATCCCCATCTCCACTATTTAGCATGATGTCTACCATGAATAAAGCCATGTCCAACCCAGTGATGTTGGACATGCCACACGTACACATCCTGATCTCAAACACATACTTCATGGACATCCACCTTCCTAGTACAAGGATCACCACATGCTGGACAGATCCTTGTCCCATACACTTTACATACTCCTGCCATACTATGCATTCCTGTCCAGCAAAGCTGCACATTGCTCCCCCCCTCAGACATGGTGTGATGACCGCATGGTAAATGTATCATTAACCCTGTGGATCAGTTATGTGACACTGCTTCACCTGGCCACATAAACCCACCTGTCGGCCACAGCTAGGTAACCTTTCATCTAGTTAAGACAAATGTCCAACGACAAACAGCTTAAAATGAAAAAAACGATGAGAACTGGCAACCACACTCCAGTTTAATGAATAAATTAAAGCGCTTTTCGACTGATACAACACAGCCTTCTTCAGAATACCAATACAGTGCTCCAATTACATTTATATATCAAAAACAACGCAAAAAGGCGCAAAATAAAAATAATAATAATCAATTAAACAAATTAATCAATTAATTCACTTAAAGTGCACTTTAACTACATACCATAGTTAAAAGAAAAACAGTCTTATTCATGACTAATTTAAAATAACATTCTAAAATAACTTTAACAAACCTTAATGAACCAATCTTACAAATAATTAAACCAGAATCATCTCTCTATACTTTTTAATTTTAAAAGACTACTGATAGAAATCGCATCATTTAAACCATGTATATTACCGGCATCTAACCTAATTTGCCATTTTAGTTCTAATTCATATAATTTAAGTGCAAATGGGCCAGCTCTAAAACTACGTGTAATACTAACAATAACCAAAAATTTAAAATAATGATTACTAAACATAACGACATGTTTGGCTAGCGCGTTGTCCGTCTTCTTGTGGTTTATAGCATAAATATGCTAATATATTCTGTATATATATATATATATATATATATATATATATATATATATATATACCTCATATATTAGGTAACCTTTCATCCTAGATTCATACATGGCCCAGGGCATATAGCCTACTAGTTGACTTTGACCGTACATGCTATAGCTGATATCCATCCCTGAAAATACCATCTGGCTAGCCAGTGTCCCATGTGTATCATATGTGCAACACAGGTGATACATGGCAGGATGTTGAACTGCTGTACAGTGCTGTGTAGATGTATATGGCAAAACACATACATGTATAACCTTCCATGAGCAACTCTGCAGGGTCACAGTTCATGTCCGTTAAGGCAATGTAAGTCTTTATATGTGACATATACACAGCATCAAGGTCGAGTGAATTAATGTGGACACATCCAGCCATGTGCTGATAGGTAAGAACACCAGTACATGCAAACAGACATGCCCACATCAAGACAGCATCCACATGGAGTATGAGCAATGTAATCAGGTGACACACACATATATGGTGATAATATCCAATCACCATTGAGTGTCAAATGTATGTGACACAAACATGTCAGTGGTGTCAGTGTCATGTAGATTTGCAAAGACAACTATTTAATTGTAATAAATGTCATACATATGTATGTTCATCTGTAGCTCTGTACGTCTCTGTGAGTTACTGTGACCTGTCTCCATCATTATGTCTTCCAGGTATGCCACGTGCAAGGCTACCACCTTATACCCGCATGGAGGATGAGGCCCTCATCCCATACATACATGACAATCATGATGTCCTGTTCAGCCATGTGCCACAGGATGCACAGCATGGGGCAGGAACTTCGCAGGAGGGTTAATGATGTGAGTGGCCACAACCGCACATACCAGCAGGTGCGCAGACACTGTACAGATCTCATTAGATGGGCAAAACAGCGTGAAAATGCAATCACCAGGGAACAAGGTGCAACAGGTGGTGGGCCACCAACCCATCCCCCACTCACACATACCGAGGAGCTACTAGCCAACTTGGGGACACCCGCAAAACAACATCCACAAGCCTTAGCTGATATTGTGGAGGTGGGTGTCTCTCAACCACCGAGCCTGGAGTTGCCTGGTAAGTCACTACTGCACCTTTAAAAACTATATTCCATATAGTTTCATGTGTCACTGTACAATATGTAATGTAACATCATATGCAAGGCATGTATACACACATGCCGTATACTATAGTATGCTACCCTGTCTATGCACACGTGTGCATAATCCATAGTATAGTCTATTGTACTGGTGTATGTGTTAACATGCACATTGCACCCTGTAGCTATCATACAGGTGTGTTTAATGATTATACTGCTGTGTTACTCCTATTTAGGTACCTCTGGCATTCTGCTGCGACAGCAGCCCGTTGCAGGTGAGACTGTTATTATTTATCAGGCATGTTAATGCACAGATCTATCTGCCATGTGGCCATTTACCACATGTACACATAATGTATGGTCCTGTCACAATATACAGGTCGGACCGGCAATGCATCACAATGGCTACCTATGTGCAATACTTGCAAACTATGTGAAACACCAACATGAAACCTCACAGTCATTGCCAGATGTGTGGACTGCTGTGCATACAATTGTGGAGGTGCTGTTAACTGTAGGGACATGTACTACAGATCAGAACTACACATGTGGGGAATACAAACAGTACTACACAGTGAGCTGGAGTATGGCCAGCCTACAGGATTCACCAGTGTGGATCATACCCCTACTATGAATGTCACACAATGTGATGTGCTATCTGACATGTCCATGACATCTAGTGGGCTGGCTGCAACATTGCCTAACTATCCTGAAAAACATATCCCACATACCAAACATACCACCCTTTGTCTGCATAACCCTGTCGTCAGTGGAGCATATAACATCTATGGGTGTATGTCATATGGGACAACACAGACATGTGAAATAGATGCCCATCACAACCATTTGGCCAGCACATGTACACACATGGCCATGGAGTATGGCTAGAGACATGAAGCAACATACACAGTAGACATGATGGTCCAACTATGGCCTTTGTGTAATGGTTATATTGCAGATGTGTAACACTAGACATCCTACAGGCCTGTGCACATCTTGTGTAGGCGTGACATCAATCCACCACATAAGATGTGTTGAACATCTTGAGTGTGTCACGGTATGCCAGCAGTCACCTGTACAGTATCCACATACATACACAGACAACCACATCAGCCCACAGATACAGTACATTCACCTTGCTGGTGTCGGACATCAATGTCATCCTTGCTCCTCGTGTGTGTGTGTGTGTGTGTGTGTGTGTGTGTGTGTGTGTGTGTGTGTGTGTGTGGTACACAGATGTCATGTGGGACATGGTGTACCAACGAGTTTGCCATGTCTGGCCATAGTTGCCAGGCAGCAGCAATATGGTTGCAGATGTGCAAGGGTGTCATCCGTATACCCTTCAGTGGCCTGTGTCACACATTCCACATTATGGTTTAGTGTGTATACACCTCAGTGACGTGGGTCACATTCCACAGTATATATGTATTGTATCTGAACACAGACATGGCTATGAACGGTGTCTGTATCTCACACTGTATAGCAATAGAGAGGCCTCATGATTCCCTGCAATGGCCATGCACATCAGCTACATGTGCAGTATATCTGTAGGGCAGACAGTCAACACTGCATTGGGACACCATTACCCCACTGTATATTTGACAGGACACCATTGTGTTAAACATGTCTGCATGTCATTGCACACATCAGCAAATCACATGTCATACTACATGTGATTGTCACGGTCATATGCCACACATCAGGCAGGTGCACTGTTAACCTGTGCTGGTCTACATGGTGTAACACAGGGATGTATGCTAACTACAACTATGATTGTGTAATTTGCATGCCTTCTGCTATGACAAATGCAAGCTGTTGTGTGCAACCCAGGGATGTATGATAACTACCACTATTATTGTCTGAGCTGAATGCCGTCTGCCATATCACATGCATGTTGCATGCCTTCTGTCATATCACATGCATGTTGGGTGCCATAGCGTGTGTCTGTGTGTGTGTCTATTGTATAGATTGTAATGTACAGTTCTTGTCTGCCCCTCACAGGTGATGTAGGTGCATTCCCCTCCTGCGGTCGATCTAATTTTAGTGTCCTCACAGACTCTAGCAGTGATGATGAACGTATGATTGATGCACAGGCAGGGCTGTCAGGGGCTGAATCTGTGCCATTGGTTGCCATTCCACCTATATCCCCCTCATCCCCGGACACAGTTCTCATGCCTACACATACCCCATCACCAGTGGCCATAGAGGAAGGACAGTTGGCATGTGGTAGCTTGGAACAGGAAAGTGTGGGGGCTATGGAAGGTGTGCCTGAACACCATGGTGTCAGCCAACTGACTGGTGATGCCCTACACAGGCATGGGGGCAGTGTTGCTCATAGGAGGACCTCTGGCCAACATGCCCCTGCAAAACAGAGCGCAGTAGCTGATGTCAACAGACGCATGTTTCAGGCTGTAATGGAGGCACAGGCACATGCTGAACAGCTCAACAGAGAAGATCAGAGGCTTCAGAGGGCTGCTATCCATTCTTTAAACAACAGCCAGGCAATGGTAAATGCTCAACCGCAGATTTCTAAAGCTTTGGATAGACGATTGGGTGACATGGTTGGAGTCCTTGACCGTGGCATGACAATCCGTGAGCGTGAGCTGTCTGTGTTGGAACATCTGGTAGGAGTGAGACGTTGGGCACATGGACATAGGCCTGCTACATCACCTGTTTTAGGTCTATGTGAACGAGCTACCTCACATGCCCGCTCCCATAGTGGTGGTAGCAGCAGCAGTGCAGCTGGTGCTGTGCTGTCCACACCACAACACAGCAGACCATGTGTATGTGGCCCTGGATGGTTCCAACAGGGACATGGTTCCAGTGGACATGTGTTATCAGACAGTACCCAATCTGCACCTCTGCCTGGTAGTGCCCATGTAATCCCTGGCAGGCACAGGTAATGTGGCCATGGCCGGACACCGTGAACTGTAAAATCTGGTCTGTACATTCCGCAGCTGTCAATAATATCCCTGTATAGGCCAGACACATGCCAGAACTATGTGCATACATACACGCATACAACAGAAACATATGTAGGGCACCGTAACACACTCATGCATAACATCCACACATGCCCAATTAGATCAAAGGTCCTAACCCACACACATGATGTCATCCAATGGTGCAGCCTAGGCCTCTGGCAAACATTATCACCCTGTGCATATGATGATGCCTGTGCCACATCCTTGTCATCCACACCATTGGTGCAGGGACATGCTCATATGGTCTGATGCACAGGGTCAACAGACTAGACATACCATGTAGTGCAGGTTTACAATGCATTTGTACTGTTAACAGTATGTGTCTTGTGTAACAACAGTAACTGCATGTTGGTCATGATGTTCTGCTTTCCTCCTTCAGGTCTAATTGCACGTGCCGATGGATGTCACTGTTTGCAGTTAGTGTCCCATATGTAAATGTGGACTACTCGCAGGTATGTATGGAAATACCAGCATGCACCTTGTAGCGTCCACATCACAGTTAGAATGTCCCCGCGTTCCAAACATGTCTACTGATCCAA